>NC_071392.1:148942576-149248954 GCF_022682495.2 Desmodus rotundus
GTATAAAAAGAATTATATATTGTTCTGACTGGTGTAGCTCAGTTGGTTGGACATCATCCCACAAAGCAAAAGGTTGCTGGTTCAATTCCCAGTCAGGGCACATGCCTGGGTTGTGGGCCCAGTCCCTGGTAGGGACATATATAAGAGGAAACCGTTGATGTTTCTCTCACACATCAAGGTTTCTCTCCCTTTCTTTCTCCCTCCCTTCTTCTCTCTCTAAGAATAAATAAATGCAATCTTAAAAATATAAATAAAAATTAAAAAGAATTAGACATCAGGACCAAATGGGATTTATCCTAGCTTTATAAGGCTGGTTCAACATTTGAAAATCAATTAATGTACCTCATCCCATTAGCATGCTGAAAAAGAAAAATCACATGATCATATGAGTAGTTATAAAAAATGCATTTGAAAAAATTCCAACATCCATTCCTGATAAAAACTCTCAGTAAACTAGGAAAAGAGGGTAACTTCCTCAACTTGATAAAGAACATCTACAAAAATCAATAACATACACCATATTTAATGGTGAAAAACTGGCAACTTTCCTTCTAGCAGAAGAAAAAGGCAAGGATATTTTTCCTCACTACTCCTTTTCAATGTCGTATTGGAAGGCCCAGCCAATGCAATAGCACACAAAAATGAAATAAAAGGTATATAACTTGGGAGTCATGGTAAGTAAATGTAAATCATGATCCAATTGAATTCTTGATCTCAGAAAACAAAAACTATAAAGGACATTATGGGGACAATTGGAAAAATAGTATTTTTTGATATTATTTATGAAATAGTATCATCAAAATTAAATTTCTTGGTTATGAATATGGTATTTTGGTTATGTAAGAGATATTTGCTGAAGTGTATAAAGTGTCTTAATAGCTGTAATTTACTTTCAAAAGTTTTAACAAAAGTAAGAAGTGTACTCAATAATATAGAAACATGAATTAATTTATTTTGTTTTTCAATGTGGGACAGATTAGCAAAAATTATAATATTCATGCATGGTGAGACTATATGAAGGCAAATTTACACACTACTCATTGAAATAGAAACTGATACCACTTTCTTGGAAGACAATTTTGCTACATTTAAAAAAAAGTTTCAAAATATATATATACTTTGTCACTTCTACAAATTTATTCTATTAAGATAACCAGAAAGTAATACAGAGACACATGTGAGGATGTTCCTTGAACAGATATGTATAGCAAAAATTAAAGAGAACAACCTAAATTTCCTAAATTGACTTCAGTCAAGTTTCCAGGGCTGGCCATGCCTATTAGTTCTGGCCAATCAGAACACTGTTTCTCTCTACCTGCCTTGATTAGTTCAGGGTTGGGCACATGAGCCTGCCAGAATAAACCTGAGACTTTTGATGGAGTGTTTGAGAGACAAACATTTAGTCTTCTACTGGATTCCAACCTGAGAAAATATAACATGAGACTTGCGGGAATATGTCATGGAGAGAACCCTTTTTGAGAATGAAGTCAGTACATAGGAAAGTAGATTTAGGAGACAGAGAGATATCATTCATGAACTTGGTCATTTAGGGACCTGGCTCGATACATAATTGAAACTCAGGACTCTCTAAATTACTAAGTCTTTTTTTTTTTTTTTGTCCTAAATTCAATTTGAGTTGCATTTTCTGTTACTTGGAATGTAAATTGTTCTGACAAACACAGTATTTTTAGACATGAAATTAGAAATGTGCCAACATAAAGGATATGTAAACATTCCTCACGTTAAGAACATGGATACATTATTTACATTGGTAGCCTGAAAGGAAAATGGTTATTAAGTATAGTTTTAAATTGGAATAATTATATACTGGCTTTTTGGTGATTTCTCTAATTTCTGCTTCTCTGTAGTTATTTTTGATTCAACTGTTCAATCAGATGCGACATAAAAAACAGAGTCAGTAAACATTCATAAGATGCTCTTTTTGTGTGACAGATATCACCAACCTTGTCTGTATTACAGTGATTCCCTCTTCTGTTCCCCACTGAGTCACCTTCAGGCATGTAGGACAGCAATACACATTGCAATTCACATTGTAAATGGAGGAAGGATGGTTCAGGGAAAACACGGTGAAAATAAAAATGTCTTAAGTGTGGAGAGGGAGGTGGGCATTGTAAATATGGGGACTCTCAAAATGATTTTTTTCAGTAGAGTTTTAAATGTCTTAAGTAGGTTTGTGCTGTGGGTATGCAATACATTAAGTATAACGTCATTTCTTCCATCTGTTGGTCCTTCTTAAACTCAGTTCTTCATCATCCTATGAAATTGTAACATTAAAAAAATAGAATAACATATGGCTTTGAAATTAAAGTCATGATTTTCAAATTGGGTTCCTTGCAATGGTGCTTTAGGCATTCCACAATGCTTTACTTTTTTTCCTTTGAATTAAAATGTATTTTCTTTTTGTATTTTAGTG
This sequence comes from Desmodus rotundus, assembly GCF_022682495.2. Taxonomy (NCBI): domain Eukaryota; kingdom Metazoa; phylum Chordata; class Mammalia; order Chiroptera; family Phyllostomidae; genus Desmodus; species Desmodus rotundus. The sequence goes on from NC_071392.1 coordinate 148,945,011, forward strand.
GGTTGAATGATGTCCTCTCCTAAAATATGTCCAAGTACTAACCCTGGATACCTGTAATGTGATCTTATTTGGGGAACAAGTGTCTGCAGACGTAATTAAGGGTCTGGAGATGAGATCATCCCTGATTAACTGGTTGAGACCTAAATCCAATGACAAGTGTCTTCATAAGGGCCCTTATGCCAGAGAAGGGGGGGATGCTTTGACAATGGAGGTTGAGACTGGCATGACACCATTACAAGGAACACTCAGAGCCACCAAAGATGGAGGAGGCAGGAAGGATTCTCCCTTTGAACCTTCAGAGAGAGCACTGGCCTGCTGACACCATGGTTTTAGACGTCTGGCCTGCACAACTGTCCGAGAATAAATTTCTGTTGTTTCAAACCACCAACTTTGTGGTAATTTATTATGGCAGCCACAGGAAACTAATTTAAGGGGGTCTTAAATCTCATTAAATAAAAGCACCTACCTATGCAGGGTCTGTCCAGAAGGTATCCAGCCATGTACTACGAAAAATAGAGGTACCGTATTTTTCGGACTCTAAGACGCACCAGACCATAAGATGCACCTTGGTTTTAGAGGAAGAAAATAGGAAAAAAAAATTGAAGCAAAAAATGTGGTTCTGCTCCTGCATCCTGTGACCCCACTCCACTGCTGCCCCCCCCCCCCCCCCCCGCAAGCCAGGTAAGCTACATTCGGACTATAAAACGCACCCCTATTTCCTACCAAATTGGGGGGGAAAAGTGAGTTTTATAGTCTGAAAAATATGGTATTTATTGAAGAAGATACAAGATACAAGAAACATTGTACATAGGACAATGACACCTCAGTCCCCTTTAAAGGAGGCACCTTGAGACCTCATGGAGTTCTCCCAATTGCCATCAGCTGCCCAGTTGTATTTTCCTGAATCTTACTGACAGTCTGAAATCTCTTCCCTTTCAAAGGTGATTTTAGTTTTGAGAAAAGCCAGAAGTTGCAGGGCACCAAATCTGGGCTGTAGTGGGGCCGAGTCCCCTGGGTGATTTGATGTTTCACCAAAAAACTCTGCGAGAGACGTGATGCATGAGCAGGTACATTGTTCTGAAGAAGCTGCCAATCACCAGTTGCCTATAGCAGCGGCCTTCTGAATCATCCGAATAGTTTCTACAGAGGAGTGTTCAAGCTTAACGCAAAATCTGATGCAGATTCGTTGCTCTGCTCTCTCAGTCATTTTGAATGCAACAGCCACTCAACGTTGTCTACCTCCCCCACTGACTAGTACAGTTAAGTCGTCATTGTTCATGAATACACATTCCAGTCCATATTCCTTGGCTGCCAGATTACATCGATGTGGGGTCAATCATTCTCATTATATTAACGATGGTTGGACTTTTTCAGGACAGACCTCGTATAATCTACCAAATCTGAACTTACTGGAGGTAACTAGTATGTTCTTCCTTCAGGGGTTCCCATTTTTGTGCAGAACTTAGATATCTGGATAAAGTTTGTTTTACCCCTTAGAGTTAATGTAATACAATCCTAAGATTTCTTTCTGCCTTTTTTCTTCTTTTTTTTATTGTTGTTCAAGTACACTTATCTCCATTTTTCCCCTACCACTCTCCCCGGCCCCCTAAGACTTCAATATATGGTGTTAAAATACTGTTACTTTGCAATCAATCATCTCAGTGAATCAAATTGTTTAGTTAGGGCTATTTCAGATGCAAATACAACATACTTAGAAAGGGAGGAAGATCATTTATTGGTTCATAAAACATAAAAGTTCTGGAGTAGCATGCTTAATTCAGGAACTCTTAACAGATACTTTCCAGACAAAATACTCATATGTCCAAATCATAGGCTTTTTATTACCCAACATTCTTCAGCTTTTCTTGAATAAAATGCTGAAATAGATGGGATTGAGGCTTTATATGACAAATTTTTTTTTGTATCCTTATAATTGTTGATATCATTATTAGCTTTACTTTTCTAAATTATTGACTTAAAATGTGTACAGTATACCCTTAAATAACATGGGCTTTAGGGAAGCAACCCTCTGTGCAGTTCAAAGTTCACATATAATTTTTTGACTCCCCCCAAACTTAGCTATTAATAGCCTACAGTTGAGTAGAAGCATTACAGATAACACAGTCAATTAACATATATTACATATGTCATACATATTATATGCTCTATTCTTACAATGAAGTAAGCTAGAGAAAAGAAAATGTTACTAAGAACATGATAAGGGCCTTGGCTACGTGGCTTACTTTGGTTGGAGCGTTCTCTCTCTCTCTCTCTCAAATCAATAACCATATTCTTGGGTGAGGATTTAAAAAAAAGAACATGATAAGGAAGAGGAAGTACATTTATACATTTACTGTGTTTATTGAAAAAATCCACGTATAGGTGAACTTGTGCAGTTCAAACCCATGTTGTTCCCGGGTCAACTGTACTATAAAATAGTACCACAATCGACCCTATTTCTGAGAGTTTTCTCTTTAGTTTAATTTTGGGGAAGGTGGTGGCAGTTCTGTTGAAATAAAATTGAAAGGCAGTGACTGCAAATGAATGAAACAATCCCGTGTGCTATACTTGTCTTATTTGGATGCCTGTGTCTGATTCGATGCTCTGAGTAAAGTTGCCTCAGTGAAGAAGAAACATCTTTACTAAAAGAAGAGCTTTCAGTCAGAAATTTATTTTCTCAGAGAAATCTGGAAATCCATTCTTCCATGTACTGTTTAAAATCAGTATGTTTATCTGACTAGAGTCTTAAATAGAACTTACTAATATTTGTTTTTTTAAAACTTGCCCTATTGAAAATCAAGTTTTTAAAAATGTGCTCTATGTTTAAGCATACATTTCCTACTCTTTCCCTAACATTGGAGGCAAAAACACGTGTGAAAAAGATCAGCATTTGTCCCTTCCTATAATAGGTCTTACGTTTCCATAGTTTTAGCAATGACGGATAAATACGGAATAGATCCCCACTGTTCCCATTGGTAATCACTTGGCATTGTTTGCATGTATTCCTTGCTAGGCTGGCGCTTTATTTTTAGGCTCTGAGTGGGGAACTTCCTCATTCAGCATCAGATATTAGTTATGTACTTTCTCAAAGATTACAGGTCTCACAATGGAAGAGCAAAGATGTGGTTCCCGGTATCATTTAGAAGACATCGATTTCAAATTTTCACCGAGGCTTTTATAGGTTTTTCTAACAACCACTTTAGAACAGTAGGTGGGGTTGACTAGATGGTACTATTAGCAAACAACCAAGACTGATGAAATGACTATTTCAGAATGCCTCTTTTCAACCAATTTAGAATCAAAGCTGTATTTCTGAGAAATTGTATAAGTGCCAGCTATTCCATGTTGTTTTCAAGTCAGCCTGAAATATCATTATGTGCATGAATTCCCTCTATAATTTTGTATGCAACAACACTAGAAGATTTGTGTTTCTGCTTTTTTTGGCGGGGGGGGTGCGCAGTAAACATTAAAATGGATGAAAACAAACAGACAACAGTTCCTTTCATACACTCCCCATCTTTTACCCTCCCCCTTATTTAAGTGAGCATGTTTGGAATTGGGATTATCCAGGAGCCGTCAGGAACGACTTTCTCCTTTCTTATTCAGTGACAAGCAGCACAGCAGGGGGGGTGGTGTACAGAGAGGTCCTACAGAAGAGACTGCCAAGTGGTTTTGCTCTAAAACAATACAATCCAGGGACAGCTCACAGGAACCTTGTTTTACATTGAGTTCTTGTTCTCTCTTTGTTTTTACCTCTCCCTCTCACCTTTTACAACAAAGTCTAAATCCTCCCAGAAGAGACTGCCATTATGTCAAGACACAGGAAGACATACATTGTTTTAGTTATCCAGAGAGTAGCAATAAATTAACACTCCATAGTGATAATACTAACTCCTCCTTCGCCCTCAAATGATAGCTGATGGTTCCTTCTGGTAGACCCCAATGTGCCATCACTTTTCTGCCAAGCCCGGCACTGGTGCAGCTTGGTTTTCCGTCTGAACCATCTGATCTAATCTGTTCTGTCTTTGTATATTGAAATTAACAAGGCATATACCCTGAGGCATGGGTTGTATCTACAACAGTGAGGCACAAATGAACTTGAACATGAGGTCAATCAAGTGCACAAAATACATCACACAGTTATTCCAAATCTCATGCTGTGTCTATAATTGCCCCTTGTTCTGTCATTAGGGCTCCCTTACAAGTCATTATTTTGAGTCAGCAGAACGACGGGGAGTATTCTTCCTGATGGTTAGTGTAAAGTTGAATTGATAACATAAATATCTCCCGGCACAGAAATACAAGGAGCAGGTATTTAGGGTAGACCTAATAAAGGGTGCAGCTGTTCAGTCTCTTTATGAATCCCGGCTAAAACAATAATCACAACTTGCAATATGGGTTCCCCTTCAGTAGCCCTGTGAAAGAGAAACTGTGCTTTTCTAAATGAATGGACACGTGCCCTGTTAGAATTTGCCTGTCTGCTCTTATCCTAGATTGTTTTTGCTTGGCCAAGGCCAATGTTATCCTGATTACACGGGAATTTGGCCTTAGTCAGCACTGTGTAACAACTATTTCATTTTAAAGTAGAAGCATCATTTATTCATTTTGTAGTGGAGAGAGGTGGTATGAGTTTATTGCTGAAAGAATATACCCGGTTCGTGGCCTCAAGCACATTTTTAGAAATATTACCTTTCCTGGGAAAAAGGAGAATTCAAATCCCCTGCTCAAGATAGTAGCTGGCAGGGCTCAGCTTGGGCTTGTAGAGATGAATGCATTGTAGATGCTTGTTGAGGATCTAGCCGCTGGACAAAAACGAAGTGGCCAGAAGGATGAGCAGGGAAGACCAGCATGAGTTTGGAAATCTCCATGCACTCAAAGGAAAACACTAATATACTTTTAAAAAAGTGACCAAATTAGGTGAATCAGTGCACGTAAGGTCCAGTTACTTAGTGTTGGAAAAGATTTTTATCTCCTTCTCAATTGTAAAATGAAAGGCTTAAGCTGTAACACACAATGGAAAATCGTGGCCTGTGGGCTGGATCAGATTCACAGAAATCCTGTGTTTGAATTGTGTTGTTTTTTAAAAGAATGAATTAGTTGCTAATAGTAAAAACACACTCCTTTAGAGAGAAATATCTCTGTCCTACAGTGGAATGGAAGGGTTGTTAGAGGAAGCTAGACAATGAGCAGATGGAAAACACTTTTTCTTTCCCCCCAGATCACTTTGCATGATACTTCTCCGAACTTCTTTCACGAATGAATTTTAAAAATCCGAAGATTTCATTTAAGAGCCTGGATGTATGTATCAGCTTTCTACTACCACAATTGTGCTGAGTAACAACCGAGCACAAAGCTTCAGTGGCAGTGCCAAAGTAAGTTTATTGCTCATGTGTCCGGGGTAAGTTGAGGGGAGCCATGGGGCTTCATGATCTTGGTGGGCTCATATGTCTGGTTGTCAGCCAAGGCCATTTGGCTTTTCGCCTGTTCCTGTCTCTCTTACACCTCTGGGTGGCTGTGGTGAGTCCTCAGGCTAACGGTGAAAGAAACACAAAGAAACACGCGAGACCTCCTATGCTCTAGGCCCTACTGTCACTTGTACGTCATTCTGTTGGTCAAAGTGAGTGTCATAGGGGATCCCAAAGTCAGAGCTTAGAGGCATTGTATAGCCGCACGACAAAGGGAGGGGACTTGAAAGGAGGGGACATTTTGGTTATTGGCCACATTTTGCTTTAAATTCAGACCCTTTGACAATGGTGGAATCAGACGGCAGGCATGGCAGTGACAGGTAAGGCCGGGGAGCAGCTGCCAGCTTCAGGTGATCATGCATTTGCCACTTGGTGACAATGCCTGCCCACTCCTTATCTCTCTGAGACCAAGACCAATGCTCATGTCATCGCCATTGCGCTTTGGTAGTAATTTCCTCAGGGAGACGCTTGTCTGCTTCCAGGCCATTATGGAAAGTGTGCAAGTGAGAGTCCATCCAATTTTTTTTCACACGTAGGCTGCGTCATTCACTTAAGCTGTTTGCCTACTTTCTGAGGTTGGGACACCTGACCTAGATAACGCCTAATTCTGGAACATTCTTCAGGACTTTAGAATGAAGATAAAACAAGGACATTGAGACTCTTGACAAAGCCTGACCAAACTGCAAGTTCATAATGAAATGGTAAACTTTCTAACAGTATTTCTGTGAGAGCTGGAAAGAGCTGTCAGTTAGAACTTATGTAAACATAGTGCAATCACGTGTGATTGGTTTGCTCTGTACACATTCACATAGCTTCCATGATAGACAAATACCTATATACTACATGGATGAAGAAGGTCGTTAGAAAAGGGGAGGCCAGTTCAGCCTGACAGACTCAACAGACAGACCAAAACCACTTTTCTTCCTAGATCCCTCTGCATGATGTTTCTCCAAGAAATGCTTTCAGGCATGGATTTCCTCACAAACTCCTGAATCCTACCACACAACATTTCTATTTTTACTATTACCCAGACTTAGAGAATGGTATGTTCCCAAGTGCTCTTCAAGAATATTTCTCATTTTTCTTCCCTATTCCCTTCAGGGCCTCGCTCCACTAGTTATTTTTTTCTTTTAGTATTCAGCCTTCTTCTGTAGCCTTTTGAATGTGTATGAGTATGTATGTGTGTATATGTATATGCCTGCCAACCTATATACAATTCCTTGCATCACCATTATTACTACAGATTGTATCCTTTTCTGTGAGATAGAGAGGAAGACAATTAGGACAAGAGGATTCGCTGACAAGTTATATTGGTTGAAGATGGAGCCTCTTGGGCAATTCACCTCTCCTCCTGCCTCTGTTTTCTCATCTGTATAATGGGGATAATAGGGTTTGTACTGTAGATAGAATAGAGCCCAAATCACAGCATTAATTTTTTCTCTTGCTATTGTTGTTTCTTCTGGACCTGTTATTGTATAAATTGTGTAGAAATACAGAGTTAACACGATTTGGGTGTGTGCTTTTAGCACCTTTTATTCCTTTTTTTCTGTTTAGAACCCCCTGTCCATTCCCCCTCCCCCCCCCCATTATCCTGTTAAGGGATATTTTTTGTTGTTGTGCATATGTTAGGGAAATTTTACTTTTCTTAAGTGAATGTACTTTAAAAGCTATTTTTTTTCTTAAAAAATATGTATTCTACCACATTACTAGGCTTTGGAAGGAGACTTGGAAGGGGTACTTCCCTACCCTTCTGCACCCTTCCAGATTGAGGGAGATTGTTAAATTAACTAGGTCTTACTCTTGTCTAGGAAGGGCCTGCCTTGTGGTAACCTCCAAGTTCCCTTCTATGGTCATTTTTAAATACTATGCCCTGGGAAATCCTATGCTTTGCTGAGGACATTATATTTCTCCTCAGACGAGGGGTCTTCTGATCCTTCATGGTCTTAGTGCCAGCAAGAGCTTTGCTGGTGACTTGACCGTCATCAGCGAGGCCATTTTTAACGTGCTCTTAGGCAAGAACATGCAGAGAGGGATGTGTTATTGCTCCTTGCTTGGTGACTTCCTGTGGGTAAATATAAGCATTGAGTACAATTTATGTTTCCTTAACATGTTCCAAAAGGCCTCTGTTATTATCTAGAGCAGTGTGTGTTCTGAAGATGATCTGCACTGTGTTATTTTACCAAAAAGAGAAAAAATCCACAGTCAAGTGGACTTTGTGAGGTGTTGTAAATGGCTCCACTCAGAGCAATTTGGTTACAAACCAAAGAACTCTGGCTACCAAGCCCGAGCAGAATTCACTCGAAAGGTCTGAGGTAGCTCAGAACGTTGGAGGAAACCCGAACCACCAGGCCTTGAGAAAGAGGAAGCCCATGGCGGGGAAAAAGCAGTGATGAGCATAGGACAGATTTTTTATTTTCCTGCCCAGTCTTAGGAGGGAGAACCTGATTGGCCTGGACTTGGCCACATGTCCATGAGTTCAGGAGGGGCTGTAACCCGTACACTCCGACAGAAAATCCCAATGTAAGCAGCCGTCTTGCTTCTCAATGGAAAAGTGTTGAGATGCTGATGCGGGGGGACAGAGAACATCTACCAAGCACCTCCCTCTGTGGGCATTGCAGTGTGTACATTAGCTTTGAATATCCTCCGCAGGAAAGAAGCCTGTGCAACCATATGGAACTGGTTGTTTTCATATTTGTGGTTTTTACATAATATGTATTACCCTCAGGAGAGACTACCCCCTGAACACCCTCTGAAAATGTTGCCTCATGCCTTTTGGGTACCACACTTTAGTATGTGGTGAGATTCTTCCTACGCTTTATCCCCCAGTTTCCTAATCCTTTGAGAGTATCATCCCCCCGACCATTTCTCGTATTTTAAAATGTCAGCTACTGTAGGTGACATGGGTGTTTGCTTGTTAATTACTTTAAACAGAACAGACATTTCTAAAGATGCTGCTTTGGAGCTGCTTGTCTTCCTCTTCACCTCTACACCGTTATCTTGTTCTGTGATCCTTCTCCCATTTCTGAAGTCTTTGTCCTTTGGAATGTCCTCTGTGTTCTCTGGCTCACCTCTGAGCACATCGCTCTCTGCTTTTAGGCCCTATCCATATCTGGCTCCTGACAAAGGCTTCTTTCCAGGGCTTTCTGATTTTCTACTTGCCGTTGACCTTGAGCCCTTCCTTGTGTCTCAGTGGGACACATCCTGTAAACCCTGCGACTCACAAGGGGGCCCACATCTGCCCAGCATCTCACTGCTGTCTCATTCTTTTGTGCACGTGTCACTTAACTGATCGATTATTTAATCTCTCTCCTACCCAGGGTCCCTCGGTTATCCGTGTTTGGGTTATTTCAGGATTTGACTTGTAATAGCAAATCCTGAGTTGGCAGCAACTCTGGAAGGAGAGAGAGCAGTGATTCACAGATTTAAATAATAACTGTTTACCAAATGTGAGGCTATCCTCATGCCTCAAAACATCAGATTTCAGAATACAGGTGAACACGTGCTCTTGACTAACACTTGTTTGAGGATTTCTTACCATGTTCTGCTGTTACCATTAGGTAATCACCTAGCTGGTTAATAAGTGATGATTATCTTTGACGCGGGGGTGGGGGTTTCATCCATCCATCCAACTGTTTTCAAAAGCTGTTCTTTTAGATTTCTTTTCTGTCAGTTTCCCACAACCCATCTCCCATTCTGTGCTTGTCTTTCATTTCTTTTCCATTAAAACTGGAAACAGACACAGAGATTGGCTGCATGCAATGGACACCTGTTCTTTTCTCTCCTCAAGGCCAAGATAGTTTATTACCATACCCGCTGCCTTTTTTTATTATTTAACAAAACTCCCAGTACCAAAAAAAAAGAAAAGGAAGAACAGAAAAGCCATTTCCACTTCGATTTCTGACAGTTGCCCAGTGACACTCTCTATTTATTACACAGTGACAGTGACAGAATTGAAGGAACTTTCTTTAATCCTGTCCCCTGGCTTTATGCCATAAGCTCTATCTAATCTTTTCTAACAGACATCCAGGCTTTGTCTGCATCCTATCAGCAGACACAGCGTTTCAATGCCGCTCTTTATATTCTCTCTGTGGACCCCCTTCCCGTGTGGTTCCTGACTTCAGTTCGGGACAAGGGAAGGTTGTTTGAAGATAATGGGTAAGTGAGGAGCAGGTTTAGAGAATTTGACACTTCTGACTACTCTTTATGACCTCTTAAATAAATTTTCTTTATTTATGGTTCTGAATGTAAAAGACAACACACAATTCTTGGTCCCTTTTCTAGGTTACAGCTATTGGACCAAGACTGTATTAGTTATTTCCTATTTAATCTTCACAACCAGCTGAAGTGATAGAGGTATCAGAGACTTAACTAGTTGTTCCGCAGTATAGATTGCCTCGATTCCCCTTTTCTTTCTTTAGTAATAGGAATCTAGCTATAGCTGAACACATCTAGTGAAATACTACACTTCCCAGCTTCCCTTGCAGCTACTATGCCTGTATGACTAAATTATTACCAATGGCACAGGAGTGCAAGCGATATGTACAAATTCTGGTTCATAGCATTAATAGGAAAGTGATGTCTTTTCCTTTTACCGCTTACTGCTTGACCAGCCACCACAAAACTTAGTAGGTTAAAAGAACATCAACTTATTTTTACTCATAATTCTGTAGGTTGGCAATTGGAGATGCAATCGGCCAATAGGTTCTTCTGGCATTATCTGAACTTATACATCTGTGATTAGCCATCAGACTGGCTGGGGGCTGGCCATCAACTAAAGCAATAAGGATGGTTGTGCTACATGCCTTTCTTTTTCTTTTTTTTTTTTTTTATTGTTATGCAATTACAGTTGTATGCCTTTTCTCCCCATCCCTCTACCCCACCCCAGGTGAACCCACCTCCCTCCCCCCTCTCCACCCTCCCCCTTGGTTTTGTCCATGTGTCCTTTATAGTAGTTCCTGTAATACCCTCTTCCCACTATCCCCGCCCCCACCCCCCACCCCCGCCCTGGCTATTGTTAGATTGTTCTTAACTTCAATGACTCTGGTTATATTTTGTTTGCTTTTTTCTTCTATTGCTTATGTTCCAGTTAAAGGTGAGATCATATGGTACTTGTCCCTCACTTCCTGGCTTATTTCACTTAGCATAATGCTCTCCAGTTTCATCCATGCTGTTGCAAAGGGTATAAGCTCCTTCTTTCTCTCTGCTGCGTAGAATTCCATTGTGTAAATATACCATAGTTTTTGGATCCACTCGTTTGCTGATGGGCACTTCGGTTGCTTCCAGTACTTGGCTATTGTAAATTGTGCTGCTATGAACATTGGGGTGCACAGATTCTTTTGGATTGGTGTTTCAGTGTTCTTAGGGTATAATCCCAGCAGCGGAATTACTGGGTCAAAGGGCAGTTCCATTTTTAGTTTTCTGAGGAAATTCCATATTGTTTTCCACAGTGGCCTCACCAGTCTGCATTCCCACCAACAGTGCACAAGGGTTCCCTTTTCTCCACATCCTCTCCAACATTTGTTTGTGGATTTGTTTATGTTGGCCATTCTGACTGGTGTGAGATGATACCTCATTGTGGTTTTAATTTGCATCTCTCTGATGGCTAGTGATGCTGAGCATCTTTTCATATGTCTCTGGGCCCTCTGTATGTCTTCCTTGGAGAAGTGTCTGTTCAAGTCCTTTGCCCATTTTTTAATTGGGTTGTTTGTCTTCCTGGAGTGGAGTCGAGTGAGTTCTTTATATATTTTGGAGATCAGGCCCTTGTCTGAGGTATCGTTGGCAAATATGTTTTCCCATACTGTTGGTACTCTTTGTAATTTGGTGCTGTGAACGCGCCCGATCTCGTCTACATGCCTTTCTTTATCCAGAGGGCTACCCTGAGCTTGTTCACATAAGGGTACTGTAAGTGCACCAAAAATGAAGTAGAGGAGTGCAAGGGCTATTGAGATCTAGACTCAGAATTCACATGCCATTTTTGGTGCATTCCCTTGGTTAAAGTAAGTTAAAAGGTGTGCATGGATTCAAGGGCTAGAGAAATGAACTATGTTCTTTATGGGTGATACTACAGAGTCACCGTGTGAAGGGGCATAGATTCAGGAAAGAGTGGAGAATGGTGATCACTTTTATAGTGTACCTCACCTCCTCTTTCTTTGCTTACTTTCCCACTGGCTGATACATGTATGAGGTCTGTCCAGAAAAAGTCCAGCCATTGCTAATATAATGAGAATGGTTTGTGTGTCATCAGTGTAACCTGGCAGCCAAGGTGAGTGGACTGGAATGCGCATGTGTGAACAGTGACAATTTCACTGTCCTTATCAGTGGAGGTGGTACAGATCGTTGAATGAGCATGTGTACTGTGTGGCCATCGCATTCAAAATGACTGAGTGAGTAGAGCAATGAATCTGCATCAAATTTTGCATTAAGCTTGAATATTGTTCTGTGGAAACTATTTGGATGATTCAGAAGGTCGCAGCTATTGGTAACTGGTGGTTGGCAACTTCATCATGACAGTGTACCCAGTCATGTATTGTGTCTCATACAGAGTTTTTGGTGAAAAATAAATCACCGAGGTGACTTCATCCCCCTACAGCCCAGATTTGGTGCCCTGCAACTTCTGGCTTTTCCCAAAACTAAAATCACCTTTCAAAGGGAAGAGATTTCAGACCATTGGTGAGATTCAGGAAAATATGACAGGGCAGCTGATGGCGATTGGGAGAACTGTGTGAGGTCCCAAGGTGTCTGCTTTGTATATTCAATAAATGTCTCTTTTTCATATTACATGGCTGGATACTGTGGGGGTGGGCTCCTACTGCAGGGCCCCCCATCCTCCATGGATGAGAATAAGTCTACCAAGACATGATCTGCCTGGGGAGGAAAGGTTGCCGATCTCTAGAAGAAGGACCAGGAGCCTTTTCCTCAATGGGCTTCTGCTGGGTTCAGTTTGCACAGGAATACAGGGAAAGCTCATCAATCACTGTCAGGCAGTAAGGATCAAACAATAGATACCAAACAAAGAACTCTGAGGGCTTATTCTGAGTCAGGGTCAGTTAGCTAAAGGGCTATAAAACTTTGGGAAAGAAACTCATTTCATGCTTGGACCCTTATCAGAAAATTGAGGGCATTCTTAGCAAAGCAGGTTTCACAGGACTTTATGCATTCTTTCTCAGGCCTGATCACCCAGAGGAACCACCCATTCTAGCCTAGGGCTGCACTGCCCTCTGTCATTGTTTCAGGCTTAAGTCAGGCAGGGGAAGGAAGGCAGCCAAGAGGTTAGGAGACTTCTTGCAGACAGAATGAAGACTTTGGCTATGTGAAAGCCAAGGGGTGAGGGTCCATCACCACCTTTTCCTGTAGCCCCCCAAGTCCTTCCTTGAGGACCCCTTCGTGATCGTGTTTATCTTAGGTCATCCCTCCCTTGAGGAGTCTTACCCATCATTGGCTAACCAGTCATTTGCCTGGGGACAAGCAGGGTGAAGTAAAAGTGGGCAGAGGTGGGGCCCCTGCCAGGGAGATAAGCTTTATCTCCTTAGTGGCTTATGGTCCAAAGGTTTCTCACTCAGCCTTAGCCATGGGGGTGGGGTGGGGCATGTACAGCTTCTGAAACCAGGCAGAGCAGTTCCCAATACCTTCTGGACAGACCTCATAGATGATTACAAAAGCTTAAGCAGCATTTTTGACTGAAATATGGAAGCTGTATATTGAGGATGGCTAAGTCACATGATAGCACGAACCACGTCCCTAGCACCATAGAGCTGCTGTATTAGAATGTGATGCTCAGCATGTCATTTGAGAGCAAAACAAGCTTTTATATTGTTTGAGTCAATATTATTTTATTGTCTGTACTATAGCAACTGAACCAGAAACCAGACTATTACTATAACCATTTTACAGGTGAGGATGAGCTTTTGAGAGAAAAAGAAACTTGTCCAAAGTCACCCAGGAAGTAGACAGATAGCCGTGGCACATTCGTACCCGGCGTCAGATTGCAGAGCCCATGAGCTTAAGCCATCTACCGCTGTATTTGAATATGTCAACAATATCTGCTTTTTACTTCTCAACAGCGAGTCAACCTTGGACGGTCTGTTTTTCCATCTTTACTAGGAATTTACGGATTCTCTCAGATGAGTACACTAAATTTAAGATCTCAGTCAGTCATATGTTGTTCAATATATTTGCCTTGTGTAACTGAAGATAAAAATATGTATATGCGAGATTATCTATCTATCTAATCTTTAAGCATGCATCAGTGCTTTGGCCCATCAGCCTTTGTACTTCATCCCTTAGGAGTTTATGTTGTGTTATCAAGGCCAAAACTCAAATGATCAGCCAATCAAGGAGAAAATAATACAAAATATAAAACATCGGAGGCTGTTGTAATTGACATCTCAAGCTAAGGGTGATAGGAGACAGAAAGGCTCTGTGTTTATCTACCTGTGGGGCAGAAATTTCAAAACACATATAAAGTGATACAAACATGGCAGTCAACTGAGGCATTATGGGTAGTCCTAATCAGGAACAACTTAACTATGTGGAAATGAAATCATCCCCAGCTTATATCTGTGATAGCATATTCCACGACTCTAATTAGAGTTTGAAACTCATCATTTGGGGGGGCCTACCTAGGGATGTGTTGAAATTGGGAATAAAAGCAGTTTGTTCAGGTTCGGGTTTTGTTTGGGTAACAGGTAAAGGAAATTAGCGACCCAGGACAACTGTTCACCGGCACTTTGCTTCCTTATACCTCTGGCCATTGCAGATTTCCTTTGGTTTACTCTAAAGACTTAAAACTAGGTATGTCTATATTCACGTGCAGGTTTGTCTATGCCAAGTTATTAAAGGGTAAAAAAAAAAAGACTCGATGCTGCTCATGTAGAGAACTGAGAATCTTCTCCAATTTCTTTCAATCTTTTGTGTACATGATGAGCTAGAATAACCTCACCGAACTGAATTATCCTTCCATGGTATGGTTCAGTGAATACCATTATATTTCAGCACAGCTTGAGTGATTTTTAATGCCAAAAACATCAGCAAGAAATACAAATGTTACAAAAATATTGAAACAATACCATAAAAAAGCCCAGGATCATAAATACTTTACTTTGCAAGGGCTCAGAGGTCAAAATAGCAATACCATGGAAAATTAAAATGCTGCCTGTGTAAGTGCCTTTCAGAGGAAAACACACACCAGTGTTTTACTATAAAAATGCACAAAACCATCTTCTGACTCTCTTTCCGGCTGATTATCAAAGAAAAAAATAATTATTTTCTGGGAGAATAAACTTATGAAGTTATTCGTGTGCATGTTTCTTTATTTGGTTTTAATTACAATCTAATTAAAGGAGAATTACAGCCTGTGAAAAAGAGAGATGACTTTTACATGAATTATGCCCTTAACCACACAAAGGAACAGGGATGATGTGCAGAAAAAAAGTTGCGGATTTGGGTTTGGACAGTTAAAGTATTAAGCACCGTTGCCTGAGAACAAAGGTTTTGAATGTGCGAAACTTCCTTTCAGGAGAGTGCTCTTTGAGAGACTGTGCTACCAGTGCGTGTAAAGTGATTCAGGAAAAGGGAAAAAAAGAAAACAAACAACACCTTGCCAGATCTGTGCACAGAGCCAGGCAAAGCTGTTCTTCATCCTCCGGCAGTCCGATGAGTGCTGGCTTCTAATGGACCTGTGCACCGTGGGTCAGATCCTCCTGTCTGTTTTTCTAGGTGATGTGTCAGCTTCCACTGAAGTCACTGCATCCACGGAAAAGGAATCCAGCCCGATATTTCTAATAAAAGAGGTGCCCAGTTTCTCAAAAATCCGTTAACAAAGAAGGATGGCTCTGTATTCCCGTCTGGGCATCTCACGGTTTTAGATCCTTTGGTGTCCTTTCCAGCCTCTGACTTTCCATCTCTTCGTGTATCTGGTAGGGTTTCTTGTTCTTTGTGTATGTTTCAGGGAGCTTGCTTAGCAGAACTATGGTGTGTTCCACCATTTTATTAGTTTCATTTAAAAAAGTAAATCAAAGAATCTAAAAAACAGGCTTACCTGTAAAGGCAATTGATATTACATAAAGTTGCAAAGAAAATTGATTGGAGAAACAAGAGTCCTTTCAAAAAATGGTGCTGGGGGAAAAAAAAATGGTGCTGGAACAATAGAATATCCGTGTGCAAGGAAATGCACATGGGCCCAGATATCGTATCTTGCAGGCAAATTAACTGAAAATGTTTCCTAGACCTTGATGCACGACGTAAAAGTATACCCCGAATCTTGTTTTAGAAGAAAAGGTACAAAACATTTTTGTGATCTTGGATTAGCTAAATCTTTCTTGAAAAGAACAATGAAACACAATTTTAAAAAATGATAAAATGGTCTGCATTCAAATAAAAACTTCTGCTCTCTGAAAGACGCTCTTAAGAGAATGAAAATCTGTGGGTTGAAAGAAATGTTTGCCAAATTGGTACCTGATCAAGGACATGTGTTCAGACAGTCCGAAGGATGCCGTGGTAGGAGAAGGGCCCACTTGAAAGTACGGGCAGAGGTCGTACACGGCCACTTCACCACAGAAGAGAGACGGATGGCACAAAGGAAATGAAAAAAATATTCACTGTTGTTTTCATTAGGGAAATGCAAATTAAAAATACATAGTGATACTACATACTTCCTAAAATGGCTTAAAAATCAAATATGACAAAAACCTAGTGCCAACGAGGATGTAGAACAATTGGGCCTTTCATACACTGCTTGTGGGAACGCAAAATGGTACCGCCACTTTGGGAAATGGTTTATCACTTATATAGGTACAGATATACTATATGGCCCAACTCCAAAATACATACCTAAAAAAATTCAAACAACGTTCACCCGCAAACTTTTATGTAATGTTTATAGTAGTTTTATTAATCTGGGAATAATTTGATATCTTTAAACTGATGAATGCATAAACAAACTGCATGGTGCACCTATAAAATGGAAAACTACCGAGCAATACAAATGCATGAACTCTGATACACGTAGGTATGAACGTAAACACATGTGAATGAACGTGACAAGCAATAAGCTAAACGAAAGAAGCCAGACTCAAAACACTGCAAACTCTGTGATTATATTTATACCACACTCTGGAAAAGGCAAGACTATGGGGACAGAAAACAGATGAGTTGTCATTGGCTGGGGTGGGGAAGGCTGGGGAAAGGAGTGATTAAAAGGGGCACAAGGAAATTTGGGGGGGTGGTAGGACTGTACTCCATTTTGATTGTCATGATAGTTATGCAACAGTATATGTTTTTCAAACTCATAGAACCTTGCGCTAAAAAGATCTAATTTACAATGTGTAAATTATAGCTCAATAAACAAAGTATATCAGATAATTTGTTGAATCAACAATAGCATTAATCATCATGATAATAAAGGCTTGAATGTATTATAATTTGTATTTTATCAGATCATTAGCAGATGTGAATTATACTCATTGAATACTTTATTTTGGGCCAATTTAATTTCTCTCTGTGTGTGTGTGTGTGTGTATGTGTGTGTTGGGGTGGGTGCGTGGAGGCATTGAGGTGGAGGAGAACATAATAGCAATCTCTTGCTCTCTTTTTTCTCTATGGTTGTGTTTTAAGTGTATGGAGATAGTTTAGGTAGCCACTTTAATTCTCAGAAAATAGGATCCATACTCGTGTGTGTGTGTGTGTGTGTGTGTACATGGATCCTGATTTCCTCTACAGCATCACCTCCTACTTCTCCCCCTTGTCCTCTAGCAACTTATAACTTAGAGATCCTTTAATGGTTCTTACATTCCTAGCATCTGTATCAGTTTCCTCTTTCCAGGTCAGCCTGGAATGCCCGTGCTCCACTAGCTGCTCTTCTGGTTCAAGCTCTAAGTCAAGCCTTCCATCCCCCTTGAAGCTTCCTGTCCCCTCAAGGCAGCGCTCCTGCACCTTTGTTCTAGCCCATTGCCTTTCCTCCATTCTTTCCCTCACAGTGCTTTCATGCCATCTTTGACTCCATGTTTAGCTTCCCTAGTAAACAGTGAGTTACTGGACAGATCTCCTTGCTTTATAAAATGTTATGACTCCTCAGCTCCCAGTACAGCGCATGACATGTGGCAAGTTCTCACTGTATTTCTCTTGACTGCACAAATGAATAAAAGCAAACTTTCTTGGAAAAATATAAAATATTTGCCATACTCGTGCCTTTTGAGTGTTTGCCTCCAAATTGAACTGTAAATATATAAATGCAGATTCATTATTTCAGGTGCATTCAAGAAGTACAGGATGTAATTTCTTAAAGAAGTATTCTTTGATTTTAAATACCGCCTAATCTTTGCATAAAACAAAAAGGCAAAAGAAAAGTGAAATTACCACTTCTAAATAAGCTTGAGCTACTGATGTCTGTTTATTTTGGGAACATTAACTTTGCTTTAGTTTAGAATAATGGGGTTAGGACCATGCTGCGCTGAAGTGTTCCCAGTTTTGCAGTGTTACAACTTAATTATTAGACTTTGGATGGTATAGGCAATCACTTGACATCTTTATTAATTTGTGTGTAATATGCAGAGACTGGTAAAAGCAAGAGATATGGTTATTTATAGTCCCATGTGAAACATAAAGTTTATTAATTATGGTCATACCATTATATTATGCTTGGGTACAAAAAGGAGTTCAACATCTATTTTTGATTTGTGGCCAAGGCTCATGAGTGTATGAAGAGGTTGACAGCCCTTGACTTGTGGTCGTTATTAATTTAATAAGCAGCCTTCAAAGCTCTTGCAGATACAAAGGATTCTGAAGTTACATGTGTAATATGCCACGTGTGCAAAATACTTAATTCTATGCACTTTGAAACCGAGATGACAGTTATTAAAATTGCATGGTGCAAATTAAAATTTAAGATTAAAATACTAGATCAAAAGAATCTTTTTTTCTTCCCTCACTGCTATTAAGGATCAGCTTTTTGAATAGAGAGACTCGATGTTCAATGTCATGTCCTTTCCCTCTGGAGAGCCAGATGAGCTCTAATCAGAAGTGACAAAGGAGACATATCTTTCTGTATTTTTTTAAGTGGGAACACTTTTTTATTGCCTTTAAATATATAATGTAATTATAGTCACAGGGCAGAAAATATGAGGCAAATAAGAGTACGGGTAGACATTTTTGGAGAAGGAAGTGTGATGGGAGAAAAGATAAAATTTGCATCTATGACATTCCTAGAACTTTGGAAAGAGGTGTCATTTCATTACAGAACAGCCATCTGCAACATGAGTAAATGCAGACTCACAGGCAAATTCACCTGCACATGATCTCTCATCTACACGTGATTAAAAAAAAATACACAGGTAGTTCTTTTTTGTGAGCCCCTGTGAGTGATCGGAAGCATGTAAGATGAATTATGAGGAGTGATTGGAGCAAAGCTTGTGGTTCTGAGCTCACACCTCTAGATCTGACCAGTTCTCATGTAACATGAGTGTTAGAACGGTCCAGGAGAGAAGGCTTCAATCTCTATCCAGCTGTCTCTTTGGCCACTACACAAGAAGTGTATGAAAACCCCTTCCTCCCCTGGAGAAATTCCAAGGACAGCATAAGTATCCTCAGAGGGCAATTTTATCTCCTAAAATTAGTCATGTTTAACGTTTATTGCTGGCCAATTAACTTTTGTTTCATTTTTGGACAAAAAGAGGCAGTCATGGCCCTGGCAGGGTAGCTCAGTTGATGAGACCATCATCCCAATACACCAAGGTTGGGGGTTTGATCCTTGGTCAGGGCACATGCAGGAATCAACCAATGAGTAAATAAGCAGAAAAACAAAATAATCTCTCCCTCTCTCTCTTCCTCTCCCTCTCTTTTTCTCTCCCCCCTCCCCTCTCCTCTCATTCTTACTCTATTGCTTTCTTGCTCTCCCTAAAATCAATAAATTTTAAAAAAGGGCTGTCATAATAACTAAAGCAACACTTCTCCTTTAATTGTGAAATCTTACTTTTCTGAATGTTCAGATATTCAGGATGTTCCCACACTGAAGTTCTGGGAAGAGCACATCTTGTCTGGAGGTGGTGTTGTCTATAGGTTTTTGCCAGGAGTCAGCAAACTATAGCTTAGGGCCAAATCTAACCTGCTGCCTAATTTTATATGGCCTGATACATAGTAATTTTGTTTTACTTTATTAATGGTTGAAAACATAAAACTAAGATTAATGTTTCATGATGTTAGAATTATATGAAACTTACATTTGAGTGTGGATACAGTCATGCTTATTCATTTATATATTTCCTATGGCTGCCTTTGTGTTACAAGAGCACAGTTGAGTAGTTTGTATGAAAGACTATATTCTCATCATGTTCAATTTACTACAAATTGCAATGATGCTGTTGGAAGTTGACAGCATTTCAAAATGTATATTATTATACACTGTCATATATATTTACTTTTTATTGTCAGTGCATACTCACTATATAAAAATGAAGAAAGTATATTTTGGGCCATAGGTTGAATATCTCAAAGGTGTTCACATCCTAATTTCTGGAACCTATCTCTTCCCTTATATGGCAAAGGGGATTTTGTCGATGAGATCAAGTTAAGGATTTTGAGAGGGAGAGATCATCCTGGATTATCTGGGTGTGTCCAGTGTGAGCACAGGCAGGAAATATGAAAAGTTGGAGAAGATGATATGACAGAAGCAGAGATTGAAGTAATGCACGCCCCAAATTAACACATTCCAGCCTTTGGGAGCTGGAAGAAAAAAGAAATAGATTCATTCCAAAGCTTCCAAAGGACCTGGGCTTGCCAATATTTTGATTTTAGCCCCGTAAAGATTTATTTCAGACTCCTGACTCCCAGGACTATAAGAGAATGAATCTGTGCTGTTTTAAGCCACTAAGTTAGTTTGTGGTACTTTGTGACAGAGGCTGCAGGAAACTAACATGGCTATCATACTTTTAAAGCACATTGGAGTGTGAATTATCTTATTGAATTAGATCCCCAAAGTTCTGTTTATTATGCAGTGGTGAAATAGATTGGTAAAAGACAACACTATGTGATGATATTACCAAAATGAGCACTCGTTACAATTTGCCCAATGCACGAGAAAGCAATGGCCAGGAAAATTAGAAAATATTACAAGACTATCTCATCTCCAGCAGAAATTCTTCACAACAATGAAAACTACACATGAAGCTGCACCCAGTAAAGTTTAGCACGGCTTATTTGTTAACTAAGCAAGAAAAGTGACTTACTGATAGTGAGTTAATTAAATTATGTCTGATTGAAACAGCCAAAGAAATGTATTTAGAGAAAATAAACTTGCTTAAGACTATGAGCTTTTCAGAGCGAACTGTTGCTTAAAGAGTTGAGGTCATTTGGAAAAACATCGACAGTCAATTATAAAGCAAGACAAACAATTTTGAGGGGATTTTGTTGGTTATTGGTGAGTTGACAGATCTTACCTCCCCATTTTTCTGAGGAGTAACACTAAGTTTGAAGTCACTGAAGAATCAGTCGATATGGGTACTTACAGGAAAGCCTCTTTGAAAAGACTCAGAGAAGATGCTATCTTAATACTACCAGAAGTGGAATCTGCTAAGACGTGTTATAACCAAAGGTGGTAAACATACGTGTCGAGCAGGAACAGATTTAGTTGGACAAATTTTAAAAACTTGTGAAATTATGAAGTGTTTAAATAGTATGGTTATTTCTTGTGTCATGCCTTGGCTGGTACTTTGCAGAAAATATTTGAATCTTTCATGTGTTATTCAGCTGGTAGTCTCCGTGGTGAACTTCATTCACTCTCATGCACTTGGCCATTGCCAGCCTTGTGAATTTTTGTCAAAAAGGGAAGTTCAATATCGTGACTTGCCCTGCACTCAGGAATCTGAATACTTTACAGGGATCGAGTTTTATTGCACTTGTTTGAGCTCAGGCCTGAGATTAAATTTTTCCAAACAAGAAGAACCCTTTTCAGCTGCCATGGGACACTGCACATTTTGGAAATTAATTTGTTTGTGCTGAGGACTTGACAACGTGTAATACATTAAAGCTACAATTACAAAGCAAACAGCACATACATGAAATTATTCTACAATAATGCTATTTTGATAACAACTAATGTTGCTTGAATCACAAGTAATGTCAAGCTTCTTATGCCTTTTCTGTACTATTAAGAGTTAGAATAAGAAAGATCTTCGATCACACACATTTACAACAGCTGTATTTTTGAAGCTCAAGCTATAGATCTAGCAGCATTTTTTAGACCTTAGTGCAAGTGAAAAGGAAATTTCCATGTTTTAAAATCCATTTTACTGTACAACCAGGAGCTTCCACTTAACCTTCCACTGGAAGTGATTAATTTACATTGTAATGACATGCCAAAAGACAAATACCAAGACAGAGTCTAATGAAATTTATAAATGTCTTCCAAATAATGAATATCCTCAATTAAAATTATATGCTCATGAATTGGTGTTAGTACTTGACAATACCTATCTATGTGAAAAGACATTTTTGAAGATGAAATTGGTATAATCTCATTACAGATCAGCATTAACAGATGAACATTTGAAACTGATTTTTATTATAGGGAATACTTGTCATATTAACTTCATTTCTCTGTGCATTTATCTATCTATGCTAAATCATTTGCACATATATTGCAAACATCAAACCACTTTATGTCC
The DNA here is from genome assembly GCF_022682495.2 of Desmodus rotundus. Lineage (NCBI taxonomy): Eukaryota > Metazoa > Chordata > Mammalia > Chiroptera > Phyllostomidae > Desmodus > Desmodus rotundus. The sequence continues at coordinate 148,967,128 of NC_071392.1, forward strand.
AAATGTTGTTATGTACATATTCCCCAAATAAATAATTCTTATGTATACCTAAGAAAACAAGCAATAATTCTTTAATCTCACCAAAATAGAGTTACTAGTCAAATTTCCTTTTTAGTTTTACTTAATCTAGAATAGTTTCTAACCTTTCTTTCTTTTTTTTTTCTTTTAAATAGTATTGACTCATGAAGAGATCTGGCCCATTGTCAGGCAAAAATTCTCCATTCTGTACCTGTCTCTCTGTTCTGCTCTCTGTGAACTCGTCTATGCCCCCGTCTTTCTTATAAAGTTAATGAAGTTTAAATAATATTCTAAGGGTGGGTCTCCGATCTAATTGTCTTTCTAAGAGGAGGAGGAGGCCCCAGGATGTGCATGCACAGAGAAAAGGTCACGGGAGGACACAGGGAGAAGATGGGCTTCTGCCGGCCAAGGAGACATCTCGCCAGAAACCAGTCCTGCTGGCACCTTGATCTTGGACTTAGAGCCTCCTGAACCTTGAGAAATAAATTTCTGTTGTTTAAGCCCCTCAGCATATGGTATTTTGTTATGGCAGCCCAAGCAGACTGAGCCATAGAGTCTATGCTTCCTTACGCTTCTCAATCCACACACCATTTCCTTTTCTCTCCGCCCCTTTCTACTACTCATTCCTTCTGAGTTTAACATCCTCTTCACGGTAGTTCTTGTAGCCAGCTCTCTCGCTCTCTCTCATTCTTGACTGACAATTCTCTTATTTTTCCTCATTCTAGAATAATAGTTTACCTGGTAGTAGTTTAACACTTTCTTTTTATTTCAATAGATTCTGCATTCCATTGTTCCCACCAAAATTTTATTTAAAATGTAATTGTCTCTTTTTAAAGGTTATCTGTTTCTTTCTACCCAGCTATTTTTAAGATTTGTTCTTTATCTTTATATTCAGTGTATCCAGATGTGGGTTTTGTTTTACTTTCCCTCCATTGTATTCTGTAGGTTTCCCAAGGCAAAGGATTCTTGCACTTCATTATGGAGAATTCTCAGTTGTAATATTCAGCATATCACCTTTCCGTGCTCTTTGGATTCCCCCCTTTGTATACGACTACTAAATAGTATGTACTTGACCTCATTCTATCCTGGATGTCTCTTGACTGCTTTTCCAAGTGTTCTTCTACTTATGTGTTCTCACTCCTGGGTGATTTCTTTACAAACACAGTTTTCTAAATCTCCTTCTAGTGACTTTATTTTGTTTGTTTCCAAAACACTTAACTTGTTTCTTTTTCAGTTTTGCCAGGTTTTTAAAATGATGTCTCTTTTATTATAACTTATGCCTTCAATTTTCTTTTTTCATGAATATAATAGTTTCAAAATACTGAACTCTGATAACTTCATCATCTGAAGGTGTGTGTGTGTGTGTGTGTGTGTTGGGTCTACTGACTTTACTCTGGTCTATTGTTTGCCTGAGTGGTCTGCAACTTTGTGCTTTGTGGCCTTATTGTTAGAAGGCCTTTATCTGCAACAATTCATCTTTCAAAGAGGTTTGCACTTGCTTTTGCCAAGAGCTTTTAATTTTTATCATTGCCTCTTTAACCTTAATTTTTCAGCTTGGGAGGGTCCAGATCAAGTAAGTGATTTAAATCTGAATGTCTGGCCTATGAATTTTCAAGGAAGACTTAAAAAAAAAGAAAAGAATTCAAGCCTACATTTTCTTCTAGCCTCCCTATATGAGGTGTTAGATAGCAACTCATTGAATAGCATTTTCCTGATTTAATAGCCACTCAAATGTCCTGCCTCCATCTAAGAATCTAGGTGATAGCACCTCTTCCTCATTTGTATTCCTATGATCCTTAGGTCCTGAGTCCCTTAGTTATGACATCAATAACCCTCTGTGTGGTTTCTATGGAGTCGGCTCACACGCCAGTCCCCGGTTTTCTAGTTTTTTTAGTTTTTGTTTCTTGGGAGACCCAATTTCTTGCACAAAACACATGCGTATTGGTATGCTTTGAAAGGATTGCTTGTTATCTCCTAAAATTTCTTATATTTGGTAACAGAAGGCTTTCAGTTAATAGCACTGTAGAAATGGAGGCCCACACTGGTGGTTACACAAATCTCAGACTGATTGGGCAACTTTGCAGCCAGCAAGTTCACAGTCCAAAGAAGTGTATGCACTGGGCTAAGGACCACATCATTAGGGAAAGTTAGAGGGCTGAGCAAGATAATTTCAACTCTGAGATTCTTTGACAGAAGTTCTACTCGGTAATTTATGTGGTGATCCAGGGCAGTGGCGTGCTGGCCTTTGCCTCTGTTCTAGAAGCTTGTGATTATTGCTGCCTTACGACAAACTTGTGTTGAAATTTCTGGGAGTTGATAAAAGAGTCATAGTCTTCGTTTTCGAGCTTATTGAACCATTTCTACAATTACCAAACCAAGACATTTTCTCTGGCACTATTGAGCTGGAACAGTGCATTTTGGTTCTGAGAGCTTTGACACTATCTTTACAATAAGTGAAAATATATGCCATTAACAGGAAAAGATTTGATTTCTAGAATTTTCCTTTCAAACTATCTTTGAGATACTTGTTTTTTCCTTTTTGACACTTTACAAAGGCTCCCCGGATAAAACAAAATATTAGAGCAGACGGATTATTTTGTCTTACCCAAATGCTTGAGGTTATTAATTTTTCTTTGTCTAAGAATGTTTTTACATCCTTACAAGCAGGACTTAAGCTTACTTCCGGTGGTAGGTAAGGCTTTAAACACCATGGCTTACCTGCTTTATATTATTGCAAGGACTGTAGAAATGGATGGATTATCATCAAGAAAATAAAAACAGTTTTCAGAACTACTTTGCTTGGCAAATTGAGCCTTTTAAAGCATACCCCCTCCTCAAATACCAAGTATTATGTGGTTTAAGCTCCTGTAATTTCTGCAAAGAGCTTAAAAGACTGAGTGACTAGCATGAAAAAGCAATAGAGCATTAATTGAAATGATTTGAAACAATTGAGTTCTACATTTGTTAAGAACATAATAAGGGATGTTATCAAAGTTTCACATGTGGATACACCGTTCCCAAAGCTGCTTATGAAAATAATAGACTTTGATGCTAAGAGTGAAAAAAAATGTGTGCTCTAGAAATTCATTAGGAAACTTCCCATAAAAACGAACCGTAGATATTTCTTTCTGACAGGATGCAGTTATCAGTTTCCAGATTTGCATGTCGTTGAAGCAAAATCGTGAAGATACAGGGCACTGTCGATTGAATACAGAAAATTCCATTTCCTAACAGAAGTCAGAAATAGAAATGAGATCAAATGAGATCAAAGAGGGCAACTGGGAGAAGGAAAACGGCGAAAAAACTGTTTTTCTTTTATCTATAGAGTGAGTCTAGGCAGCAGAGTGGAGACGAGTGTGAGGAAAAACAACAAGAATCGGAATCAAAGGCACATTATCTGTCTCCTCTTTGCTAAGTGATCACCGTGCCAGCTTATTTTAACTCAGAAATGTAGTCATCACCACGCCCAGTTGATAACTATTTCGTGAAAACTATTATTGCAGTAGGTGAGAAATTTACCCATTTTTAAAAAAATGAGAAAAAGCTTTAAGATACAAATCAGTACTTTTTGGGGATAATTATGCAGAATTTGATAATCTCCTAAAAGCTCATTGAAAGATGTTGCTACTGTCTTGTGAATACTAAGTAATAAACATCTATTTCTTGAGCGTAATCATAGTCTACACAATGTGTATATTCTAAAACAAAAAGCAGTTTCCACACGTTATCATTGGCTTCCTTATAGAATGCTGTCCCTAGGTTATCACACACGAATGACTAAATTCTATGCTATATTACTCCTCTTTGTGATAAAAGAACAAGCTTGTTCACCTTTTAAATAATGTGACAGGTAAGGAAGGTATTCATCCATTCAACGAGCAATTGTTGAATGATTACCTCTTTGTTCCTGGCAATGGAGATATAGCAGCGAATAAAACAAAGTCCACGCATTCATGGAACTTATGATCAAATGTATTGGGTGGGGGTTTGGAGGGGAGACAGTAAACAAAGAGCACACAGATGTCAGCTGGTGATGAATGCTGGGCGGGGGTGGGGGAATAAAGAGCAGTAAGGGAATTACAGACAGAATATGGTTGTGATTTTATATAGATGGTCAGAGACATCCTATCTGATAAAATATTTCAGCAACATTGTGGAAGTCAGTGTGAGGACTAACTTTATGTGTCCACTTGAAGGGGCCATGGGGTGCTTAGATATTCGGTCAAACATTATTCTGGTGTTTCTAGGAGGGTGTTTTCAGTGAGATTAATGTTTGACTTGGTAGACTGAGAAAAGCAGATCGCCCTCCCTAATGTGGGTGGGCCTTGTCAAATCAGTGGAAGGCCTGAATAGAACAAAACGGTGGGCCCCCTGGGAGGAAAAGGAAAGTCCTCCTGACCGCCATTCCTGCTGTGGTAGGGCTTTTCCTCTCTTTGGACTCATACTGAAACATTGGCCTTTCCTGGGTCTTGAGTTGGGAATCTATGTATTCTGTATACATCCTGTTGGTACCATTTCTTTGGAGAGGCTGACTGACACAGACTGTTAGCAGATGGGAAATTTGGATCTGGACAAGTAGAGGAGACAGGGAGAGGAGAATGCTGGGACCCTGTTCGTGGGGTGACAATGAAGAGATGGGAGGTTGTGGAGGTAGCCAACGAAGTTTACCCAATGAAGCAGCAGGAGTTAAGTTTAGAGAAGTGGGAGGGTAGACTTGTCAAGTCTTGTGTTGCGAGGAGGCCAGACTTTATGCAGAGTCTAGTGAGAAAGCATTAGATTCTGAGTAAAAGATGATATATTCTATGCATTAGGAAGAGTAATATAATAATAAAATAGTAAGGGTATCAGAGGTACAACTCACCACTAAAATATTATTGACATAGCATATCATTATTTTCATGTAGCTCTAGCTACCTACTATTAAGTGCATTTGAAATTTTGATATTGTGCCAATAACAGTTGCTTTTTTAAAAGCTGAGGTCCATTTGACAAAAAGGATGCCAGGCAAATCTTGAGAGCGGTTTACCCTAGAGGCTCAGGTGGGTTGTGTGTAACCCCTGGCATCCTTTTATTTATTTTAATTGCAACTGAGACATTCAGGACATTTCTGCCAACGATGATATTAATGACCATCACAGTAACGGTTACCTGGAAGCAATACACATGCCCACGGAAACTTATTACTTTATAAAAAGTTCATCTTTAAGTGTCTTCCGGACACAATGGAACATTTAGGGTCTTGGTATGTCTCAAGAGTATAGCAGGAGTATAGTAAATGGACTTAGAAAATGCAAAATTGCTACATTTCCGATGGTTGCCATAAGTCATCTGTTACATGCTGACTGCACCCATAAAATACCTCAATTTTGTATATTTCCTGGGGGAATGCCTCTCTTCCACATACAAACAAGGGAAGTTGTAACAGATGATCAGGCCAGGTGGTAAATGTGAGAAGGATGGGAACTCTTTATCATACAGATGTTTTCTTGTCTTGTCCACTTTCAGGGCGCGGCCCACAGAATTCCTGTCTCTAACTCCTATCTGTTAATGTTTCTACACCTTGTTAGCTTTCTTTGTGAATGCCGGTTTGGACCTAAAATATTCAGTCGGTTCATTTTTCTAACCCCACAAAATTGCACAAGCTGTCTGTGTTATGCAGCCAATGGGGTGGTTGGACTGATTTGGATATTTTGATGTGGAATTGTTTAGGCACAAAGTCAACTGACCCCCATGCTATGGAGAATATGAGGAACAACAAAAACCCTAGGAAGATTATGTTCACATTAGCTGACGGCTTGGACATCTCAAATTGCAATTAGAAGGAAAAATTTAGATTATTATTTTTATTTCCATCACCATGCATTTACAAACAAAGATGTCTGATGTATCTCTCTATTCTGTTGTAGAACTATGTATTCACACTGTATTTAATTTCACATTGATTGTCTAGAAATAATGTTCGAATACTATAATTTTAATTAATTATAATTTATTTCCTACAAAGGAAAATAATTGACATATAGTAAATTCATATTGTAATATGCATTTTGCTGCTATGATAAAACCTCCGTGGACAGAGTTGGAACACTCTGGTACCGCATATTCTGTGACAGGGGAGCACAGCTACTTTCTGTTTTCTTTAAAAGCCTCCCTCCGGGAAGCCCGTTGCAGAGGGCTCAGGTTTGAAGCAGGAGGCGAGAATCCCTGGAAAGCACATTTTTGGCTTGGTAGAGAGCGATATTCTCACACAGGACTTAAATCTCAAGTCTGCAGTAGGTGATATGTGACTTAAGACCCATAAAGGAGATGACTTGTCACTGAATGTCAAGTGCCACTCTTCCTAGCAGGTGAAGAGGAGCGATAGTATCCTCCGCCATTTTTGTTCAGAAGGACCCTAAATGAGCAGTTGTTCTGGAGTGGAGTGCTGGATTTAGGACCGGTGGCGCCACTTCTCGATGCTTACTGATACACGCCACATGGTCACGTGTGTGTTCCCCGGGCAGGGGATAATGAGGAAGATTTTAGTTTTCACCTCTTTTGCAGGGGTATTTTTTAATTTTTGTTTTTTAGGAGGCTTGAATCTGTCAATGCTGGTACTGTGGCTCCTCCCTTTATGGAAGGCGTCATGGAGGCACAAGTCTGGAGAAAGTCCCACAATTGGGCTTTTGTTGCATATTATATTTTTCTCAAAGATAGCTGTTGCTTTTTATATCTTAGGAGAAGATCAAGTTGAAAGGAACATGGACTCTGTTTTATTCTATTAATTCAAATCAGTAGTTATGCATGTGTTGATGTATCAGTAGCCACCTAGCAGTAATTTGTTTTAACTGTTTGTTTCACTTAAACACTGTACAAGAATCTATAATTGTAGGAAGAGTGCTAAGATACACAAGTTCATCTGGACAACTTGATTTAGCCTTGTGTTTGTTGAGGAAGTCAATAGATGTTAAAGTTGTGTATTTTTAGTTAAGAAGGCATGCAGTTCTTGCTGCTAAAAACTGTATCTCCTGTATTAGCAACTTGTAAATACCAGGAATGCTACCAGTTGAGGTACATTCATTGCAATATTTAATACTCTTCATGGGGTCTCTTAAGATGCAATTAAAGCAGCAATAAAACCAGCACGCTTCCTTTAAGGTGGGAGTGGTAGAGACCATTCAAGACAGTTTTGTGGTAGAGGAAAGATGTCAATGATACTTCATAATTTTGCCTTTATTCCTCATTGTACTTGGAATCAAGGTATCTATATGTATACCTGTATCTGTGTGTATGTATGTATATAAGTATGTATGTGGGTATGTATATATATATGAAATGTTCTTTCCCCCAAATTTGCAGTTTGCAATCCTAATTGCATTGTGATGGCGTTAGCACTTGGGGCCTTTGGGATGCAGTTAGGCCCTGAGAGTGGTGCTCTCATGAATGGAATTAGTGCCATTATGAGAGGAGGCCAGAGAGCTAACCAGCTCTTTTTCCACCACGTGAGAACGCAGTGCAAAGGCCACTCACCACCCCTAGACCAGGAAGAGGGCCTTCCTTGAGAGCCCAGCCATGCTGGGACTCTGACCTTGGACTTGCAGCCTCCAGAACTTTGAGAAATAAATGGTTGCTGTTTGATCCCCCTAGTCTATCCTAATTTGCTATAGCAGCCCAAACTAAGAGAACATACATATTAGCAGCACCTAAATTTTAAACCTACTTCAGTTTACATATACATTTTCAGAGCCTCTCCTCTAATTGTTAATGGTCTGGCAATGAGCCCTAGTACTTTTACCTTTAAAAGGGAACAGCTTATTTGAGAAATATACATGGGATGCTAGGAGGAATGTAGCTCCCTATAAAAAGACAAATATATTGTTTGGTAAGGGGATCTGTACTGGGAAGATTGAAAATCAGCCTGTGGTTAACAGAAGCAACATGGATAAGTGGAATATTTCTTTTGGCCTGCCTTGGAGACTAAGGCAAAATGAGTAGGTACCAAGGGTAGAGAGGAGAATAAAGTCCTCCTTTTATTTTATTTTTAAAAAATTTTCACTAAATATTTGCTTAAATAAAGAAGCAATTTAAAGAAAAAATGTAAACAAAATCATTAAGATTATCTCTTTAAAGTAAATGCTCAGCCAAAGGAAAGAACAAAATGCAGACAGTGAGCATAGATTTCCTATAATCCTGGGCCAAGTGTTGGGGCTATAAATTATTCAAGTAGCCACACAGCAAAGTAGCATGAAGCCACATGTGATTACAAAGGAACATTTGCACCAGGCCCTGGCAACTTGCTCCTAATTTCTACTGAGACCCAAAATGACTGATGAAAGATGATTGCTGCAGGGTGTGATTTATCTTTAAAGAGTGACATACTGTACAGCGATGCAAGATACTCAAAAGCTGCTGTGTAGGTAATCAGGCCAGACCTTATTTTGCTATCCCAACTACCTGGAGCTAGGTGTGCAGACCTGGTTTATCTGCTGCCCCAAGCAGACTGGCCCTGTAGGGCACCCATCTGATGATGGCTCATGTAACTGTGCTCCCAAGTAGTTGTGACATTGGACAAACCGTTGGACTGTCATCTGACTTTTTGATTTCCATGTTTTTCTTCTTGCTTCTTAAGCAACTGGAAACTTACCTGTTTTTTCAATCTATGTTCAAGCTCTTCTTCCCAGCCCTCACACTCTCTTTCTTTTTTCCTTGCCTCCATTTTTTCTTTTCCTTTGGCTCCTTCTCTCCCTCTTTCTTTCAATCTCTTTTTTTCTTACCCCTCCCATGCTCCCTCCCTCCCTTCCTTCCTTCCTCTCTTCCACCCTCTCTCCCTCCCTTCCCTTCTTCCTTCCTTCCTCCCCTCCCTCTCTCCTTCCCTCCCTCCCTTTTCTTTTGAGAGAGGAGAAAAACCAAAACTAAGGATTCTTTTCCAAGGGTAAAGATGATTAATGTTGTACTCTACAAATTTAGCACAAGAGCACTCACCAAACAAGATTGATTAGCTTTAATACTGTAACAATTCATCAGGAAAACAGAATATTTTGTTTCCCTTGGCCTGAAAATCCTTTGCTTAATTTTCTATTATTTCAGTTTAATAACAAATCTTGATCATGAGCAACATTTTGCTGTCTCCACCCTCTTTATGTTATTAGTCTGCATGTTGAAGAAGGTAGTCATATATTACAATCAATTTTATGAATATTTTATACTAGATAATCACAGATAACCATGAAATAAGCTTATTTTGTTATTCTTACAGAGGAGAACAGGTTATGATAAATTCTTAACAATATTTAAATTGAACAGAATTATAGGGGATTTATTTTTAGGGGTATGTAAATGCTAAAAATGGGAATGAGTCATGTGTATTCATAAACATTAACAGTGTTTATAATATTGGCTAGTAAGGACTGTATCAGAGTCTTGATTATGTTCATAAAGGTATCAGAGGAAAAAGAAAATAACCTTGTATTTGAGTTTTATGATTATGCTGATCAGGATTCTCAATCATCAGTGGGTTACGGAGTAATTTTACATTTCCTTTCGTTTGGGCTCTTATTTATATTTATAAGTATAGACTTCCTTTTTCTGTTTCCCTGTCAAAATAACTTACAGTCTATTGTAATGTAGCAAATGGAACTAACGTGGAGGCAAGACAGTTTTTCTAATAAGGTATTAAGCAACACAACACAACACATTTTGCAAATTCTCCCACCTGTCAAGATCCTTGCAATGCATCACAATGAGAAATACACAGCAATTGTGTTATTAATTATAAAGAATAAAATTGCAATTGCTGATACATAAAATACTTTTACATCTTCAGGAATAATGTCTCAGGAGGAAATGATAGTAAATTTCAATTAGAAAATAAATCTCACACTATAAACTTTGTTGTTCTGCAATGAAAATATATACAGCATAACTGCTACTTTGTTGAATGCAGCCATATGTTTGAAGGTTTACCTCGTTATCAAGGAAGTGACTGGTTTCAGGGGGGCGCTGCTGGGGCTAAGGCAGGGGTGTTGCATACATACTGTAGGTTCTTCAGTCCCTGGACAAAGTTTGGAAAACAATTTCTTGATCATCTATCAAATTCAGTGTAACAGTTTTGATAAGCTTTGGGTGGAAAGTCACTATAATTTTGAAATGTGTCACAGGGGTTAGTGTTTCTCAAGCTCTTGTCTCCGTCTACATCCATCACTGTTTGGAAAGCTCGTATGCAAATATCTGAGCACGCTGGGACTGGTGTGGCAAAATACTGTAGACTGCGTAAACAACAGAAATTTGTTTTCTCACACTTCTCCCATTACTAGAGGATGAATAGCCCAAGATCGAGTTTCTCTTCTTGGCTTGTCTTCTCTTTGCCTTCTCTGTGGGTCCTCACATGGGTGGGGGAGAAAGAGAGAGAGGGAGAGAGTCAGGGTCAGGGGAGAGAGAGAGAGAGAGAGAGAGAGAGATTCTTGCTTTTCTTCTTATAAGGCCACAGTGCTGTGGAATTAGGACTCTATTCTTATGACCTTGTTTAACCTTAATAACCCTCTAAAGAGTCTGTCTTCAGATGTGGTCATATTGGGGGTTAGGGCCTCAGTCTATGAATTTGGGAGGTATACAGTTCAGCCTATAACACACAAGATTGATTGCCTTTGGTCTGTTTCTGTGTATGTATTTATGTATTCATTTACAGGGGAGGTGTTGAAACTTTAAGCAAATAGAGACCAGCATCAAATCAAACAACAACAAAAAAAACCTCTTATACAAAAATGCTATGTGTTCTTTGAATTCTATTGTTTGCGTTCCTTTATACTAAGCAGGGTTTCTCATCTTTGGCACTATTAACATTTGGGCCAGATAAGGCGTTTCTGTGGGGCTGGCTGTATATTGTAGGATGTTTAACAGCATCCCTGGCCTCTATCCCCTAGATGCCAACCAAAATATGACAGCCAAAAATGTCTCCAGACACGGCCAGATGTCCCTGGGGAGCAAAACCTACCTCAGGTGAGAATCGCAGTTTTACAGACAGAGTTAGCAGGTTTTTTTCACCTTTAGGGATTAAAATAAACAATTACATTCTTTATAATTTAAAAATAGCCCTGGCTGGTGTGGCTCCATGGATGGAGAACCAGCCTGTGAACAAAATGGTAACTGGTTCGATTCCCAGTCAGGGCACATGCCTGGGTTGCGGGCCACGTCCCCAGTAGAGGGCGAGCCAGGGGCAACCACACATTGATGTTTCTCTCTCTTGTCCCTCCCCTCCACTCTCTAAAAATAAATAAATAAAATAAAAAATAAAAATGTTAACTAATTCCTATGAAATATAGGATGCAATAGGGACATTGGAGTGAAGAGACGTGAGTCATGTCCAGTGACATTCATGCCTAGTCCCTGTAGTGACTACTCCTGTTACATAAAATAAAATACACACACATTTTTTTTTATCACGGTCTGTAAGATTTTCATGAGCTGCTTCTGTTGCAAGCTCTCATTTTAACCTCTACCATTCACTCCTTGCTCACTCCTGCCACTAGAGTTTCTGCCTGGTCCTCGAGCAACCAAAACTTTATCCTGCCTTAGGGGTCTTTGCACAGTCTATTCTTTCTCGAATGTTCTTCACCCAGTTTTTGTACACCCTCTCCTCCTTGTCATTCAGGTTTTAGCTCAAATGCCATCTCATTCAAAAAGACTTTTTCACCACCCTTTCTGGATAGCCAACTCCCACCCATACCACTTCCTGCCTCTTCTGTTGTTAGAGTCCATTGGTATTCCTCAAAGCAGTAACACTATTTGAAAGGATGCTGTTTATTTGTTGATTGTGTTTTTTCTGTCTTCCCTCACCCTGTCCAGCTGTACTTGGATTGAGTATAAGCTTTTTGAGGGCAGGAGTCTTGTCTGTCTTGCTCACACTATTATCCCCAGGATATACCTGGCACAGAAGGAAAGGTGCGCTCACCTTTGGTTATAGGGAAATATTTCAGTAAGGAAATTTTCAGAAGTGTTTTAAGGTCTAGTCTCACTGATACAATACACATTCACGTGCCTCCCTTGACTTTGAATGCTACCCCAGGCCTCCTCCGGGACATGAGGAAGCAAGGCTCCTTCAGTAATAGTGTTGGAAATTTATCTGTAGTCCTTTATCTCCAAACACTTATTGAGACCCAAGAGACAGGCTTAAAACACACAAATCCTATTCTTTTTTCAAAAAACACATACTCTATTACCTCTGCAAAGGTGTCATCTGAGATTTCAGACTTAAATGAATATGTTTTAGCTGTTTCCTCTTCTTATTTTCACATATAAAAATGTTTTAAGAGAGAGAATATCCACATCCCTCAGCTTGAAAGTGCATTACTGATACCAAAACTATTTGCAAAGCAGAGTAATAGATAAAAATGCCACAGAACTAGATTTTATTTGACAGTCCTGGGACTTTTCTTCAATGACTGCACAAAAGCATTAAATAGAAATAGCCTAGGGATAGGCATTGAATCAATATGCACCAGTAAGTTTGTAGAATCAATTTTTTGCTCCTCAGATACAGGAAAATTGATGTAACTGATGCTGTGTAACTCCTATTAATTGCCCACAGTGACAGAAAATTTATCAATTGCTCATTGACTTCTTTGAGACCATGGGAAAATGGTAGTAGCTCCAAGGTTAAGTGTATAATATAGAAGTCTTTCCTAGCTCAAGGAAAGTGTGACTAGAAACCAATCAGCTTTTAAAATGTATATCTCTGTGTTTAGTTTCCATATTCATCTCTCTGTCCCACTCATGCCTTGCCTCGGACATTAGGTATCAGAAATGCCTGTCATTTAAGGTTTATTATCGCATTTCTCTTTCAGTTACACATGGAAACATTTCCTTTGTTTTTCATTTTGTACCCAACTTTGCTCCATCTTCCTTTCCTTCTTTCCAGTTTCAAAATTCTTCATTCAATAGACACATTGTACCTTATGCTCGGAGAAGAGATTTTATTGGCTCATGAGACCAAGGTTTTGTTGTGGAGAAACCTGTATTTTCTTAGATAATGCTACTTTCCATGTTATACTTCTAACGTAGGTATTTTGGGACCATATCAAGAGTCCCTATATTACATTAAAACTTCTTAAAGGTGGGGAATTACAGGGCCTAACCTTATTTACCTGTACATTCCCCATAATGCCTTAGCAAGAGTAAAAATAGATAATGAATGTAGTGAATTGAAATAATTTCATTTGGTCGAATCACTTGAAATTTTTCTGTGGGAAAATATTGTAATGGATTTCACATTTTGACTAACTTTAGGTGGCTGATAAGATTAGCTAGTGCTTTTAATAACTCAGGTTCATTGTACAGAAGATACACCACCTATAATTTAAGCTTTTCCCCAGTAGAATGACTCCTCAAGTTTTCACCAGAGCCCATGAGAATTAAGTTAATGTTGTGCAAATGATTTCTGCTTCCTTCAGGTTTATCATGACTCACCATTTGGACATAAGGTGGACAGGACTCCCCCAGACCCCTAAGAGATGAACTTTTATATTCCACACTACTTTATTTTCAACATGCCCGTGCGTCACCCCAAAGTCTGGTGCCAATTTAACTTGAATTACATTTAAGTCCCAACACTTTTGGTGAGCTAATTTATAAACATGAAACGAGGTGCTGTGGTTCCTCTTTGAACTTTTATTATTTATCCTCAACTGTTATTGAGATGTGTGTTAGTTTACATCGGAAATAATGTCAGGTACAATGGTATTCTATTCTACTCTGTTACATCATACCTCAGACTTTCTTAAATCCTTGTAAGTCAGTCATCGTTACATTTAGAGAAAATCCCACGTTCTGTGTGTATAAAAACTCACACATGGATATATTACATTAAAAAGAACAGGCACACATACCTTCGCTTTTATTTCAATACATAAATCATTGAATGAATGAACTAAAATTCATTGTTCCTATATATTCCTTGTTTTGCAGAGACAACAATTTAATGTGTTTCAGAACAAAGGTCATAAAGAAGGTCATCATATGATGAAGGTCATAAAACTGATCTTCATCCGGGAACTTGGCATTCTTCCCTTATGAAAAACTTTTTAATTTTTTGGAAAGCGGGCGGATGGCAGTTTCGCAATGACTACTTACCAAAGCCGTGAGGTCCCTGTCAATGAACACCTTCCAGCAGAGGGTATGGGACCATCTGTCAGAGCAGCTGGTCAAGGAATTCCTCCTTTGAATGAGAGGTTGGTCTTGATGAACTCTTGGAGCATTTATGATGCCAAGTGTCAGAGAACAAAATAGGTATGTGTCACAGAATTGAGATATTTAATCAAGAATAGCCTCTATTTACTAGGGTAATTATCATACTAATAAAAGCTCCAATATTGAGCACATTTTATTTGCCAGGCACTTCACTAAGCAGATTTAAATGGCTCAGTGCTGATATTCACACAATAAACAGCAAGTTTAAATTTTTCCCCAACCACAGAAATCTAAGTTGATGGCCCTCATTCCAAAACTGGTGAGAAGGTCAATATCGGCCATTTTCTATCGGTAGTTTTTTTTATCCCTTGTGTAGCGCACAGAAATGGGAAGGGTCTTGGTTTTGCGATCCACAGCTGACACTGGCAGCTTTCCTTCTGCCCGGGCCCATGCAGTCATTTAAGTGTGGGCTTTGCCATTGGTGCACCACTTCCTGGAGGACGCATCTGTCTGAGGGTCTTCACTGAGGGGATGAGACTGCTTGTCAGGTCTTCATTTTCACCTCAGACTTAAACTTTTGTTACCTTCAGAACATGGCCTTTGGTTTGGCTCAGGCCTCCTCTACTCTGTGTCAAGTTCCAAGATATCTACCACATCCGAATCGAAGTCTGTTTGCTTTCATCTTTGTCTCCCCAAGCAAACGTTTCTTCACCACGGGCTTAGAGATCTGTTTGGGCTTGACTCCCTGGCCTTTTATAAACAACTTTAAACAATATTCTCTAGGGCTGTCCCACCCACAGCCCACGGGCCACATGCTGCCCAGGATGACTGTGAATGCGGTCTCGCACAAAATTGTAAGTTTACTTAAAACATTATGATATTTTTTTTTGTGATTATGTGTTGTAGTGTATTTAATGTGTGGCCCAAGACAATGCTTCTTCTTCCAGTGTGGCCCAAAGATGCCAAAAAGTTGGACACCCTGCATCCAGGGATCAGGAAAACCTCGAACTTGTGGATACAGGCCTGAACACCCAACTGAACACTGGAGGGAAGGGTGAAAAAAGGAAGCTCACACTTTCTATTTTGATTCTTCCTAGTAAATCTATAATAGAAAGAAACAATTTGCCAATAAGTTGTCCATGAATTTCATGAGAAAATTTCTATTATTGCAAATATTGAATTTAATACTTACAAGATTATAACAGGAATTATAACCCATTCTATAGATGAGGAAGCTGAGGCTTAATAAACAGAAGCAATAGTCCAAAGTTCACACAGCTAATAGCTGGGGGATCATGATTTAAAATCCAGCTCTAATTGCAGAGCCTGTGTCCGTGACCACTATAGCAAACCAATTTGTACAGCGGTGATTTTCAACTTTTTTCATTTCACGGCACACATAAACTAATTACTAAAATTCTTCAGCACACCAGAAAATATATTAAGTTTTTTGTCAATCTGACAAAAAAACCCAAAAATCCAGGTATAATTTTGATTCATTCACACCAAATGGCTATTGTTCTGTTGTCTGATGTCATTTTTTTTATTTGACAATGTAAGGGAAAAGAGGTCAGTGCCCATGACGAAGTAGTCAAGTATTGCATGTTTTAAAAATTTTCATGGCACACAAATTTTTTGTGTTCCCCTTGTAGCACACAGGTTGAAAACTGCTGCCCTAGGGTACCAGAACCCCGATCACAAACCATTCACCCAGATATTCTGAACACGTATGTAGGAGGTTTATCAAACTTTGTCCTTAAACAAACATAAGAATAAAGTAATAAACACATTTGAAATCATATGGCACGCCTTAGATTCGTGAACTCCGAGTTCACAAAAAATTAGCGAATGGAGTGACTTGTCAAGGGCTGTGAAGGGTCTGAGATTTTCCCCTGTTTACAAGGTAACAAGTTAGCCTGCAACGTGGGTGTTTTCAGAAGATGGGAGGAGGCAGTATAAATGGTCCCCGATGGGTGTCCGCACGCACGGTGGGCCGCTTCACAAGATGGAAACTCTGAGCTAAGGAACCCAGATCTCTTACAATGGGCCGTAAGCCGGACTGTCCTTTGCTTCAGATGAAATGTCCTCTTTCTCTCCCAAAGCTGCTCCAAGTACAAACATCTCTGACATGATTGTCCAGAATGAAAGGGCTAGCCCTGCTCGCTCAGTAGATGTGCAGATAATTATCTCCCATCTTTACAACTTAGACTGAATTGACTGGAAAATGTGTTTAAGAGTTCCATTTGGTTTGAACTCTTATTTTTCTGTATTGAAATAACAGGTTGCTTTCAGTTGTATAGGCACCGATGCATTATTGTCTTTTTAGTAAAGTATGTGCTTGTTAGAGCTAAAATACATAATTTATATTCCTACAAATGTCCCTTAAGTAGAGTAAATGAGGGATGGCTTTGGGTACAAGGCAATTCTTATGGGCTCAGTGTTGGAGACATGAGCAAAACAGCGGAGGACTGGGGTGAAGTGGAAGCGTGCGTTCCATTAAAGGAGAGGGGTGACTGGGGCGTGGTTAGTTCTTTCCAAGTTCTCCAGTTATTGAAGAGAAGTCAGAATCCAGTGCATCTGCATAAATCGACAGATTTTATCGAACCAGGCAATTTAATAATTTCCACACCCTCAACAAAAATAATGACAATGTCTTAATCTCCCCTCTCAATACATATTCATACATATATATATATCTATCTCATAGAAATGTGTGCACATAAGATTTGTCCTGTAGATTTCTACTTTTCATCCCCTGATTTAGCATTTTCTAAGACGAGAAACAGGTCTGAGAACATTCATACAATTTAATGGGATTACAAATGATTCAAGTAGCCCAACGTACCCAGAGATATTCATTTTCATTTCCACTATTCATTAATTTTCATTCTTGTCGAGCAATACTATAAAAAGGACTCATGTGTATGTTTTTCCTGTAGTGTTTGAATAACTGTGGATTAAAAAATACTGAATGCGGCAACACTTAAAAAAATCATTTCTTGTTACCCCACTATTTTTTTTTTTGACAGCCATTAGCTGCTTATGGTTTTCATAGCAGTCTGTATTTGAGAACAAAAATTCAAACCACTGGTTGAAAATGACAAGGCATCTAAAAGGATGGATCAATTTTGACTTATCCAAGTGATTTTACTGAGCTGTCAGGATTAACATTCTTCCTCTGTGATTTAAATAGTGCCCATGAGGAAGCACGCATATATCAGGCAAAGAACTTAAGAAGGAGGAAGTTATTCATAACAATAGAGGATGTGGTAGAAATGTTGTCCTATGTGTACACAGAATTGAAGGTTTTGTGGGGAGAGCTCACATTATTAAAAGCTCATCTTGTGTTTGTGTGTACGTTAAAATAAACTTCATACTGTATATAAAGTACATATATATCATAAAGTACATATGTTTTTATTTTAATTTATGTATAATTTAATATTGCACATTACATGTTATATAAATGAACAAGATAAATAATGTACAGAGTGATCCTAGCTTCTTCCATAAATGAGAAGACTGTTTGCAATTTAAAAGCAATGGAATTTTCTGTCTATCAAAGGCATCTTAGAAAAATGAGGAGGAAGGTTCAAAGATGTAGAAGACTTCCTGGGAAGGGTGAGACTTGGATTCTTGTTCCAATTTGTTACCAATTGGCCACGTGACCTTGGGAAAGGTATTTCAATGTTTAGATTTCAGTTTTTTTAAAATATATATTTTATTGATTGTGCTATTGCAGTTGTGCTATTACATTTGTCCCATTTTTTCTCCCCTTCATCCCCATCTGCCTGGTACTCCCATTCCCTCTAGCCTTCCCCCCAACCTTAGTTCATGTTCATGGGTCATACATGTACATTCTTTAGCTTCTCCATTTCCTATACTATTCTTAACCTTCCCTTAATTTATACCTACTAATTATGCTTCTTATTCCCTGTACCTCTTCCCCCCATTATCCCCTCTCTCTCCCCTCTGATAACCTTCCATATGATCTCCATTTCTGTTATTCTGTTCCTGTTGTAGTTGTTTGCTTAGTTTGTTTTAGTTTTAGGGTTTGTTTTTTATTTTTTAGGTTCAATTGATAATTGTGAGTTTGTTTTCATTTTATTGTTCATAGTTTTGATCATCTTTTTTTCTTAGATAAGTCCCTTTAAGATTTCATATAATAATGGCTTGTTGATGATGAACTCCTTTAACTTGACCTTATCTGGGAAGCACTTTATCTGCCCTTGCATTCTAAATGAAAGCTTTGCTGGATACAGTAATCTTGGATGTAGGTCCTTGCCTTTCATGACTTGGAATACTTCTTTCCAGCCCCTTCTTGCCTGTAAGGTCTCTTTGGAGAAATCAGCTGACAGTCTTATGGGAACTCCTTTGTAGGCAACTGTCTCCTTTCTCTTGCTGCTTTTAAGATTCTCTCCTTATCTTTGATCTTGGGTAATGTAATTATGATGTGCCTTGGTGTGTGCTTCCTTGGGTCCAACTTCTTTGGGACTCTCTGAGCTTCCTGGACTTCGTGGAAGTCTTTTCCTTTGCCAGAATGGGGGAGTTCTCCTTCATTATTTGTTCAAATAAGTTTTCAATTTGTTGCTCTTCCTCTTCTCCTCCTGGTACCCCTATGATCTGGATGTTGGAACATTTAAAGTTGTCCTGGAGGTTCCTAAGCCTCTCCTAATTTTTTTGAATCCTTATTTCTTCATACTGTTTTGGTTGAATGTTTATTTCTTCTTTCTGCTCTAAATCGTTGATTTGAGTCCTCGTTTCCTTCCCTTCACTGTTGGCTCCCTGTATATTTTTCTTTATTTCACTTTGCATAGTCTTCACTTTTTTCTCTATTTTGCAACCATATCCAACCATTTCTGTGAGCATCCTGATTATCATTGTTTTGAAGTGTGTATCTGATAGGTTGGCTATGTCTTCATTGCTTAGTTCTATTTTTGGAGCTTTGACCTGTTTTTTCATTTGGGCCGTATTTTTTTCTTTTTTCTTTTTTTTGTCTCAGCATGCCTGTTACATTGTAAGGGGCAGAGCCTTAGATATTTGCCAGGGCAGGGCAACCTACATTGGTGCGTTGTGGCACTGTACATGGGGGAGGGGTCCGAAAGGGAACAATGCTGCTTGCCTGGCTCTCATCTGGCTTTCAGTCACTTCCCCTGCTACCCACAAGCAAATTGGGCCTTCTGGTACTGATTCCCAAGTGGGTGGTTTTGTGTATATTCTAGGACCCTGTGGGTCTCCAGCAAACTCTTCTGTGAGTCTGGGAGTTTCTCCTGCAACAGCAACTCCCACAGATTTTTATAGTCAAAGGCTGTGGGGCTTTATTTCCCCACGCTGGAACCCTGGGTTGAGTGTTCTGTCTCTCTCCCCAGTTGTTTCTCTCAGTATATCCACACACAGATATGGTCTGCCAGCAACTGCTTTGCCTGCTCAGGTCCTGCAGCCACTGCCTTGCTGCACATCCTATCCACCCTGGCTGCCCATCTCTGCTCCTCCTACCAGCCTGGTTGAATGTTTCTTCTTTTACTCTTTGGTTGTTGGACTTCTATACAGTTCAATTTTCTGGCAGTTCTGGTTATTTTTTGTTTTTAAACTTGTTGTTGTCCTCCTTTTGGTTGTGCGAGGAGGCAAGTGTATCTACCTATGCTCCATCTTGGCCAGAAGTCTTAGAAAGCCAGATTTCAGTTTTCACACATGTAAAACAAATGGGGTCAAACTGACTGCCAGTCTCCTAGAGAGCTGGGTGGTTGCAATCTTGTGTTTATCAAGATGCCTTTCAGAATGTGCAGCCAGAGCAGTTAGCCTTTAGGCATCTATGGAAATGTGCTAGAAGCCTTAAGGTAGAGAGCACTCTTCTACCAAGCACTCTTCTCAGAGATGTTTGATCCATGTAGGGTGTTTGTTCAATTTTTAAAAAATTATTTGGTAAGATTTAAAAATTAGATTTTAAATAAAAACCTAGGTTTCTGGAACAAGCAAGCAAAATATAACAAAAGACCCTGAAATTGACAACAGGCTGACAGTGACCAGAGGGGAGGCGGGGTATAATAGGGGAAAAGGGTGAAGGGTTTGCAGGAACTATTATATAGGACGCATGGACAATAACAAGAGGGGGTGGAAACAGGGGAGGGAGGTGGGAAGGGCTGGGGTGGTGAGGAGGGGTGGGGGAAAAAGGCAGAAAATTGTACTTGAACAACAATTAAAAAATGTTAAAAAAATAAATTTTCTTATACAGATAAAACCCCCTAGGTTTCTGGATTCTTTTTAAAAAATGGGCAACATTATTTCCACATTTCTGTCCATTTATCATTCGCTGAGGCAAGTAACAGCTGTCCCCCTAAATGGGGCAAGTGCTCACCCAATCTGAAATCATGAATTTTAAGAATGACTGGGAGAGGCTTGATGAAAACTGTGCTTTGGGAAGCAAATACAGGGACATCAGACACAATAGTGAACAGAAGGAATGAACCATGGATAAGTTGGAGATCTATTATATTAGTATCAATTAAAAAGGCTTAAATCAGAATCATAGACAAAATGGCCTAAAGTGATTAGAAGGAAGCATGGTATAATTTCTGAGCTGAGGGATCATCTTCTCCACTCACCAGTCTAACAAATGAGGAAACTGAGGCCAAGCCCAAGATCATATAGCTCAAGACAAAGACAAGATTTGAATTCATTTTTACTGACTTCTGATCCAACTTCCTTTGTACCACTCCCTTCCCCCCCTTTCAGGGGCTCGTCTTAGAGGCTCACACACCAGGCTAGGCTACACACTGACTGCCGGTCAGCTCTAAGTGTTAAAAAAGAAAATGTCAATAAGCCCTCTTAGGATTTAGTCCTGGAAGAGTTAAGCACTCAGAACAAAGAGCCTGGCATAGCAATGGCGCCCTAGAGACAATTTTTTGAATGAAGGGATCATTATTTACCTCAGACAAGTTCCAACAGTTCATTTTAAACAGCATGGCCCTCCTCTGATGTGTGATAAAGGCAGACAAGCCTCATAATATCCCCTTTGAAGGATGGTTGGGATGGATGGAGGGAGGAGATTTGTATGTGACCTTAAGGAAAGGCACAATTAATTACATTAAATAATTTCATGTAATAGGATGAGGTTTGAAAGTATGGAATAAATGGTGGCTAAAGTTTAGGTGACACATTTCTCATTAGTTACCCAAACTGTTAACGATGGCTTGCTTTCTTCTTTATTCATTTTCTATCTTGCAGTTCAATCAGGATGGAAGGCTATATATAATGTTCTACGGAGTCTCATAATATTACTGACTGCTTAATCATGCACCATACAGGTTGGGAGAAAATAACTTGTCTTGCTGAAATAGGAACTTTTATAAATATTTATAACAGTGGCTTGAAATGATAATGCCTTAAAACCACCTGCTGTTTTATCAAGTTATTGCAGTTAGGGATAGCATGGTTGACACAAACTTTATTGAAAATAGAGGACTGCAATTTTTAAACAAATGTAATGACATGAGGTAAGCAATAATATTATACATTAGGGGATTTCATAATTTAGGTATTTTTGATATAAAACCAAATATTAGAGTAAGAATTAAACATAGTTAAATTTACCCATACTAAATTTCAAGAATGGCTTCATTCATTGTCAAATATGAGCTAATTTCTCCCTGGTTTGGGGGAGAGAGGATTTCTCAGGTAAGAAGCAATGATGCAGCTAAGGGAGAAGAAAGCATATATGCTGCTTTGGTGTGTATTTCACAGACACAATGACTAGAATTAAATTTGCATGATTAGAATGATCTTTCTGTTATTATGCACCAAAAAAAAAAAAAAGTTGCCACCTTGCACATTGTCTGGAAGAAATGTTGTACATATGGAAGATAACATATTTCATTTATAATTTCAGAGAACATCTTGCACAATATTCTTTCTTGTAATCTTATTTTCAACCTAGGGTAATCATCATCATCATCATCATCACCATGAAAAGCTAATAAGATTCATTATCGTTAATGTAAGCTAATATTAGTCTCATTGCCATTTGCAAGGGAAACAGTTGAAGTATCTATTAGTGCAATATTTCTCTCTTTCATTGGCTGTTAGCTTTGCCAGTCTAATTCCAAAGATAGTAAATCAATGTCTGAATATATCTTCTCTCTTGTAATTACTATTTTTTCTTAGGGATGTTTAGTAGGACTCTTTATGAAGGCAGAAGACTGAGAGGAAGTTAAAAAAATTCTATAATGAAAATAAGGCTGGAAAACATACAGGTTTGAAAGTGACTTAAGTGTATTTTATAATAGTTTAAAATTAACAGAGTTAGAGGCACTTCTGACCTAGAGAGATATCACGGCTAAAGTGTTTTTTGACAGCATTGTTGAATATTGGATCCAAAGTATCTTTTGGTATATTTCTGATTAAAATGTGTACTGAGATATTGATGGATAATTTATTATATGAAATCAACCCTAATATGTCACCTATTTTCACATTCAGAAACTTGAAATTTGTTTTGATCTTTGTAATTTAAAGATTATATAATGACTACTCTTTGCTCCTTATGAATTCAAAAATTAAATTCTTCTATGATCTAGAATGTTTCTGTATACACTATTGAAATATAAAATGGAAGCGTGGGTTTGCAATGGGGTGCAGGGCAAAGGTCCCCCCCAAATAGGAGAAAATCCCCAGACCTTTGGCTGGGGGGAAGTGGATGATAGGGCATTTAAGATACTTTGCGTAACAACGGCAAGTTAATAGCTGTGCCTTTTGAACTGAGAGGGCTGCTGCCCAGGGTGGAAGGTGTATGTGACTTAAAGAGTGTAAGCAATGTGTGGCAAAACCAGGGGAGATGGATGCCCACCACAGATGTCTGGGCATCATGGGGAACTCTTGCCCTGACTAAAGATGGCAGCTGAAAGAAGGTAAAAGATACAGGGGACTGCCAAAAGTGGCATGTGATAGGAAGGGCTGGATATGAGGTCATATGGGAAGTTCTGGGCCGAGCATTTAACATAAGGGACGGCTGAAAGAGAGGAAGCAGTTGTGTAGTCTGAAAAGGTGTAGGACAGGGGTCTGGCCCACCATTAGGTCTGGTGTGTAAGAAGCAGCTGTGCAAGCTGAGAGAGAGGGAGCAGTTATGTGGTCTGCAAGGGTGAAAGGAGAGAGCTGATGGAGTTGTGTGGAGACACGCCTAACGAAGCACAGATTCGTGGGTGATGCCTGGAGCTGAACTGTGACAGGGAATGCAGAGCTACAGACTTCTGCTTCTCTGAAGGATGTATGGAGAAGCCACTCTCTTGGGACGTGTGCCTCCCTGGACTCTACCATGATCCAGTGTAACACAGCACATGTTTCCCTAAACTATTGCGTGGAGACTGAGAACAATGCACCCCAGATCCTGGAGAGAGCTGCTGCGAGGGGATGGCGACTCTGAAACCCACAAGTGCACAGTCCAGAGGGGATGGAGGACTGTTTGCGCAGCCGGCTTAAGAACAGATAAGGATATGGGGAACTTCTGGGCATGGTTTTGGCTTATAGCCATTTGGGGAGCAAAGGAAGTGCTGAGTCCCGTGGGAGAAAAGGGCTCTGAGCAGGAGTGCTCCCAGTCTCTCTGAGACAGGAACCTTGTATATCAAAACCTGTTTCCTTCAACACTAATTGTGGGGTCATGTCTCAAGGCACCATGAGGCCAAGCCCGGGTTTGCTTGGTTACAGACTGAGTTCAAGATGGTTTGATTAAGTTTGAATGAATGTGATTTTTTGAGGTTTTTTGGTTTTCTTTTGTTTTATCTAAGCTTCTTCACCAAACCTTATTTTTACTAATTTATTTTGTTTCCAGCCATGGGAATGTTTTTCTCCCTATCTTTTGACCTTTGAAATTTGAACATGTTCTGTTGTAACCACTTTAATTTTATATCAGGTTTTCATTACCAAACTCTGTCTTTCTACGTGAGATTGTGTGGCTTCTGTTCATTGTTGCATTATTTTTTCATATTGTTTTTCAGTTTTCTTTTTTCATATTTATATATGGATTGCCTTTGAAACTTTACTTTGCTGTTTCACAGAGGTCCTTCATTTTCTTTCTATTGTAACAATACTATCTCTGAAATATAGTTTTCTTTCAAAGATACCATCAATATAAAAACTAATTGTGATTTCACATACTAATTAGCTAGTTATACTATGCCTATTATTTCTGTAGAGATATTCAGTGAATATATCTTTCTCCTTTTCTTTTGAAATATAAATTAGACAATATAGTTGCTGACATCTTTGTTAGATCCATCTCTTTTCCTCACTAAAAGAAAAATAAAACAACAAAGAAAATTAAAGAGGAGGGAGAGGAGAGAAATTAATTATAATAGAGAGAATTAGAAATATTGACTATCGAAAGGCCAAAAAACAAAGATAGGAAATGATGAGAAATGAAATGTGGGTGAGACCCATAAAAGTTTCCACAATATTGATGAAACACAAAGAGGAATAAAACAGATGCTTTGCTTCTTTGATCCTTTGTGACCAGGCACAGGCTTCTGTGTAGAGATGTAGCTGCTGATTATAATTAGTTGAAGACTTTATTTCCAACGTTCCATCTTTCACATGCAAATTAATGGTTTCTATGACAAAAATTAAAGTCCTTGACACCCTCTTGAAGAAGGACTCAAGTAAAATGAATAACCATTCCAGATGAACAGCCTAAAGTTTTCAAGAAAGGATTCACAGATTCCGCTTTTCCAATAAAGCAGAAGGCACGGTTGGAAGATAACATTTGTTTCAAGAGAAGCATTTGATTATGGGCATGTAAAATAATAATATCCGATTAAGACCTAGTGAAATGGAATGTCCGTATGTGGATGGCTGCTTCCACGGGACTCGATTATACATGGCTGTACCTTCACACCAAACCCTACTCAGATTTTCTTATTTATAGATACTTCCAAAAAAAGTTAATCCTGAAATATTATATTACCAGAATTAACACTCCACTATTTCTTTTTAACAGCAGCATTTTTCCTCTTTCCATTGCATCTGTGACAGACTAAATTTCTATGATTTATTTTTGTTTACTTTCTCTTCCTATGTGTGAAGTTCTTTTTCACAATGTTTCCAATAAGGATGGGGTAACTTCAGAACATTAAGAGGTTTCCTTCTGGTAGAACAAGCTGACAAGATTTCTCAAGCTAATTCCGAATAGTATAGAAGCAGATGCAAAATCTAATATCTCCACAGATTTTACTTCTTTCAAAAACAGTTTCTTTAGGTATTTGTGCATGTCTGGCTCTTATGAAAGATAGTTATGAAAATGAAAATGTATTAAGACTGTCACTGCAAAGAGCCAGCATTTGGTAAGTGCCTACGATGTGCTAGCAACTGGGAAAGGCAATTTATGCATATTATTTTATTGAATTCCCATGCAGTGCCATGAAATGGCTGATATTATTCCATTTTTTAAATAAGTAAGATAAAATATAGAGGAGTTAATGTTACTTGTCCAAGATAACATAGGCAAAAAACCCCAATACTTTTGAAAGACTATATTTTACTTTTATATATGTGTGTG
Organism: Desmodus rotundus; assembly: GCF_022682495.2. NCBI lineage: Eukaryota > Metazoa > Chordata > Mammalia > Chiroptera > Phyllostomidae > Desmodus > Desmodus rotundus. The sequence goes on from NC_071392.1 coordinate 148,992,848, forward strand.
TGTGTATATATATGTGTGTATGTATGTATGTATATTTACACTAGCTGTGTAAGCAACCATTGACTGTGCCCACAAGTGTGTGGATCAGTAGATCAGGCAGGGCCCAGGGGGGATGACATGTGTTTACTCCACGATGACTCGGCTTCAGCTGGGCCGGCTCCATTGTGCCCATATGCTAGGGGTCTCAGTACTGACTGTTGACTGGATTCCTTTGTTCTTTTTCATATCCTGTCTGCTGGGTCTGGAATGCCCAAGATGGCTTTCTCTCACATGTCTAACTGCAGCAGAGTGGTTGAAACTCATCAGGCCTCCTCCTTTCTTTGCAGAGCCTCTCTAGATGGTACGCTTGGGCTTCCTCGCTGCACGACTCTCAGAATAGTTGAACTTCTTGAGTGGCAGCTGGTTTCTCGCAGAGTGAGCCTTCTAAGAGACACAGGCAAAAGCTGAAGGTCTTTCATGAACCAGTCTGAAACATTCCAGATTGTCTTTTCTAACAGCATGTTGTTGATCAGGGGTGTGTGAGCTTCCTAAGGCTTCAGCAGTAGGTTAGAGATGGTTGGACTTGGGCTGTTCTGCCAAAACTGAACTGAAGCTGTCCTCCTGTCAGGGGAGATGGCGCCAGCTGTCAGAGTGTGAGTTGGGCTGCCTTGCTGGAGGGCCTGAGAAGAGAAAAGAGATAAAGCAGGGGCTTCCATGTCAGGGTTTTGTGCCAAGGGGCGCCCCTCCAGCATGCTTCAGAGACTGCCTGCAGGCCAGCCAGAGGGGTGATGCAGCCGGCCTGACACCAAACCCTGCTTTTGTCCTGTTTGGAAATGAGATCTTGCTCTTGTTCCCTTGTCTGTTTCAACAGTCCCTACAGGTGAGCCAGCCCTTAGGTGGGACAGGTGCAGACCATGCCTCTCCCCTCTTCTCCAGCTTCAAGACCTTATGTCTAAACGTAGTGTATGATTTACATATAGTCATTTTAGGTTAAAAAGATACAATGATTGTATATCTATTTTATATATTCATAACACATATGTATATTTATTTCTTTTATATATTTATGACTATGTATTACATATATTAATATAACTTATAAATTACATATGTATGTATTTTTAAAAATTCTCCACTCTGACTTTTTCCATTCACATAATTAAATGTGGTCAGGCAAGAGTGTTTAGTTTCTATTGCAGTTACAAGTCTGCACTTAGGGAATGACATAACCTCTGGAGCAGCTTTTGACTTTTGGGGCAGGCTTTATTTTGCAGGGTACGGGGGAGGAGGCATGTATGGAGAAAGAACCATGTCATGGAGAAAGACAGAGGCTAAAGGAGGTGAGGAAGAGAGAGGTGCCAGCCTGATGATGCATTTCCAGTTACTCATCGTAAGCCTTTCCTGAGGACTGGCCTCTCTTCCTGACCTTGACCTCCACTAGAGAATCATAGTACTTTAAATGCAGTTTATGTTTTTCCTCAGCTACACGACAATAATGACAATCAGAAGCACTTTGAACAAAACCCCAGGATGTCTATTAGACATTTCTCACAGACGTTTCTGTACAGATATATTTGTTTTGAGGCCAAGCTGCTGCCCAAAAGCAGCTTCTCTGGACTGGATAGAGAAGGTGGCTGGATCACTGCTACATCTGAGATCACAGAATGCCTAAAACCATGGCAAAACGTCATTCTTCATTCCCAGAAACTATACCTATCAGAAACTGTTCTCTTTTTTCTTCCTCTTTTAGGCCCCCTTTATGATTGAAACGGACCACAATCTATCGAAGGAAAATTCTTATAGTTAATGTAATTGTGCTAGCCAATCAAGGAGCAGGAGGGAAAAAAAACCCAGAATATATCATTGATATAAGAAAATCAATCTTCCAACTCTCTCAGCTGTTTTTCTTATTTCTTTCCATTTGTTCCTATTTGCCATTACCTGTTGACTTCCAAGGGCAGTGCTGGTATTTATCTTTTGATGAGGTTACTTTATTTTAGACCCAGAGACTGGAACAAACCATTATTCACTAATAAGTATCATTTATTTTCATTTGGGCTCTGGGGTTCTTACTAGGTGAATGCTTATTATGTTGAAATAATAAATACACTTGAGGGCTAGCATATTGCAAAGCATTATTTTTCTTGGTGTTCTTGAGATGAAAACATTTATAAGAGCTTGCGACCCTGGTTTTGATTTTCCCTTCAGATGCTCATGAGTGACCTTGGGCAATTATCTCTCAGCTTGCCGTGACTGTGTGTGAGCTGAACTCCAGGAACAGCTAGCAACGTCTGAGCCTTGGAGCTCTTTAGAGATCCTTAGATTGAAGCTGTTAACTTTAAGCACCAACATGTGAATTATGGTTCCTTTTAGTGACAGCGAGGGTGTTGGTGCTATTGACCATTTGGGAGGTTAAAAAGGGCGTATTCCTATATATTTAACTGGCTTTAAGTCTCTTTTAGGACAGAAGGTCAGTTCCAAATGAATGCTGCATTCTCTTTACAATATTAAATATAGGCCAATTCATGGCAAGTAAATAGGATATGAAACTAAGAGATTTTTTAAAGAGCCAGTAATTGCAAATGGGGGGAAAATAAATCACTAAATTCTTTTGATTGGCAGGCATTTGATGGACAAATCATTGATTAAAGTTTAAGCATCTCAAATAGGGTTTTGGCACTGTGTACATGTTTTGCCTTGAATTTTCCATCTGAAAAATGGGCCTACAAATTGCAAAGATTACAAATGTTTTAAACTCTGAGAAAATTGTTACATAAATATAGATTGTTATCTTATAGGTTTACATTCCAAATAACATAATTAGGGTAAGCTAATAAAATAGGATTCATTTGTGAAGCTTATATCTGTCTATCTGTCTGTCTGTCTGCCTTCCCCATGCTTAATTAGCAGTTCATTCATTTTGAATGGCTGGAGATAATAGAAGCAGGCAGTATAGAATAAGAAGTTGCTAATACCCTAAATTCATTAAAATCATAGATTGCATTATATTGGAACAAAAGATATAGTTCCTTCTTTCAAATGCATGGTTATGGGAGAGGTGAGTCCCCCCAAATCACTCATGTCTCTCTCTTATTGATTTTAATTTCATTTATAATTTTCATCCTGAGAATTCCTAAATTGTAGTTCTTTCTAAACAGAACAAAAAAAAGTCCTTGGAAAATCCAGGTGTTTATCATAGTTCCTAAGGTAAGCATGCATTGGAGTTAGCTCACCCAATGATGACTGATGCATTTATAACCCAGATAGAAAGTTCTTCATGTTTATAGAAAGACTAAAATAAACTAAGAGAATGAGGGTACCATCCTAAGATACATGTTTGGCTATTTGTTGAGTCTGTGGATGGAGTACACTTTTTATTGCTAAGGACAATGCCAAGAAAATGCTCTGATATCATTTACATACAGGCAAAATAGCATAAGCTTGAATTGGGCAACTTCAAGTTCTAAGTCTACTCACTTATATGTGAAACTTTGACAGGATGCTTAACTTTTCGGAGCCTTGAAACCTTCTTCTCTAGAATGGGGATATAATAACCGCTTTACTCGCCATAAGAAGTAAATATTATTATGCACAAAAAAATTTAACCAGTGTCCAGCACATGGAAAAGGCACAATAAATGGAAGCCATAAGAATGATAGTCACTTATTGCTTGGGACAACCATGTTCAGATGGTGTATCAATTCAGAAATAATTTTCTCTGTAGGTTGATTAGATACCTTTTGGCCCTGAGAACAAAGAATGCTTGTCCAGAAAAGACAGTTTTCCAGTGTATTTCTAACTTGCTCCAAAAATTACAAAATAACTTACATACTCTGGGGGAGAATTCCATCTATTAAGTATTTAGATCAAATACAGAATGAGCCCAGTTTAGGAGGGGACCGCATGGAGCATGGGGGTCCCAGTCATGTCCTCTCTGATATATTGCTTGTCATCTTTTTTTGATTACAAGTTAAGTTTTACATTGTTTTTGTCCTTCCCTGGTGAATTGACTATTATGAAAAATGAAAAGAGTGTACTCTAGAAGTTAGGAATAAAGAATCTAGAACCATATTTCCATTGCGATTTTGGGCCATTCATTCAGATATAATTTACCTCATTTCTCCCAGAAAATAAAGACAATAATGGTATCGGTTTTTTTATAGTTGTTTCAGGAACTAAATAAATGAATGGCCCCAAAGCCCCCCAAATAGCACTTGGCCCTTAGAAAGTGCCTTATAGATGTTAAATATTATCGGTACTCTCTCTTCTGAATTTAATCTGTTTTCTGACTCTACAGCCACCACTAATATTTTTGTACTGCCTTCAAAATTTTTCAACACCTACAATATTTTTCTTCAATTCAAATGCTACTTAGCTTTATACTGAGCATTTGTTGATATGAGATCATGATTTTTATAAGTTTTACATATTTTCATTATAGTACATGAAATATATTATCTGACAAAAGCAGTTGTAATGTGTCACCCTAAATCCTTTCACATCCTGCCAGTATTATGTATAGACATGGACTTAGAGTTTTGTGTCATTTGCTTGGAACTTCAAATCTACCTAAAACTACCTATTTCTAACATTATGCAAAAACTAGAAACATATTTTAAGAGAACGAGAGATGCAGTTAATGAAGCCATACTGATTATAGCCATTTTTAAAAATTAACATCAGCCTATGTTCATATAGTTTCATAAATAATTTCCCTATTGGGTGATTTGACACTTTTGGTCCTGAGAACATGGGATGTTTGTCCATGAGAGACAGTTCATATACAGAGTGCATGCATCCACATGTGTGTATAGACATGCATAAACACACACACACGTGTCTATATCAGAGAGAGAGAGAGAAAGCTCCAGTGGACCCTTAAAAAAATTCAAATAGTAAAGTAATTATGGTGTACTTTTCTTTGTAACACTGCATTATTCATATGTGAAGTTTAATATTTGTGTCTATATGATGAGCTTTAGCAATGGCCCTGAAAGCACTCTCTAATGGTGATAAGATACAGATTTATTCTCAATAGTTAGCACTATGCTATCCCATCTGACCTTAAGGAAATGCCAAGTAATTCTCTAGAAATAGAACGATAAAATAGTAACCTCTTAGAACGACAGCTGTGTCTGTAAAGGGTCTGCTAATCATTTATGTTTCTTAGTAGAAATCAATAGCTAACTACTGTTTAATTGGTGAGTATAGTGTGACCTAATCATCTTGACGAAGTCCTCCTTTCAGGAAGTTTATCCCTTGGGATAGCAGGCATGACCCTGAGGAATAAGGAATTAATTGCAGAAAGATAATGAGCACGGTTTCAATCAGGCTGAATGGGACAGACAATGGGATAGAGAATTTAAATCTCAAGGTTCTGATTTCTCTACTTTATTATTAATTAGAACAAAACATTAATCAAGCATGGCATCAAAGTAGGTACTGTACAAAGGTATAGACCAGACTTAATAGCAGAGTCAGGAAGAGACAAACTTAAGAATGAAGCCTGGTCTCAGGGCTTTCATTTAGATTCTTAGTAGGAGAAATTCTGCAGTGCACACCATGAGGTCTGTCCGCAAGAAGCCCAGCCATTGTTAATATAGGGAACAGTTTGCGCCACAACGCTGTAACCTGGCAGCCAAGAGGAGTGGACTAGCATGAGCATGCGTGAACAATGATGACTTCGTTGTACTAGTCATTGGGGGCAGTAGATGCAGTTGAGTGAGCATGTGTACTGTGTGGCCATCAAATTCAAAATGACCGAGCAAGTAGAGCAACAAATCTGCATCATATTTTACATTAAGCTTGAACATTCCTCTGCGGAAACTACTTGGATGATTCAGAGGGCTGCAGCTATGGGCAGCTGGTGATTGGCAGCTTCATCACGACAATGTGCCCACTCATGCCTCATGTCTTGTGATCAGTTTTTTGTAAAACATCAAATCACCCAGGTGATTCAGCACCCCCTACAGGCCAGATTTTGTGCCCTGTGACTTCTGGCTTTTCCCCAAAGTAAAATCACCTCTGAAAGGGAAGAAATATCAAAACGTCAGTGAGATCCAGGAAAATACAACAGGGCAGCTGATGGTGATTGGGAGAACTGTGTGAGGTCCCAAGGTGCCTACTTTGAAGGGGACTGAGGCATTGTTGTCCTATGTACAATGTTTCTTGTCTCTTGTATCTTCTTCAATAAATATCTCTATTTTTCATATCATATGGCTGGATACCTTCTGGACAGACCTTGTATATAAAGATTGCAGAGGCTTTCAAACTCCTCCTTTTAGCTGTAGAGGCAGCCCAAGTGCCCATCAATGGGTGAATGGACACAAAAAGCTGTGGTATATTTATACAGTGTAATATTACTTGGCCATAAAAAAAATATTAACCATTTGTGACAGCATGGATGGATGGATCTGGAGGGTATTATACTCAGTGAAATAAATCAGTCAGAATAAGACAAATACCATTATGATTTCTGTTATATGTGGAATCTAAAGAACAAAATAAACAAATAAACCAAATTGAAACAGAGTGGCTATGGAACTTTATACAAAGTATTTTATCTCTTTCGGCCTTAGTTTCCTGATAAGAAAATGATAATATCAATGCTACCTCGTAAGTTTTCTTTAAAATGCATTGTGGTAAGATCATTTAACATGAGATCTACTCTCTCAACAAACTTTTAAGTGTGCAACGCAATATTGTTAACTGTAGGCACCATGCCGTACGGCAGGTTTTCAGAACTTACTTATCTTGCCAGATTGAAACTTCATGCCCATCGGTTAGCAGCCACCTATTTTCCCCTGTCCCTCCTCCTCAGCCTTAGTATCTACCGTTCTACTCTCTCTGCTTCTCTAAGTCTGTTTTATATACTTCATAAAAGTGGAGTCACGCCGTATTTATCTTCTGTGACTAGCTATTGCCCTTAGCACTACGCCTTCAGAATTCATCCATGCCGTGGTATGTTACAAGGTGTCTTTTCCATACTGCACTGTCTCTACATTCCACATTGTCTCTATTCATTCATCCACTAGTGAACCTTTAGGTTGTTTCCACATGTTATGAATAGGATACTACAGTGAACATTAGGGTGCTAATATTTCTTCAAGATCCTGGTTTCAGTTCTTTTGGATATATACCCAGAAGTGGTATTGCTGGATCATGCAGTGATTCTATTTTAGTGTTTTGAGGAGCCGTCATACTGTTTTCCATGATGGATACAGCATCTTGCACTCTCACCAATGATACACAAGGGTCCCCTTTTCTCTACCGCCTAGCCAGCATTTATTAGCGCATGTCTTGTATTTCTGATGATAACCGTTGGGACAGATGAGGTGATACCTCATTGTGGTTTTGATGTGCATTTCCCTGATGATTAGTGATGGGGAGCACCTTTCCATGTACCCGTGGCCATTTGTACTTCTTCTTTGGACATTTGGGCTTGTCATATGTGGTCTTTATTATTTTGAAGCACATTCCTTCTACACCTGGTTTGCAGATAGTTTTCATTGTGAAAGGGTATTGAGTTTGTCTAATGCCTTTTCTGCATTCATTGAAATTTTCATGTGATTTTTGTCCTTCCTTTGTTATGCAGGGCATCTGCAAATGTTGAATCCTCCTGTATCCCAGGGGTCAGTCCCACTTGGTCATGGTGTACGGTAGTGTTTTCTTGAGAATTTTTGCATCTGTATTCATCAAGGATATCAGCCTGCAGTTACCTTTTCTTATGGTGTCCTCGTCTGGCTTTGATAGCAGGGTGATCTGGTCTCAAAGAATGAGTATCTAGACTTGAGGTAAAACTCAGCTGAGAAAGATCTTGAGTTTCCAAGCAATACGATCCAACTTTTGCTTTGAAAGTTAACTCTGATAGTAATAAAGACAAAGCTTCAGCAAAAAGAGAAAGACATTGGGGGCAGGGGTTGAGACATTTCAGATATTGCAGAACTAGACTGAGGAGGAAAGAAGAGCTTTTCAGTTTGGCAAATGGAGTCATTGACAAGGTTTTAAGCTGACAGGGAGTTCTGACTGTAGTATTCAGAGGGTTAAGGAAGCGAAAGTGAGTAGTCTGTGAGAATACTCTGTTCATTTAAGGGAGTCTGATAATGAAAAAGAGGCAAAAAGATGGGGGTGGTAGGCTTGAAAATGAGGCCGAAAGAAGAAAGCTTTTCCGTGTAGGAGAAACTTGTGATATTCATAGACAGAAGGGAAAAGATGAGAGGGAGATCGGGTGCCAGAGAAATAGGTCATTGATGAAGAAAGATCCAGAAGTAGAAGAAAACATACAGCAAAGATGTCTGCCATGTCTTGGAGAGATTAGGATCAGATTTTTTTTTCTCTAATAAATAAAGGAAGATATATTAAAATTTTAGTAAGAGAAATCTTATCCACCTCCCTTTTTCTTTTTTGATAAACTTGGCATGATGAAATGATGAACTTTGAATATATAAGATAATTGGGTGACAAAGTCATAGGGATACGGATAACAAGAAAAATATGTTTTAGAAGTGAAGGAAAGAAACAGCTGGTGTGGATCTCGGCTTGTGACCCTCCTGTACTGTCAGCAAGGAGCATCAGCCCTGTGTTAGAGCCTAATTTCAGTGACATAAGCCTGAGGAGGCAGCATATTTGTATGTTCTACCTCCCTACAGTCCTGGATTCCTTTTGCATATTTTGTTACAGTCACAAGCTTTGTCTCTCTTACAATGAGAACACCTCGAATCCCTTTGAGAAAGTAGTGGATAAACTATGAATAAATACTGAGGATGTTTGAGAAATAGTCTAGATATGGGAGTGACAGGGCTGTATCACTGACGACTTAAAAAAGATAAAAAATTAGAAGAGATACCATAGGCCTTTGTGTTCAATCTGGACATCTTGAAGATAAGAAAAGGCCTTTAGACTCTTGCACGTGTCTGCTGCAAAGCGGGGGTGTCCTGACAGAGCAGAGAGAATCCTTTGACACTCATAGCTTTGAAGGCGGCTTGCTTCAGCAATTCAATGAGTCCAGGGCAGGGTCTCCAAAGACCATGCAATTCTCAGCCCTAATTTGTTCCTCTCTGTGGTGAAATTACCCATAATGCTAAGAGATACAATCCCCTGTTGGTTTGGTCGTGAATGGACTAAATGCAATAGCCAACATAACTGACATGAAGTTTAGCACTGTCCTTTCTTAAGACTGAGCACCAGTATAAATCTCTAGATGTGGAAAGACACAAGACAATTATTTTTCATAGTCTCTGATTAAACACAATAAATTAGTTAAATGCTACCACTGAGATTTGTGCCGTAGAAGTTGAGTTCAGGGCTCCAGTGAAAGCTTGTTGGACACCTGAAGAAAGGAATAAATTGCATCTGAGAGAACCTTACCTTTCAGCAGAGAAATAAAATAGATTACAAGTACTTCTGGAGATATGAGAAGCTATAAATGGGATTCTGTTTGTTCTAAAAGGTAAGGGGAGGGACTTGGTTTTTCAGGGAGGCTCAAGATGACATTCCAAAGACTGAAGAACAAGTTAAGTAGACAACAGGGTTCTCCAAGTATGTGCCCTCCAGGCAAAAATCATTTAAAATCAGAAAGGAATCACAATATCTTTTGAAAACAGTCACATCATGTAATTTGTTTTGCTTTCAAACATACCTTCCCTGACTTGCTGTGATCACTAAATGAGAATAACCCCCCTCACCTTTTCATCTCCTTTATGATTAACACCCAGGTGTTGCTTCCTAACTCCCTGCTCAGGACTTCAAGGGTTCCGCCTCCCCAAACCCAGGTCTTCTATTCCCATAAAAATGAAATGGGAAGACAGCTCTTTGTTAACTTTCTATAGGAGCTGGAGTTCCCATTGGGCCATAATTGGTAACCAGAGCTGAAGGCTTAGCAATTAAATCCCCCTTGAAAAATATATGAATAAAAGTAGAAATGTTATGGGCTGATTTTTTGACTAACCTTCTGCCAGCTCTTGCAATGTTTTATGAAGAGATGTCAGCACATTCAATAAATCTCAGCTGGCTGTTGTCCAGGAGAAATTATCACCAGCCTGTTGAAGGATCTCTGGCTTCTTTGTAAGAAAGGGAGGGGAGGAAGAATTGTTCTGGTTCATTCTGAGTTGTGCATTATACATTAAATTAAAATATATGTTTCACCCATTTAGCCGTCTGAATAATAAAAGCCGTATACAGCTGCAACAACTCTGCTCCATGCATTTTAATGACTGATTTGTGAATATACTAGAATTATAGCTGCTATTCAAATATTTTCCTTTTTTGAAGAAGTCACAAATCCCTCTCTTTCAAAATTCACAGACAAACACTTTATAATCTTTTAATAATTTGCACTAAACAGTTTTAAAGCTTAGACTATGTGGAAATTATTTGTTTTAGGGCCAGTAAATATAATGGGTTTGTCAATATGGTATTCAAATAACTGTCAAAATATTTGGAGTATTGCCAACAAAAGGAACCGAACTTGATTTCTGCATTCAAATGACTTTCAAGCAGAAAAAGTGATATACAGTTCAAAAGGAGACATTAGACTACAAAGCCCCTTTCCATTCCTCTAAAGAGTTGTGATCTCTTTCTCAAATAGACTTTTCAATGGCTGCTGAGTTTTCAGGCTTCTCAGATGTTCATATGTAAATCAGTTTGAACTAGTTAACTTGAGTCACCATTAGAATTGTAATTTCTTTTCTTTCTATTTTTAACCAATAAGAAAGCTAATGAAATCGGCAAATGAACATCTGCAATATTTAATATGATGACTAGGTCTTATAAGGCTGGAACAATGCTGTCTTGACCTCCAGGAGTTACTTTTCTCAGCGTAATTCCAGTTTCGACACAGTGGTTCTGTGTTTTTTTGTATGGGATCTATAAACCACAAACCAGGAGCTTTCTCGAATGAGTTCGAAAAACCAGGACATTTAGATTCAACTGATAAGGAAAATAATGACGTGTTATGCCAAAGGTGGTCATATGATATTCTCAATTTCTCCTAGAAGCTTACAAAAATATTAACTCAGCAGCCAAAAGTTTAGGATGCTTGGGTGCTTATGATCGATGAAAGGACATCCTCGGGAACTTACCATTAATTCAGATGTCTGTTCTTAGGCTGGAAAGCCATCGGTAAAATGTGATGTTCTAGGGGATCTTTTGCAGCGCAAATGATTGCTCATTACAGCCTCAAATAACCCTCAGTCTCTCAACATTGCTCCAGGATCTCATTTGACAAAGCATGGTTAAAAAAAAAAAAAAAACTATTGGAAGATTTTTAGAAGCTGGAAAAAAGGGGTTTTATTTCAGAATGTGTTAGCATTTTCTAGTACTGACGATTCACATTTTGTCTGAAGCAGCTTTCTGCACCTATAAACTGATCTAAAAGTCTGTTATGAGGGTCAATTGAGAAAAATCCATTTGGAATTGTTGTTCTAGAGCAGGAGTCAGCAACTTTTTCGGCAGAGGACCGGAGAGTAAATACTTTGGACTTTGGGGGCCCTCTCTGTCAGTCACTCCACTGTGGTGTTGCAATGCAAAGGGAGCCACAGACAACATGGAAACATATGTGTGCAGCTGCGGGGTTTGGCCCGTGGGCTGTTCCACAGCAGCGACTCCCAGCTGGTATTTGTGTGTGATGAGGAGGGAGCTCATTGCGGGGTACGGGTCAAGAGAATCTCTACCGGAAATTTTCATCTTGTTTCCTATCAGCAGTTAACAGGAAATTTTTTTTTGCCTGAAATAATAATTTGGTGGGGTCTACAGTTCATTAATTGTGTAAATAATATACATGAGCATCAGAAATCACTTCAAATATTACTATATCATTAATGTATAATATAAAATAGTGATAGGCAATAGAAATATATGAGACATATGTGGTTTCAAATTTTTCAGCAGCCACATTAAAAAAGTAAAAAACAGCCCTGGCTGGCATGGCTCAGTGGATTGAGCATTGGCCTGTGAACCAAGGGGTTGCTAGTTCGATTCCCAGCCAGGGTGCATGCCTGGCTTACAGGCCAGGTCCCTGTTTGGGGCATATGATAAGCAACTGATTGATGTGTCTCTCACACTTTGATGTTTCTCTCCTTCTCTTTCTCCCTCCCTTCCCCTCTCTCTAAGAAGTAAATAAATGAAATCTTTCAAGAAATAGTACAAAAAGTAAAAAAACAAGGTAAATTAATTTTAATAATATGCTATATTTAATTCAGTATATCAAGATTATCATTATATTATACCATAAGTATTAAAAACTATTAATGGAGTATTTTATTAAAAAATCATTGAAAGCCAATGTATATTTTATATTTACAGCATAATCCAAATTGGACTAGTCACAGTTCTAGTGTAAATGGCTGTGTGTGGCTACTGTGTTAGCGCAGGAAAAGATCAGTTCATGTGTTATTTGTACTCGCTGGGTTATACTTTGGGAGCGAGTGATATAGGCCACAAGACAGAGAAATGCGCTGTTTCTCCCCCACAACAACCCAGCAGCAGCCTAAAGCGTGTTGACTACACTGCATTTTGGGAAGTCACTGACAATCAGGACGGCTGGCACTTACGATGAAGCCTCTCGGCCAGCCACACAGAGACCTTGAGATGAATTCAGCCACTTCATGGATCATTTCAAACCTCAGGACTCATTGCAACTATTTGCCTACCAGGAGTCAAAAATTTCAAAGCCAGGAAAGAGCAGAGGGAGAGAAATGAGAGAATCCAGCTGGGTGAAGACAGTAGAGAGACAGACTGAAGGGACCGTCTGTGGCCAATGGCAAGTGTATACGCTCTGAGAAGTATCCACATTCCAAAAACTAAACACCCTATCACCAAATGCAGTACAACTGCAAGGTCCCCCCACCCTCAGCTGGTCCAGATCTATTAGGTTGTGGTGTCTGGCCACACACACGAAGCCTGAAGATGTTTTACTCATCTGAGAGTATGTGAACATCATTGGATTCAAACAGCTCAGCACTTGTCTGATCTCTGCCAGTCTGGTGGGGCCAGGTGACCTAACTCCAGCCTCATGCGTTGCAGGGAGGGGTAAGTATCCTGCTCACTGTGGCCAGAGAGTCTGCCGCACATTCCTTTGCTTGCAATTTCTGCTTTCTTGCAACTCTTACTTACCAACCAGGAAAAACTCGCCCCTTTCTGACAGCTTCCCAGCCTGTGCCTAATGTGCATAGCCATACAGACCCACAAAGCCAACAATTCAAAGAGCTCTGGAAACGAAAAGCTTTTAAAAACTCCTCCATGGATAACATCTTACCTGATCTGAACTCATTCCTCAGCAAAATCTGACTTTACTGATGTGAGTCTCTTGATAGGTGTTTATTTGTGAAGATTCATCCTGCTGAGATATTAATGTTTGGGAATATCGGTGCTGCCCTAGACCTCACTGGGATGACTGTGTCATGGATGGTATTCATCCCATGTTATCTTTCTAATACCAGAAACCTTCTGGAACACATCTGGCCCCAATGGCGCCTTTATTCATGGGCCTTTATTAGTAGCAGGAGAAGTAATCTGAGTAGTAAGTAGTCATTTAGCCCCGAACATGCTCCGGGTGCTTTAACTCCTTCATTCCACACAGCAACTCTGTTAGGTAACTATTATTACGGACCTTCTTTTACAGATGTCAAAAGTAAGGCGTAGTAGAGTGGGGTAACTTGCCCCAAGTCACACAGCTGCTGAGCGGTTCCGCTGGGACAAGCCGGTAATCAAAGCGGGGCGGGCTGGCGTCCAGTCTGTAGTCTTGACGACAGCGCACAGCGCCTCTCCTGGTCTTTTCTATGCGTCCCCCTCACTTGACTTTTCATGTGTGAAGTCTGTCTCCTGAACCAGAATTCCTCCTCCTTGAAGACCGGGATTATCTCCCTGATGCCTTCTACCTGATAAGTGTGAACAGCATTTATAGCAAAGAATCACTAGGTTTAAAAGAGACTTAAGGATTTCAGGAACTTACTATAGATTCTGCAGATTGTGTTCCCTTTGGTTCTGTCTTCTACAAACAGTTAATAGAGAAACCCTGCTTCCCTGGGTGAAAATAAGCACAAGCACAACCACGCATGTAGCATCTGGACTCCAGCGAAGGTGAGCGCCGCTTCTGGTTTTGCGTGTTAAAGGCTTACCCTGCGCTCCGACACATTACCCTGCAATGTGTAAGAGCTCTCTGTATACGTCTTAGCTCTGTTTTTCCCCTTTGGTGTCTGGGGAGGTGCATTCCTGCACCCCAGTTATAGATCAGAAGACTGAGATTGGGAGGGGTAGAATCAGGATGCAAAGAAGTGGTGAAGTTGTATTAAAATTTAGGTAGTTTGACCCCAGAGCCCACACACAGTCTTCCTCTGTTTCCTTCTTTGCCTCTGGCTTTCTTCCGAGACTACTTTCTAGGATGCTGCTAGACTTGCATTTCTGAGACACAGTTACTATCTGACTTTAGTTTTTCTTTCTGCTCACATCTCTTGCCAGTTACATTGGAGGACTGAGTAGTCTCTGAATATTCTCTCTTTTCACCATAGACAATACCCAGTAATCCTCATAAGAGTGCTATGACTTTGTGCTCTTGGTGAGTCCATTTAACAGATGACGGCATCGAGGCTCATAGACTTTTTCATTCATTTCAGACAGATGATTTGTGGATGAACTGGGATTCAGGCATGGCTCAGCTGATCTAAAATCTCACCCACTGACAGCCCACATTATCCTGCCTCGTATGGAACTAGTTTCTGCAATTTCATCACTTTAAGCAAAAAAATTACAATTACTCAAAAAATATGAAAAGAAACCATGGAACTTGTTTTCACTGAAGATCCTATATACTGACTCAGTGAAGAAACGTGAATTTAATGGACTATTCTTCTCAGATTCACTAGGGGTGATTTTTGGTCTTTAAACAAAATATTTCCTGCGTGCCTCTGTTCAGTGTATACATTTCCTTTTCAAAGCCAGAGTCTTTTTCCAATTAATCATATTTATCAGCAAAACACAGTCCAAGTCACTGTAATGAAAACTAAATGAAATAAGAGGACAAAGATTGAACAAAAAAAAGTTCTGGACAAAAGCCTTTTGACCACAAATGGAAGCAAGATTGGGAATTTTGGTTTTCTTCAAAAGTGATTAATCATAGAAATCGCTAGTAAATAGTAATTCATATTTTTTGTGTCAGCTCTTTGTGCATTAAAAAAAGATCAGAGCAACCCAGCACCAACACATTTGGTTTGACTGTTGGGACATCAATGTAGTTTAAAAAAAAAAAAAAGACTTTATAAGCACTGTGATTGATTGGAAGTTAAAAAGAGTGGGCGTTTTTTTTCCTTTCCTTGGTCTTGAGTGCTGTGGGGGTGTCTCCCTATCTTGGAATTAGTCCTTCTAAGGGAGAAAGCATCCAGAGTTTACAACACGCAACCTCAGTGCCTGGGGCCTCCCTTCACCTCCGGTTGGAAGTGTTCAGTGAGCTGTGCAGATCTCGAAGATTGGGTCATAACAGCCCACCACCATCCAACCAGGGAAGGCTATCACTCACCTCTTCTCCTGATAGAGTTAGAGCTTCGATTTAACACTGCAAAAAGCTCAGATTTATTTTGCTTATTTGAATCTCAAAGCTTGAGTGGTCTCTGATTTGGGAAATGTAAATTCTGCTTCCCTTTAAATAAGTGATAGTTTATAACACTTGTCATAGCCTTTGTACTTCTTTTTGCATATGAAATGATACAATATATATACCAACTCTAATGCTTTGGGTAGGGTATGTTCAGCAAACTGATTTATTAGAAAATATGCAATAAAACTCCCTAAAAACAAAAATGTGCTCACCTGGGGGTGGGGGAGGTGTTGGGGAGCTGTTGCCCATCCCACTGACTTACACATGACCGATGAAAATCCATTCTGTCCCTTTGTAAATACATGCGGAAGCTTTCTTTTTGCTGGGCTGTTTGATTTTATAGCGGAAAGGAGATGAAGGTTTTGTTTTAAGACAATTCCATTTCTCAGGATGCCTCCTACCTTTTGTGTATCTGTCATTTAGAAAAACGGAGAATAATAACAGCTTAAGCAGCTGATAGCCAATTCCAGTTCCCATTTTTTGCTTGTGGAAGACAGTTTCTATGTCAGAATGGTAAATTAGATGCAAAACTAACCTAACCGGCCATTGGGTGGCACTGTTGCTCCACTGAGTTCTTGATTAAAGACCACGTATACTAAAATGGAAAGAGGAAAAAAAAAACAACAACAAAAAAAACGAAGCATGATTTTACCCTAAGAAAGTAGCATTGTTTACATGGGACAGTTAGCTTTTGTCTGATTCTTTCTATCTACTAAACACCCTCTGACTCAGGAATGACAAGGAGGATTAAATTCAAATGTCAGTATCTGCTGTTTGATAGTTGCTACCTAGAGCCTTGTGTTGAGAAGGATTCTGATGTCACGCCCAAGTCAGTGGGAGGTTGTGAGGGACTGATGAGCAAGGTGTGCTGCGAGTGAAGAACACTGGGTGGGGAGGCACTTTCCTTTCCGTGCTGGCTTTAGCTTACACTTTGGGCTCTATGTACTGGGACCTACGGGAAGGGTGAGTTCTGCATTCCCTTGGGGGCCGGCTGGAGAACATATAAGTGGCATATAGAAAATGTTGGAGTAATGACGGGTGGTGTGCCGAGAGCCAGCATATTGGAGCCCACTTCATCCTTTATAATGTGAACATGACCTGCAGTGTAAGTGTCCTGTTTTCTTGCCTCACCTAATCTGGCCAGAGTTTTCAAGATGATGAGAGAATGGTGTCGTCACCCCAAGCAGGTTAATAGTTTTAGGCTGGCTGGTACCAGAGGGTGGAGGCCAAACAAACAAAAAAATTCTTGATCACAATATCAGAAACCTCAAAGCCCAAATTAGGTAGCCATCTTAGAGTTTAAAACAATGCTGTTAATTTGATTTCAGCTCCATTACGGTTTTAAGATTTATTATGAAAGGGCGATGAGAGCCACATAGGTATGATTCTACGAGTATATTAAAGTTTCTGTAACTCCTCTAAAAGTTGTACGGAATTCCAGGGCACTGGGCACTTGTCCAATGGGCCGTGCGGTAGCGTTTTCCGTGATGATGCAAATGATCCGCACCGGCACTGTCCAATAAGGTGAGCACCAGCCGCGGGCAGCTACTGGGCACTTGGAATGCGATTAGTATGACTGAGGACTGGACTTTTAATTCTCATGTAACTGTAATTCATTGGTGTGTAAATGTACATAGGCAAACATGATTATTAGCTGTTGTATTGGACAGTGAAGTTCTGGCCACTGCAGAAATGGCTGGTACTGGGGCCTGAAGAATACACAGCCCACCAAAACCAGATGTCCCGGCTCTAAGAACCGTAATGCCCAAGAAGTGTAGTCAGGATTCTTAAGCACTCACCATGTGTATGGCACTCGTAAATATTTTACAGATTGCATTTCAACAACATATGAGAAAAAACTTTATCTCCATTCTACTGATGAGGAAATTTATAACAGAGGGGTAGGTCATTCCCGGGGATGTCTGGGCCCTCTGCCCCAGCTGGCAGTTTGGGTTCCTTCTCAGCAAATATTGTTTCAATGGGTATCCATTGTTTATTTAGAAAGGGATTGAGTCTGGGGTTGGAAAGGGCAGAGGAGGGTGTCCGTGGCAGCCTCGGGTCCACTTTGCAAACAAGAGTCTTCTTTAGTGCCCAGCTCTTGTTCTCTAAGTAGCTTCCCCTCTAAGTATTCTCTCTAATCAAACAGAGTTCCTTCCTGGGGGCGTTTCTGGCAAGTACAATTTCCTCCAACTCACTACACACACAGCGTTGTTCTAACACGCTCTACGGGTCAGCTCTGCCAGAGCACACGGCCAGAGTTCTGCTGTAGCCAGGGGATGGCAGAACCGTCCTACTCCCACGGATGTCCATGTTGTCCCGCCCAGAACCCGTGAATCTGTTACTGTACGTGGCAAAAGCAGTCGTGAGTCTGTGTCTAAGTTAAAGATCTTGAGCTGGGTAGATGATGCTGGATCGCATCTTTGGGCTCAGTGTCACCACACAGAACCTTGTGAGTGGGAGGGCAGGGTCAGAGCTGAGAAAGCAAGGTGAGGACGGAAGAGAGACGTGAGAAGATGCCATTCTGGTGGCTTTGAAGGTAGAGGAAGGGTCCACAAGACAAGGAGTGTAGTTTGCATCAAGAAGCCAGAAAAAACAAAGAAGCAGATGCCCCCTAAAAGCCTATAGACCCATTCTGGACTTTTCACTGGAGGCAATAAATCAGTGCTAAGTAACCTGTTGTGGCAGCAATAGGAAACTAGCTTCTTAGAGATGGAGACTTTGGAACAGTCTTAAAGAATCGATGGGTATCGTCAGATAAAGGGAGAGTGTTCCTGTGGCAGCATGTTCAAAGGCACGAAGCTCCACAGAAGTTTTCAGTGCATTGGAATCACGTGTATCTGAGGTATCCTGCAGCTTAGGTGTGTTGCAGGGAAATAAGAGGCCGAGCCCTGGTGCTGCCACTCCTGGAACTCGGTGGTACAGGCCAGGGAGCCGTCTGGTTGCATTGCTGGTCACAGGCATTATGAGCCTCGTGCGCGGGCCAGGCTTTCTCTTCTGGACCCCATGTGAACCTCCGGGGTCTCCTGTGGTTTTGCTCCGTGTATTTCCATTCCCACAGAGATCAAGAGAAAGACCTATAGATATTTGCTGCAGGGAAGGCTGAGGGATCAGAGCAAAGGTAACCATTAAAAATAAGACAATAACTTGAAAGAGAGAAAGCTACTTGTATTACCTTAGATGGAAGTTTTTGCTGCCATTAGGAATTGTATGAGGAGACAGATAATGACCAATTTCACATAGCACAAATGCTCCTAAAGGAAGTGGTTTTGAACCTTATAATGTACATTATGCATTTAGCACATTTATAAATATTTTATAGCAGCCCTGGCTGGTGTGGCTCAGTGGATTGAGTGCTGGCCTGCGAACCAAAGGGTCCCTGGTTTGATTCCCAGTCAGGGCACATGCCTGGGTTGTGGGCCAGATACCCAGCTGGGGCCGCTCAAGAGGCAACCACACATTGATGTTTCTCTCCCTCTTTTTCTATCTCCCTCCGCCTCTCTCTAGAAATAAATAAAATCTTAAAAAATATTTTATAGCAGAATGTTGAAGAGTAAAATTAGTTAAGAGATTTCTTCTTAAGGTCAAGCTCTTTTCCTTTTGGGAAAGTTTTTTGATCAGCCAGTTTTCTGGGTGGGGGAGAAGCTAGTTCTGAAACCTAAATGCATAAGCCCCAAGTTTTCAGGAGCATTTGAAGGGGCTCACAATGAGGGGAGAAGAGGAGCAGAGAGGAGGCCAAGAGGAAATTTACACTGCGTGGGGTTGACCCTGGACATCACCAGGAATGACTCCCAATGTCGTGGAGTGTACTTGTTAGGTGTTTTGTAGCCCCTGGTGAACGCAGCGTGCTCACATTGGGGACCCTACACTGGAGGAACAGAGAACAGTTACAGAGACAAGCATGACAAGCTCCATGGACAGGTTTTTGCAACATTTTCCATTTTTACAGTTGATCTAGTGACTCCTCTGTTATTCTTTAAATCTGCATCCATAATACAAACTAGTTTCTTCAGAGTTCCTAGGGAATTAGTTGGTAAACAAGACAGGCCAGGGTGAGGCGAGTGAGGGGTTGGGAGTGAAGCAATTACTTGGTGTACAACATAGAAAGATTACCAAAATATCAGTAGTCAGGGTAAAGGATATGTAAGTACAACATCTTTCAATGAGCAATAATTGCGCCTCGGATGAACCTCATTGGCTGCGATACTGCCACTGTGCAAAGCTTAAGTACAACATTTTAAAAAATTGAAATCAATGTGGAAAATAAAAAAAGCACGGTGCCATGCTGGAGCCTAAGGCAAAATGAACAATGAGTAACACTGATCCTGTCTTTTTAAATTTTAAATTTTTGACATTTTTGTCACCACGGATTTTGCATTAGCTTTGATTTGAAAAAATATTCCAATAACATATGATTTATCTTGACAGTTGAGTTTTTGGCACCTCTTTTCATGGATACTAGACGGCCAACAGCAAGCTGGGAGACAAGGAGATTGAGAAAGATAAGAGTAAACTTTATTTAATATTAACGAAATAAAGTAGGTTGGAAGTGATACTATTATCTCACGTAATGCAGAGAACAAGACACAGTGTGGTTAAATGTCTCACGTGACAAATCAGAGCTAGAACAAGGCCTTCTAATTCCTAGGTCTATATTCTTAGCACAGTTAATTTCCTGGCTGAGATTTGTGATTTCCTTCTCTCTTCCTTTTATTTATCTTCTTGTCTATTTCAGGGATTTTGATACTCTAGTATGCAGAAGAGACTGAAAACATATGTGTGTGAATTTGTCTTCTGTTTTCTTATTTGTGTAGGAAAAAATGTCTTGCCTAGTTATGATCACAGAGCCTAAATATAAGAGCTGATAGGCTCTGGCAGGTCATTATTTAAATTGGGTTGTAATTACAGTTTAATTAGAATTTGGCATCTTACTATTGTTTTTTTATCTTTATGGGCAAACAATTTAGTAATAAATTTAGATAGATAGATATAGAAGGAGGAGTGGATAGATGGGTGATATCTGTTAAGTGTTTCAATGTAAATGAAGGTTAAATTTTTTCCCCAAATTGTTACCTCATTCCAAAATATTAAATGCTAGTTAGCACAAACTGTATTTATTAATAAATTCTGAGGCAATTCTTATTATTCAGTCCTCATATCATCTATGCCCGATCTAATTTTTGCTGTATGATTCAGTCCTGAAAAATACAGGAGAGAATTAAAAATCATAAAGGGAAAAATTGCTTTAAGAGCGTAGCATGGAAATGTCAAAGTGTTTATTTTTGTTTGCCCGTCATGGAAAGGCTCCAGCTAGCTGAACTCACGCTGGACGAGTAATGATGAGGGACATCTGGACCGAGCAAATGAAGACACAAACCACATTCGCAGACACTAACGAGGAGGGAGCCTACCACTCGTGCACCTCGGTCGTGTTCAGAAGGCAGCGGTGCGGCCACAGGTCAAGGAGAGAGGGAGCGGGTGTGTCCCATCCCAAGCATCGAGCCAGAAAAGCAATAGATGGAGACACTCTCTTTAAGATTTGACTGTGTGCAGAACTGTGGGCCTAGGGTGAGGTGGGGTAAGAGATCCCCTTCCAAGGAATCTTTTCATACTGGGTACTGCTTGCCTTGGGCCTGGAACAAACTTCTAATAACTGTATCATGTTTGTACTTCACTCTAGCTCTTATAGTACAGGGGTTAAGGTCACTGAGGGTAGCTGCGATGTCAGCTCTTTCCCTAACCAGTTGTGTCCTTGCCTGAGCCGCCTAGCTAACCTCTCTAAAAATCCAGCGGGGCCAGCATGACCTCACAGTGCAGTGGTGGGCCTTAAATGAGCTAATGGAATTTAAGTGCCTCCCCACGGGGGAGTGATCTTTTAAAACATAAGCCACATTATAGGTACATGAGGTCCACACAGGCGTGACCCCTACCAGGCTGACCTCATATGAGCACTGTCCCCGCCCTTCCCCATACGTTGGTCTCTCTGGCTTTAGTGTCTGTTGCATGCATACACAAACTCATTCATTCCAACGCAAAAATCTTCTGCCGGCTGTCTCTTCTACCCGACGCTCTGATCCCAGCTGGTCACAGAGACTTTCCCTGAGAGCTTAACTGAAATGCAGCCCCTCTCCACGCCATGGGGGCCTTCTATTCCTTTACAACAGGGGTGTCAAACTCATTTTCATGGGGGTTGGGGGACTGACACATCAGCCTCGAGGTTGCCTTCAAAGGGCCGAAATAATTTTAGGACTGTATAAATGTAACTACTCCTTAACTGTTAAGGAGTTGAAATTGCATTCGGCCCTTTGAAGGCAACGGCGAGGCTGATGTGGCCCCTGGTGAAAATGAGTTTGACACCCCTGCTTTACAGTGTATTATTTTCTCTGCTGCACCTGCTACTATCTCACATCGGCTCTTTTTTATTTTCTGCCACTATCCTCCTTGCCTCAGTGAGGATGCAAGCTCTGCATGGGCGGGGACGTTACCTGGCAGCTCACCTGTCCTATTCAACATGGTCTGCCTGGGATCGGCGCTCACACAGCCTGTTGCTCAGAGAGGATTCCCTGTTATTTGGACCTGTGTCAGTGGTACCATTTATGCAAACAGGCTGGTGAATTTGGGCCTTGTGAGGATTGTTTCAGGACTGTGTTCAGTGCGACTCCTCTCGGGCCCAGGCAGAAAAGGACTTTTGTCTCAGGATTAGACTGTTTGCTTTGATGGCTCAGAATATGTCCCGTCACAGTTGACGACTTGAACTTTCCTGGCATTCAAGTGCTGACGCAGGTATTTAAGATCTTAATAGCAAAAGTGTAAAGAATATTTACATAGTTCATAAAGGACACCCTGTGCTTCCTGCCTGCACTTTACAGCACCTCATCACAGTGGAGAGTGGGCGCCGTGATGCACTGAGCTTTATATCATCTCCGACTTGTGCCGCTGGCAAATGACCGCCCCGGCTTTAAAACTTCTTGAAGCAAATCATTCCCATTGCCACTGACGCTAAAATTAAACTTCTCCCTTAAATCCCAATAGATCCCCCAAATGTTATGCAAATTGGAAAATACCCCTGTTGAAAGCCTGTCAGATAACACCTGCCATTCCCAAGGACTATTTGTAAGCATACAGAAACATCCAGAAAGAAGTAATAAATTGTTCTAGTACCCTGTTCTGGCAGCCATTAATAAATCAATATGAAGGGAAGTTCTGAAGGGCAAAATGTTGCTGTCGGTGGGTGTCCGATTTAATTTTGCTCTAAATTAATATTTCGAATATGATAAGTGAGCTGGCAGGAACAGATTTCATGATTAATTCTGTGGCGTTGGAAGTGCTTTCATGGCACTTTAATAGCGACTCCACTGATGTACAAGCACCTGAACGAGGCTCATGTGGGCAAGCTCACAAACTGCATATAATGGGGATCCCACCCAAGGAGGAGATTTACTTTTTATTCTCAGATCTCGGGTGTACCTCGGGATAGGCGTGTTCTGTCAGGCACAGATGTTTCTATAGCGATGTGAGCCATGGCTGGGTAGTCCATGTGGTCCGAGAGAGCAGGAGGTGCCATTGGAACCCTTCTGTGGGTCCTGCCTCCCTGAAGCAACATCAACCAGCGTCCGCTGAAAATGAGGGTCCGGAGGACGGAAACTTCTATTCCAAAAGGACCAGTCACATGCATACAACCTGAGCTCATGAATGAGAAACAAGGACGGAAGCTGAGTGTGTACTTTGGAGTGGACATCCACCTACACTTGTTGCCCCCATGCGCCTGTGGTTTCGTGAATGAGGAGGCTACTGCCACTCAAGTGTTGTATCTGTTAAGTTGACTGAGTGCATGGGGAACAGTCAGGCTCAAAATCTTGTTAAACACATCATTCTGAACAACTACCTTTGGTCAAAAGTGACGAGTTCAGAAATTTTTGTCACCCTTGTGGGGTGTATTATGCTGTAGTATAGTATCTTTAGCTGATGGGGCTTAATCTGGGCTATTTAAATCAAAGTATTAATTGAAGTCATATTGCCTTTTGGGCTTTAGGAAAGTAATATTATTTTTTATTTTTTCACTTAGATAATTTAAAATTCACTTTTGTTTTTATCAAAGGATATAGATATATTTTAAAGTATTTAAGTATACAACTTTATAAAGTGTATGCATATAATTATTCTACATGATATTTTATGAAAAATAACTGACCCTTCACCCCATTCCCTAAATTATTTCCCACTCTTCAAAGTAAACTACTTTCAATCCACTGAATTCATTCTTTTGGTTATTACCTTCATATTTCTAAATAATATATGTATACTGCTATGTTTTCATTTTTTAACATTATTTATTGACTTTCATGTACAGATTATTAGCATTTTACCTTTTACTTTTCTTTCCTCCCACCTGCTGTGTTTACGTGAGAACACACACACACAGATTTCTCATTTTGCTGGCCTCCCAGTATACAGTTATGTCATCAATTTCTTTAGATCGATATTTAGCATTTACATTATTTGACTATGCAAATGCTATTCTCAGCTGAGCAAGGTAATGACTACTTTTCCTTTCTGCCATATTTTTGTTTTTCCGGAATACATTGTTTTTTTGCCATTTATTTGCTTAGCTCCCTATGAACTTATCACAAATGCAACTGCTCATTCTCCCCCCAGTTACGTACATATTTTTTAATGAGGAAGAAGGCATCCGATGGTCTGCATGTCTTATTGGAGGGGCAGCTTCCCTGGAGCCTGCCCATGCTCCCGTCCAGACCGGTTGTTCCCTAGACTGTGGCCCTGGGTGTTTTGTTATGATTTCCTGGGGACTGATTCCATTTTTCTCCCTCTGTTCCCTGGATTCTTTGCCTTCTCCTTTCTTAAATTATCCCTTTTTGGAGAAGCCCATTTTCTAGAAGGTTTTGGAGAATGATCTCACGAAGAGTGCTTTTTTTCTCTTTAAGATACAGCATGTCTATAGAAAGCATTCTTCTCCCTTACCCTTTAGTTCATTCAGCTCCCAAATTATGGTTAGGAAACCCTTTTCTTTCAGAATTTTCGAGGTGTCTTGGCTTTGTTATCTAACATGGCCATTGAGAACTCAGATGCTGTTCTGATTACTCCCTTTAACGGAAAGTCTATTCAATTCTCCATAAGGATTGGGGCATCCTCTCTCAATTTCCAGTGTTATAAAATTTCATGATGAAATTATAGTGTTTATTGTCAGTGCCAGTATATTGGTGTACATTATGCTGGTCACTCAGTGGACTATTATGATCTCAAAACTCAAGTTCTGGGAAATTTTCTTGAATTTTATTATTTCCTCCCTTCCTTCCTTTCTACGTTCTTTTTGCATAACTCCAAGTACACTGATATTGAGCCCCTTGCCCTGAATTTTAAATTTTCTTATCTTTTTATGTTATTTTTCCATTTCTTTATCTTTTGTTCTACTATTAACACTTAGGTTGAGTCTTATATTTCTGCTATAATAGTAATTTATAAGAGCTCTTTCTTATTATATGAGCATTCCTCTTTTATAGCAGTCTATTATTGTTTCATTTAACAAATATCTTTACTTACCTTTCTGAATATATTAATGACTGTTTTTTAAAATTTTAAAAATTCCTCTGTGAGTCTTGTAAATTGCTGGTGGGAATGCAAAATGGTACAGCTGATTTGGAAGACAGTTTAGTAGTTTCTTATAAAATTAAAAATACTCTTTACCATATGATCCAACAATCACGCTTCTTGGTATTTACCCAAAGGAGCCGAAAACTTCTGTCCACACAAAAGCTTGCATATGGGTGTTTATAGCAGCTTTATCCATAATTGCTAAAACTTGGAAGCGACCAAGATGTCCTTCGGTAGGTGATTTGATACATAAGCTGTATTAAACAGAGACAATGGAATATTATTCGGTGCTAAAAAGAAACGAGCTATCAGACATGAAAAGATATGGAGGAAACTTAAGTGCACGTTACTAAGTTAAAGAGGCCAGTCTGAAAAGTCCTCATACTACATGATTCCAACTATATGACATGCTGGAAAAAGCAAACTTACGGATAAAGGAACATGTCCAGTTGTCGCCAGTGGTTGGAGGATATGGAGGGATGAATAGGCGGAGCACAGAGGATTTTTAGGGCAGTGGAAATACCCTGTATGACATCCTAATGATGGACACAGGTCATTGTACATTTGTGCAAACCCACAGAATATAGAATGCCATGAGTGAGACTGATGTAACCTGTGGATTGTGGGTGATGTGACACATCAGTGTAGAGTCATCGGTGTGACACACGTACCGCTCTGGGGGGCACGCTGATAATGGGCGAGGCTGTCTGTGCGTGTGTTGGGACAGGGAATCCATGGGAAATCTCTGTTCCTTCCCATCAATTTTTCTGCGAATCTAAAACGGTTCTAAAATAGTTTTAGCTTTAAAAAATTGTAATTAAGTGTCAGAAGAGAAAACATGATGATTTAATTCCTGTGACTACATGATTAATAATAAATGACTAGCATATCACAGGGGCATTTTTAATATTCACCAATGAACAATTGTCTATATAAATATCTTTGTTCTTTGGTCCTATGCTAGTAGACATGTCCATATATATATATATATATATATATATATATATATATATATATAGACATGTGTGCGTGCGTGTGTGTATATATGTATATAATGTAGTACACTGTAATATGTACTGTATTACTTATATATGCTATATATAGTTTATGTATATTATATTACCTATATAATATTATCTATGTCTCTATACTATTATGTATGTGTGTATGTATTTATGCATTTTTGTGATATATACACATATATAGAAGTACATATATTCACATACTACCAAGGAATAAAGAAAGAAACATAGTGAACACACACGTGTTTCACCTTAAGTCATGAATTTAGGTTCATTAAACAATCTAGAGTTAAGATACACAACTTCTGGCTGTTATTTGGATGCATACCACACCAAAATACTACCAGGTCAAGCAGGAAACACATTCGACTCATTCAATGTGCTATTTTCACTTTTCTGAAACTTCCTTGAGTAATAATCTATCGCACACCCTTTTTGTATGTTTCTTGTCTTGTAGATAAATCAAAGTTCTTAGAACATGGTAGCTGTAACATGTACATCCCATGTAATAAAAAGCATTGTTCAATATCGTAGGATAATCTTACAATTCATATTCAGTTATTTATGCTACAGGTGGACAGATGGCTTGGTCGTGTAATATATAAACTGCTTGAAGATATTAAAAATGGCTCCTTCTCATAGAGATTCATTCAACTTAACCATAAAAGAAAGCCTATTAATTAGACTTTTGAATCCCATTAAGAAAAACAAATACCAATACTTAACTGCTCAAATATGACATGATGGAAAATTGCTAACATAATTAGATTTTTAATAGTGTTAATGACTCTTGTATCTTATTAATAAGAATTAAAACTAATAATATTATATGAAGAAAAATTGCCACTGAATGCTCTTCTACAGGGAAATGTAGCACAATTATGCCTATTTCCACATGAAGGGGTTTTAATTTTTATTCCCTTGCAGTCGTAATATAACTCACATGTTCCTTGGCTTAATATATTATCCCTGACATTATGTGGCAGAAGGTCCTACAACTACACCATTTAGGTCTGGAGTCTCATTACATATCCCAAGTCAGGCATGATGTAAAACTATCCGTACTAAAGCTTGCAATGTCTTTCCCTGCCCTCTTTCTCCAGCTTTTTATAGATTACCACTCCTTCAATGTTTTGCCTCGCCCCCTTTGAATTTTCCCATATATTAGTGAAATTACATTCACTGTTTATGCCGTGCAATTTGTTATATTTAATGTAGCATCTCCCTCTTTAGTTATTCCATGAGCATAAAAGGCAGGTTTCATTGTCCAAGGAATATGTCTCATCAATTAGTTAATATACCGATACTTTATTGGTATCTTCTTTATAAGCATGTTCTTCTTGTCTATCACGTTGAAGACACTGAGTGTCACAAGAGACATTGTTAAAGAAGAACATGATCTTTGTGCTCTGGGAGGATGTTTATTTGCTCAAATTATATAAACGTTTTAGAAAGCTTTCTTTCTTACAAACTTGGAGGTGCAATATTCACATTTCTATGAATCTCTTTGGCTCATTAAATTCACCATCCCAGCTGCCACAAAGACAAATAGATGTTGGTTTCCAAACCAGGCACCGAGCTCAACATCTGAGAAAATAGCCAATGTTTGAGATAGATGGCTCGCCAACCAATTCATAAACTCACCAAAGACATACAGATTATGAAAGATCCCATGGAATGACTTTTGATTCAACCAAGACAGTATTTGTTTTCTCTTTTTCCTCTGTCTCTTTCTCTTTGTGCTGGCATTTCACATTAATGTAAGTTTACCAGCATGTGGTTCCCTACTACTCAAAGTATGGTCTGTGGACCAGCAGCATCAGCATCATGGAAGCTTCCTGGAGGTGGAGAATTCTGAGCGCCATCCCGGAGATTCTGAACCATAATCTACAGTTTGATAAAATCCCCAGGTTATTCTTATGCACAGTTGTGTTTGAGACACCCTGGACTGTGTTTGCTTGGATAAGGCAGAACAGTTTCTTGCACTAAGAAAGGCAGAAGTGATGGTGATTCTGCTCAGGCCACCTTGAGAGTACAATGCTTATCTGAGAGCTATAATTTAGGCAGCGTCATCAGAGACTGAAGTTATTTAGGAATACAGCAATTAATGTAATAAAACATTTGAAATATGTACAGTGGTTCTCAACCCTGGTTGCACATCCAGAATTGCCTGGGGAGCTTTTAAAAAATGCCAGGGCCCAACCTCCAGAGATTCTGATGTATTTTTTCTAGTGAGTTTTCTAGGCATCAGGATTTTTTAAAAAGTTCTCAGGTTATTTTTATGTGTGGCCAGTGTTCAGAACCATCGATAAAATAATGAGAAATTGATGATGGATCTTGGTTTAATCAGTTTGGAGAAGAGAAACCTGATGTGGATGATAATAGGAGAGATTGATTTTGTGTAGCTCCAGGAAGCAGGGTTGGACTGGGAGAGACACTTCATGATTGAAAACCAATGCAAGAAGAATTTGGGTAATTTGAGCTATGAAACAAAAATGGGCATCTTTGGGGGCACATGGTAAGTTCAGGTAGAGACCGCTCATCCAGAAGGCTCCCAGGGACCCTCTAGAATACTTGTTCATTTGACATTGGGCTCTGAGTCTGCAGGGGATGGGATTGTCAGGCAGCATTATTATGGAGTAATAATAAATATGTTTAATGAATATTTCCTGTCTGGCCACTTTATTTAATTACTAAGTTTTATTCTGACCACAACTACAAGGACAGATCCTTTGACATGGAGACCTAGAGAGTTGTAATGAATTATTTGAGATTACAAATTAGTGAGTAGCGGAACAGGTTTGCCAGACCCGAAATCCTGTGATTCAAAACCTCATACAGATTCTACTGTACTGCTACTCACTGATACTCAATTCTATGACTTTTAGATGCACTATGCAACAATCACTCTGCTGTTTATTTGAAGATCCAATTTCAATGGCCAGGGAGGCTTTTCTTAGCAAACTCCCCTTAACATTAAAGAATATTTTTTATGACCACTTGTTCAAGACTTAGACAATAGAACATCTTTAGGAGAACAAGCCCGAGTTAAAGGCCCCACAATCTCAATTTAAATAAATAAAGAAACAAGTAATACAAACCAGGTAATTTGCAATACCAACGCATTTTATTACAATTCTGTTTTCCCCCTCTGCGGTGATTGAAAGCATATTTGTTTTTACTCTCTCTTTTTCAAAATTGTAATCTGTGTTAGTATTGCAGAACTAATTATGAGTCACCCAAGTGTAACCACGGAGTGCTGAGGGCTCCTGAAACAGGACAAAGGAAATTCATTAAGAAGTAATGTTGGGCTTATGGTTTCAAAAGGTCATTAGACATGCTAAACCAGAGGACACCTACCAAATCGAATCATTTCTCCAGTCCCAGGGGTTGGGCCATGTAGTCGACATGGAGCTCCTTAAACCCCTAGACAGTAAGTTGGCTGCTTTGTACAACTTGAGTCTAGCTTATACCAGCCCTTGCCTCTATCTCAAGCTACACACTCTATGCCTCTTGGGGAGCTTAGCAGCTCGGGAAGCTTCCATTTTCAGCTCAAGGAGACATACTTTAGGTTTCAACCAGCATCATCAATTCTACTCTGTTTTCTCTGTGAAATAGCACTGGGCTGGCTTTTGTCAGCCTTTTACAAGAGAATTTCTTTAGTGACAAGTAGGGTATAAAGATCTGTAATCAAAAGGTGAATATTTCAATGTCATGTTTCAATAATTGCAGGTCCTCTTATTCAGAGACATAGCGTAGCATCGCATAGCACAGACAACCATTACCATAGGGATTTTGCCGGGTGTATAAAGGCATCCAAGGACATTTGATCCATCACCATTTTCATAAAAAATGATTTCTTCCTAACAGTCTGGTGCCCCCAACACTAAGCTGCAGAGGCAGGGAAAGCAGGAACTGTTTCTGTAAACGAAATGTTTTAGACTTTGTGGACCCCAGGGCCTCTGTCTCAGATACTCAACTCTGTCACTGGTGTAAAAGCAGCCCTAAGCGGTATGGAAACCAAAGGACAGCACTGTCTTTCAACAAAAGTTTATTTATGGATAAAGAATTTTAAATTCCTTATAATTTTGATGTGGCACAAAATATTCTTCTTAGGATGTTATCTCCCAACTATTTAAAATGTAAAAACCATTCTCAGCTCGCAGGCCACACCGAACAAAGCTAGTTGGCCGACGAGAGTTGTCCCGTGGTCCGGAGTCTGAGTATACTTACTCCGCCTGCTAAGCATGCTTTGATCTCCAGGGAAGTAGAATTCTGAATCTAACTCTTTAGATTGATTGATTGGTTTGTCTGTATTTACCTGTCTCTTTATATCAAGCTGCTACCCATATTGTCCTTCCAAAGGAGTTTAGAGGTAAAAATTTGCGGTAAAATTCTCACCTCCCTTGAGGATGACCCGGCTTCGGTTCCTGGCCAAAACAAAATGACTTCTACTGCAGTAAGTGACTTTGGAGTCTGCAGGCCTGAGGCCACGGCACTCCGTCCCCATGTGACTTTGAACAATTATCTTTCTGACTCTTAGGGTCCCTCTCAGCAAAACAGGAATAATGATTAGAATAAAGTGAGAAACAAAGCAGATTCTGTGATTTCTTTGTCATTTCTGCAATATTGCACAAAGGATTGGTTTAAGGACTTAGCAACTATTGACCCATTTAATTCTCTCAACAACCACATGAAATGGGGAGTGTTTTTTTTTCAAATCACCACCTACATACTTGTATTTTAGGGCACAAAAGGGTTGAGTGATTTGCCTCTGCTCTCCCAGCTGGTAAGTGATGGAGGTGGGATTTAGTCCCTGCATTTTGTTCCTGAAGTCCACACTCTTCACTGCAACGTATTCTGTTTATATCATGATCTAGCCATGCCCCCCACACTCTCCTAACCATTTTACATACATCATGTAGTCGAATGGCCACAAATACGTAGTGATATGGCTGTGGCAGATAGCAGTTAAGTGTGTGGGTCCTAGAGTTGGGCTCCCTTTTCTTTTTCCCTACTCTGTGACCTTGAGCAAATGACTCATCTCTAAGTCTGCTTTTACTGGGGATGATAATAATAGCAGGTACCTTATTGAGTTTTGTGAAGATCAAATGAAATGATGCATGTGACATAAATAACATACCCCTGGCTTACAATTTTATATCTGCTCTTTCACTCACTTGCTCATTCATTTATTCATTTCTATTTCCCTCTCACCATCAGAGAGACAAATTTCTGAGTGTGTTGTTGAACAGTGGAGTTAATTAAAATTCAAATAATGCAAGCTATGTTTTCTTTTCCGAAGTTTGTTATATGAAATATCTGTAGGGGGGGTTAATCCGGTGCAACACGACTGAAGGTATCTAATGTGGAGACTGACATATATTTGCTTTAAATAGCTAGTTTGATGTTGTGATATGTGTCTGAAAACCCAGTGACTGCATGCATGATATCTAAAACAGTATGCTGATTTTGACCTTGACAGTCATATCACTTAAAAGATGTCTACCTTAAAGTTGAGCACTGAATGTATAAATAGAAGCTTTCTCTAATTGACTTATACTTGATGATGTTATTTGAAAAAAAAAAAGAAAAGACTGTTCTGTAGTCAGAGTTTAAGCATCTTGTGTTTTGACAAGGTATCTATGAAAAGACAAGTTCTGCAAAATATAGGAAAGCTTAAATTTCTCAACATCTTTCCATAGATTATTCTTTAAGATGCTTAGAATTTACCACATCTTAGAAAAACATTTGGATTAAAATAGTTGGAAGACAGATCTTGGTAGGTAATTATAGAAGCATTAGCTATGCAATCTAGCTCACACGGTAGTAATATTTGCACACTTTGATTTGAGTCACAGAATAGAAAGTGAACTTAGAAGGTACGATTTATATCTTTTGTTTTACGAATGAAGAGAGAATGAATGAAACAGGCAAAATAACTCGCCTAAGGTCAAACAAGCTTTATATAACTGACACTTTCAAAGAATACAAATCAAACATTGATCCTATATTGACATTTGGCACTTGGCAAATGGTTCTATATCTGAAAACTTTAATTCTGTTGATAGGAAATACATTTTAAAGAATCTAAATACCAGTTTGACCCTCCGACCTCTTTGAGAACAGCTTCTACCAATTGCAGGCCTCCTCTCCAATAGTGGTGCTATTGCCAAATTGGATGACGGAGTAACAAGGGCCGTGTTGAGGCAGTGAAAAAGAAAAGTATTTTGCCAAGAGACCGGAGAGTGAGAGAGAAAAGAGGACTTTAGATCAAAAATTGCAGACGTTTACAGGTTATTCCTCAAGGGAGTGGTGGAAGTTATTGTCAAGGAAAGACAGCAGGCTTTGGACAAGATACAAATATTGATCCTTTAACTGAAACAGTGACTGAACCTGCAGCCTTGCTCATTACCACAGTCGCGCTGAGCGCTGAGAATGCCGACGCGGTCCCTGGTGTTGTAATTTCAGATTCTGAAACGCACGTGGAAGCATCATCAGGAAATATAAAAGTGAGACGGATTAAAGGGAATTGAATTGGGAGGCTGAAGTCAAAACTAGAATGCATAATGAATCTTCAGCAATATTACCCTGCTTTTTTTTTTTCTTTTCTTTTCATGAACATGGTTTCAGTATCTAGATTTTAAAAAGTTAATTAGTTTGATTTGTTTATCTCTGTGTCCCTTTATGAACAACATAAATTGAAGTGGCGTTATTGCTATATGGATGATTAATTGGTCAAAATACATAGCTGAGTTGGACCATCTTTGAGGCTGGAATACACACTTCAAAGCCCCAGCTAGCTTGTTTACTGATGATACAAGTAACAATGCAACTGGATTAGTGACTTGTAGAGGAAACATGTCCATTTTGTTATGCTACCCAATTGTAAAAGACAAGGAGCATTCCGATCAGTACACATCCATTTCTTTATTTACACACTACTGGCTGGATGGTGATCACCTGTACAGGTCTGAGATATATTCCATGAAAGGTACAAAAAGAAACCTAATGATGATGGGCCCACATATCAAATCCAGTAGCTGAAAGAAGCTGAATAGGGTAAAGACAGGTACGCTGTTCTAATCACAAGTACAGTGAATGTTATGTAGGAGGAAGTTCAGGTTGCTACGAGGTGAGTTTGTGGCTCACCGGGTTCTTATAACAGAAAACTAATTTCTACTCTGAAGCTCACTTTAGTGAAGACACCTTGATTCTGCATATCTTGGAGGTGGTAGGAAGTGTTGAGCTTCTTTAATTTTCCATTTCCACTGCCAAAGTTGTGTTGATTCATCTTTCTGGGAAACCCACTCTCACAAGCTCACGCCACCCTGCTCGGCTCATGTCTCTCCTTGCTCCGCAAACTTTTTTGTTTTGTGAATTGGCTCCTGCTTCAGTCTTTCAGTTCAACTGCTGTCAGCTAGCTCAGGCACTCCAAACATTTGCGTGGCCGCCCACTGAAATCTCTGACCTTTTCTTCTTCAACCACCTTCATTCCTTTTAGTCACACTGCCGCCAAATGCCTAGATGGTATCATTGATCAGAGATGTCTTATCTCTGGAATCCTAAACCAAATTCTGGGAAACTCAAATACTCTCTAACAAGTCTTCTGTTGCCACTCCCAACTGCCTTGCCTTAGGGTGGCTTCCTTTTGTTAGGTGGGGAGGGGTAAGAGCTTTATTCCTTGGGGCTTCTTCAAAGAGCCATAAAAACACAGGCACTCAAGTTCTTGGCCCTGTTGTGGGGATATTGGGAGGAGGTCAGTTTGCTTTTGAGCATCCATGAGATAAAGGCTCTCTGCAATGCCCTAAATCTCCTTCAAATGCTCTTTGATAAAATCCTGGCCTTTCTGAGATAGAATGTGGACAGGAAAGAATGGCACTAAACCCCTTGATGGCTGAAGCCGCAGTTGTGTGGGGCTCTCTCCCCTTTTGCACTGCCCTGTTTCCCTCACCCTGGGGTTCTTCTGCTCATTGTCCCCTGGGATCCCTGCCCCCAGATCTCCCACTAGGAGACTAGTCTGTCCTTTTGAATGAAAAATATTAAAGTGTCCATAAGGGATGCTTCCTGTGGCTTGTCTTTGTCTTTTACCCAAAAGGTTTCTTCCTTTTTATTTTCAAATTCATACAAACTCTCTCACCACCATCTCTCCCTCTTTCCTCCCTCCTTTTACCTTTCCCTCTTCTCCTCTCCTTCCCCTCCCCCTCCTTCCTGCCTTTCTCCCTCTTCCTTAATATCCCCCCCCCACACACATGTCTTAGAACACCATCACACTGTGTTGTAAGTGTTCACCTGGGTTTCACACACTCTACACTAGACAGTGGCCTTGAAGTGGAGATCTGCATTCCACTGCCAGCACTTTACCAAGCAGCCTGCAGGTGGCTGAATATGAGTATAAAAAAATGGAGCAGTTCTTTTGGATAGTCCAAATCAATCTGTACATATAGGCTATACTTGAACGTAAATTAATAAGCATAATTTATGTCCTTACCTCCATGTTGTAAATTCTTATACATTCCTTGTTAAAAAAAGATGAATCTAAATTAAATACATGTTTTAAGGCTCTTGTTATCATCTGGGATATTTTAGGTTTAACAAAACCCTGAGAAATAATATATAGTAGATAATAATAAATTAATCTGTTATAACATCAAATTACATTAATGAACTATTTGTGGTTGACCAAAGTTTTCTTGGGCACTTCTGTCTTTGCCAAAGGAGAATATTTTCTGAATCGTTCTCTTTGCATGCCTCAGTGAGCCCGAGGCTTTCTGGGGAGCCCAAGAACCAAGCTCATTGACAATGGAATGAGGTGGGGGAAGGGAAGATTTTTAATAGCATTGTGTTCTTGCCTTTACACTGGTTCTTCCACAACTTTTTATAAATCGTCTGTGGGAGAGCAGATGCCAACTAAAAAGCAGGCTTGGTTTTAATATCCTCTTGCCATTGAATTTTTTTTGTTGTTCAATTGAGGAGGAAGATAAGAAAATGGGACAGGTTCTCTATTATTTCATATGGTAC
This sequence comes from Desmodus rotundus, assembly GCF_022682495.2. Classification (NCBI taxonomy): domain Eukaryota; kingdom Metazoa; phylum Chordata; class Mammalia; order Chiroptera; family Phyllostomidae; genus Desmodus; species Desmodus rotundus. The sequence continues at coordinate 149,028,062 of NC_071392.1, forward strand.
ATCTGGCAGCTGGAGAATAGCAGTGGTTGACAAAATGTTCAGTTAATTGAAGTCATGGAGTGGATATTGATGATCTTTCTACATTTAATGGAGAGATAAATCTGCTGCTCGAGAAAAAAATACAAATGGCTCTTTGGCTGATATATGTCCACACTAACCTCTTCAGGCAAATCAAAAAATAATAATTATTACTTTCCCAGATGTAATATGTTAATGCTTAATTGCTCTCTACAGAGCATCTCAAGTTGAAGAAAAATAACAGAATAGCTTATTCCTCAATTTTTAACTGTTAGCTACAGTGAGAATGTGCTGAGATGAACACGTCTAATTCACACAGCGACCTGCTGGTGACAGCAGAGTTACACAAATTCTAGCACAGAAACACATTCAAATGAGACTAGTCGAGCTTTCAAAATATTTGTAAAATAATGGACAAAGCAGAGGTATTTATTAAATGAGGCTGTTAGAAATGCATTGGAAGCTCCCTGGTTACTCCTGTTAATACACTGTTTTGGATCTATTGAGGTTTCAAACATACAATGGTTTGGATAAACAAGAATTATGGTTCTTCCCCTAAAATGTCCTATTCCTCTCAAAAACAGGGAAACAGTCACTCGTAGACAATGTTATTAATGAGAGAAAGACTTTCTAGAGACAATAAAATAAGTGGGGCTGAAAGGCCTTAGGATTAATTGTATTAAACCCATTATAGTGATGTTTTAAAAACTCAAAAATTCTTGAAATTATTTTAAATTCCTTAAATTTAGTCTGTTTGGGAATACTGCCTTAAGTTTAACCAATTTGACAGCATTTGTTTGCATGCTCTTCCCTCTTCCATGGGACCGCTTAGGATTCCTGCCATCACACTGTTAGGAACACTAGGCACTCGGCCCTCAGTTATGGTCTCAGGAGTTTGAGAATATAAATGAACATGACTGTATTTAAAAGTAGCCAAAATCTCCTTTCGTTCTGGACTCCAGTCCTTTCTGTCTATTGGGCCCTGTTATAGTCCCCTTTTGTCTGGTTTCCCTCTACTATTGCCCACCCCCCCACCCCCCGCCCACAACTCTTCTCCTGTTCTCCCTGCATTTAGGGGATCTTTCCTGCACCCCATTTCTTTTGTTCTTTCTTTTCTCAGGGGCATCTTAAAATTCATGTCTACATGTCCACCTTTCTCTGCTCCGTTGCTTACTCCTAGGTCCTCAACAGTTTTCTATGTACTGAGAAGTAGCGTAAATCCTGTAGGGAATTATAACGAGATTCAAAGAAAGATTTCAACTCAAGGTATAACTCCGATTGATTGCCGGCAGTCCCTGTATCTCTCTGTTGAGGATTCTGAGGCCATGATCTGGTCTCAGAAAGGAAGGTTACTATAATCAAATGCCAAATTATGTTCTGCATGCATAAGGCGGGGTTGGAAATATCTCTCCTGTCATGAGGTTGTCCTGAGGCAATGCCTTCGACCACTAATTTGTATCAGGACCACCCTGAGGGCTTTTAAAAATACAGATTACCGGGCCCCACTCCCCAGGGACTTTCTGATTAGTATACCTGGGGTGTGGCCCAGAAATTGGGGCTTTTCCATGTGTTCAGATGATGGTGATGCTACTGGTTCAGGGATGACATGTTGAACACCACCGATCAAGCACACTGTTTCTTTTCTTTCTTTTATTTTAAAATTGTGGGTGTGTTTGTGCATATGTGTGTGCATGAGCCGTGCTTCTTAACCAGGAATATGTATCAGAATACCTTGAGGACCATGAAAACCATGCCTGGTGTCTGCCTTAGAAATCCCGATTTCATATATCTGGGGTTAGGCATTCATGGTAGGCACCTGTATTTTGCCAGGTTGCTGATGACATTCAATTATGTTTAAATAGTAATGGGAACAAGCTAGTAAAGAGGCAGTGTTTGGCAATTCAGAAAGAGAGACAGCTAGGTGTGCAGGATTATAGCAAACATCGACATAATTCTCCTTTAAAATGGTCTATTTCTATTGCGCAGTAGTAGAGAAAGATCAGGGTTTATAGGATAGATTGGAAACTAACAAGAAAGTTGATCAATGCTGCTTTGGAGAATGGATGAGAGTACAGACTCGGGACACACAGGGAGACAGGGTCAGGGGCAGGCTTGAAGGTTGGGTTGAGTTTAGAGACCAGGCATCTGTGGTGATTCCAGTGTGTTCCAGTTTCCTCCGCTGATCTAGGTCATGTTCGCTGAGAGTGAAGACAGTTGTAATCATTGGAAATATTGCAGTGAAAATAAGGATAGAATATTTTAAGGAAGACTCTAATGGTTGATGTGAAGACTAAGCTGCACAGGGAAGGAAGAGAAGGTCTTGGGTGGGCATGGCGGAGAGGAAGTGAAGGGTAAGGGCACAGGAGATCTCAGTGGGGAATGAACAAGTGTAGTACGAATGACCACTGCAGCTGGAAGAAGAAAACACGAAGGGAAGTAGGATGTGGAGAGCGGGACTTTTGATAAGAATTTTAAGTTGGAGGACACTTTGGGGAAAGGTGAAATTTTAATTTTATGCATGTGAACCATCTAAATTCTAAAAACTCCACGAAGACAAGGAAGTGTATTATAGTCAATATTCAATGTAGCTTTTGAGCCCTTTCTCTGGCTCATCTCAATGAAAGCATTTTTAAAGGTCAGCTAGTTTTTTGTCTTTTGGGACCCTGAGTTGCTCAGCATCCAGAGAAGCCAAAAATATGAGACCTATTCTCTGCTGTTTCAGGGATTGTAACAGTTTGTAAGTGGTTAACAAAGGGGAATTCACTAGCCCTGGTAATTTTGTTTGCCCGAGTAACTTACATAGAAGGTATAACACCGTGCTCTGGGTGTACAAAAAACTCTACGTGATAACAAATGTTTGTACATTGCATAACACTTTTATAGGCATTTTAGCATATGTTATCAGACTTGATTTTCTTGGAAAACTCTGTAATATCACTGCTATTTGACAGATAAGGAAAATGACCTTTGATGTGCTGTTCAATGATCTTATCTAGTCTCAGGGTTAGATAATGGCCTAGCAAGGCAAACAAACAGGACCTCCTAACTTATAGTCCAACGCTCTACCCACAAACATGCTTTTTTAATTGAATTTACCAGTTAACAAATTTATACAGGTTTTAGGTACAAAGATGCCTTTTGACATTGTGAGATAAACAGCTGCTTTGACTAGTTCAAAAAACATTTTTTTGTTCAGTTATTCATGTTTGTGCTTTTGAACTAATTGACAACTAATTTAAAATTAACGTACTCTTCTAAAGTTGACTCTACAAGACGGTTTTGGGGAAAAAATGTGATTCAATCTAGGTGCCTGGGTTTCCTGCTCTCTGTGGTAATAATAGAAGAATTTATCGTTGTCGTAATTCCTTGGGCACAAATGCCACATGAAAGTAATGTAAAGGGAGGTGTCAAATTTACTATTGTGTTTCCTTCCCTTCAAAAATAAAAAAAACGTTCTCCACTCATCGGACAAAACGGGTAAAAAAGATAAACACGGATTGAAAAGCCTGTGACAGAATGCCAGAAATGAGCTGGGCCGATTCACAGGGCCTTGAATTACTAGTAAGTCCAACCATCTTGCAGGCAATTATGTCGAGCCGCATCTCAAACCTAGTACGAGACCATAGGTACTACACAATCTAATCTCACCTGTTGAATTGAGAAGTGTTGAAATAAACATTTAATGTCACTCCGTTTCGATCGCAAGACATTTAACAGGTGTAAAGCATTTTGCAGGCAGATTGCAGGGTAAGTGTTCCTGGTTTGTCAGTTCAACATGCGTCTGATGACACCGCACACTCGGCTACCTATGGGCGATAGAAACAGACTTCTGGCAGCCACTCTGATGTCGAGAAACCAGAGACTCCATGGAGTACTTGGATAAATATCACAAACATCCAGATTTCTTCAATGTACAAATATTTCCGTATTCTCACTTATAATCTGAACTGTCCTTGACTCATAAGTGGAATACCTCATTCTAATGCTAATATATTTATTTTGGCCCATTCATTAGAAGGTTAAAGTGGGCATTACCAGAGAGAAATAGAAAGTGCATCATTGGGGTCACTGAGCTACAAGGTATTTTTCTTGGCTGTGAAGGGGCAGGAAGCAGATAGAATAAGTTGTCAGAACATGATTTTCTGTTCATTCAACAACAACAATATCTATTGAACCTTTATCACATCCCAGGCACTGCAGAGGACGGGTGAACAGAACAGACAAGATCCCACGCTGATAGAAGTTAATGACAATTTGGAGCCCTTGTAGCTTTTAACATCATCTTAATGGTGAGTCTTTGAAAACAAATTATGAGCACCCTGGAAAATTTCACCTGCCAGAACACACCTTTTCTTTCATTATAAGAACTAAATTTGAGCATTTCTTCTAGCATTTCAGTATGGATCCAGAAGGTGAATCCAAAACCAGAGAATACAAATTCGCGGTGGTAACCATAGTATTGGGTAGTTGACATGAATGCAGTGTTTCAAAATTTTGCAGAGACTATGCTTTCACTGGTTAGAAAAAGCCACACAGAACTACCTGTGTTTTAATAACATGGTATTAAATTAAATAGTATTTTTGTACCTGCTTTTCCCAGTGCCTAATGGACTACTTCATTGAGACTTTGCTCTGAAATTATCTCTACGAAGTCCTTTCTGAGGACTCATGGGGAGCTGGTTATTTCCTGTCTGTCTCCTGGGATGTAAGCTCTGTCAGGACAGCTGCCTCCTGCGGTCCCAGGCCCAATAAAGACATAGGCACATACTTCTGAGATGGCACTGATCTCACTTTTTCATAATTATATTTTTTGCTTACCAACATGTCTCTGCTCCTTAAAGTTTAAGCCAAATAATATTTTAAAAATATCGTGTTTAGTGCATACTTTCTATACAATACTGGTAAATTGGATGGATTTTGGCAAATGAATACGGTCATGTCACTGTACCTCAAATGTGAGATACAAAGTTTCCATCACTCCAAAATACCTCTGTGCTCACTCCCAGTAAAATCCCATTCTCATCCTGGCAATCACTTGCCTTTATTCTGTCACTATCCCTAGAATTTCATGTAAGTTCTGTTATCTGAAAATATAATATATAATAATAATAAATTTTATTAACATGTATTCAATTTCATAAAAATGGAATCATATTGCATATATTCCTTTGGGCCTGGCTTCTCTCACATGATGTTATGCACGAAGATTCATTCACATTGTCACATGGACCAGTAGTTGGTTTTCCTTTCACTCCTGGGTAGCTTTCCACAGTATGATATATAACAATGTGTTCATCCATTCATCAGTTGATGGACGTAGTGTTGCTTCCAATTTTGACTGTAACAAACAGAGCTTCTGTGAACATTTGCATACAAATCTTTAGGCAGACGTATGTTATCATATGGTACGTGTATGATTAACTTTATAAGAAGCAACTTGTTTAGAAAATAGCTTACTATTTGGCATCAATCTCAACAGTGTACGAGAGTTCCAATTTGTCATTTTCTCTAACTCCTGGTCTTTTCAATGGTACTCATTGTAGCTATTCTGGTCAGTGTGCAGTACTACATAATTTTGTTTTAATTTGAATTTCCCTCAACTAATGATGTTGAGCATCTTTTCATGTGCTTATAGATTGTATGTCTCCATTGAAAAAAGTTGCAATATTTTTTTTACCAATTTTTAAATCAAATTGCTTGTCCTATTATAAGAGTGCTTTATATATTTGGGATGGAAGTTCTTTATCTGATATATACATTATGGAAATATTTTCTTTCAGCATTTGGGTTGCCTTTTCAATGTATTAAAAGGGTCCTTGGAAGAGCAAAATTTTAAATTTAGATGGAGCCTATCAGATGAAGCTTTTTTTTCTTTTTGCATCTTACTCAAGAAATCTTAGTATAACCCAGTGGCACAAAGATCTACATTTTCTGTAGTTTAAGAGATCACATTTAGGTGTAGAATCTGTTTTGAGTTAATTTTGTAATGATGTAAAGTGAGAATTGAGATTATTATTTCTTCTTTTTTAAAACAAGATTTTATTTATTTATTTTTAGAGAGAGGGGAAGGGAAGGAGAAAGAGAGGGAGAGAAACATCAATCTGTGATTGTTTCTCAAGCGCCCCCTACCGGGGACCTGGCCCAAAACCCAGACATGTGCCCAGACTGGGGATTGAACCAGCAACCTTTTGGTTTGCAGACTTGTGCTCAATCCATTGAGCTATGCCAGCCAGGGCGAGATTATTATTTCTTATGTAGAGATTTTAAGTTGTCAAAATTACTTCCTCAAAATGAGTTTATTGTAGTCAGCATATAGTTAAGTCTGGCTGTTCTATCCAATCTGACAATCTCTGTCCATAATTCATTGGTGAACTTACAACATTTTCACTTAATATCATTAACAATGTGTTTGAGTTAAAATCTACCATCTTGATATTTATTTTCCAAATTTTTTATCTCCTTTCTTTATTTTTTCCTTTTTTGTTTTTAGATTAAGTTGTATGATTCTATTCTACTTCCCTTGTTGATTGTCAACTGTACATCTTTGTGTGTTTTTTTAGGGTTTACCTCTAAAATTTACAATAACAGCTTTAACTTATTTCAGTCTGCCTTCTAATAATGTATCCTTTTACATATATCACATAAATCTTACAACAGTATATGCTTTCATTTTTCTGTACTTTATTTTTCTAAACTAGTTCTACATAAATTATAAACACTTGTCTGATAACACAGGTGTTATTACAAGTCTCATAAGCTACAGGAAAAACAATTCTGTGAGTTAGGAATGTAACTGTGAAAGTCAAAAAAATGAATTCTTAGATACTAATAGGATATCTTCATGGCTTCTAGAGTAGGAAAATTTCTTAAGTAAGATATACAAATATTTTTAAACTGACTATACTATAAGAATTTCTTTCATTGGTGACCCCATTAACATCATGAAAATTGAAAATTGAAAATAGATGTACCTGATGAAGAACTCATATATCCATAATATATAAAGAAATTTTACAAATAAAAAAGGATAACCCTGTTTTTAAAAACTGGAAAAAAATTTAACCAACATTTCCCAAATGTGAAGATCCAAATAGTTAAAGATACTAAAAATGCTCCGTGAAGGGAAATTCAGTGTCTCAGTGTGGTGCCCCTGCATGCCTGCCTGACAGGTTGAGGGGGGAATACACCCGAGAGCACAGAATCCTGGTGAAAATGTGGAGCAACAGGGAATCTCCCATAGTGTCGGAAGTGGAGGAAATCGGTACTTTTGAAAACAATTTGCTGTGTTGTTGTTCATAACAACAAAGCCCTATAAATAACTCAAATACTTGTCTATAATCAACAAGTAATCTACATTGGGATGCATTTAAAAATTTAAATACAGATAGAAATGAAAGAACCTTAGCTACCTTCAATTCCGAGCATTGCCAGGGTAAATCTTAAAACTGTAATTTTGAGTAAAATGGAAGCCAACATGTTTCAATTTATATCATGTTCAAAAATAGGAAAAGTTAAAAGACATTGTTTAGGGAAGCATAATTATATAGACTACTCTTTAAAATCAAGGAGATGAACAGCATAAAAATCAAATCAAGATACTGGTTATTTATAGGTGGGGGGGAATGCATTACAATCAAAATGCAGGTAGGGGATCCTGGGCGGCAAGAAATATTTTATTTCACAACCTGGGTGATATTTCCATGGATGTTCACCTTACAGCGATTGGTCGAGCTACAAGTTTATGTGTAGTGCACTTTCATACATGTGCACTTTAGTTCACAGTCACACACTGGAAAAAATGAGAATGACAAAAGAGGAATTAGAGACGGAAAATTTAAGGTGGTTTTCTGTAAAGAAAAGTAGAGACATTGGAAAAGTAAATGGTGTCCAGAGAGGAGATTTTTTAGAATGGGAGAAATTGTATCATGCTTTACGCGAATAGGGTTTATACCTGGAGCATGCCCCTTTACACGCAGACATAGCCGGTTCATAGGGCCCCCTTTAATATGTCCTCTTTAGGCTGCATGCGAATGGAAATGATAAGGTGCTCTGAAGCTGGTGTCTGCCCAATCTTCTAAAATAACTCTTTAGATGATGGTATTTTCATATAAATTGTAACTAATATTTTTCCTTTTTGTATTTTCCCTCCACAGTATGGAGAACTGAGACATATAGGTAGTTGATGATTGTAAGCCAATCCGATATGTATGCATGTGTATATACATCTATAAATATTCTATAGCTGTAGCATGTAGCCTGACTTCACAGTGGGGCAGATGGAGTGGGATGGTGGGGCACGTGGAATTCATTTTCATTGTAGGAAATAACAACTCTTTTCCTTATTAATGGACCTTCACCCTGTCTCCCCTCCCAAAAAAGGAAATGGGAGTTCTGCATGACTTTTGTCAGGTCCGTTAGCAAGATGACCTTGTAAAACCTTTCAAAATGAGGAGAAGAATAAGTTATTCCCATAAAAAGCAATGCCCATGAAAAAGAATACACTGGAGGTGTTCTCATGAATTCTCACATAGTTGGTAACGGACAGAGCGTGTGCTGTGCTTTCTCTTCTGCCGTTCTGCTGGAGCCGCTCATCCCACACCCGTACCATACGGGCTTGTAACTGTCCTTCTGCCCACCACAGTGCAACCTCCTCCGAGCCATCTTTTCCTTCTTGAACATTCTGTCTTTAAATAGTCAAAATGACTTCCTTCGTTGGTGTTAGTACATCCTCTCTTCCCTCCCTACCTTCATTTCACATGTATACAATGCCTTAGTATTTATTGGGTAATATTTAAACTTTGCAGAATTCTGATATCGCCTACCAGTTTTTGTAATCCGAAAGTAAACATGTGTCTATTTGGAATTGTTTACGTCTCTTTACTAGGGCCTCTGGCTGTGAAAGTGTTTGACTCATTTTAACCTGTGTTTATAATATTATCTCCCGTGTATTTCCATCTTGATATAATATTTGGAGAGATGCCACATTCCATGTCTCCCCTCCCGTGTACCCACAGCCCCACTTCCTTTTATTGCTTAGAAGCATTCAGTATTATTAACAATGGGATGTCTCTTGTTTGCAAAGAATCTCTATTTAAAAGACAAAACAAAACTGTTCCAACGCACGACCAATGACCACACGGAGAGCAAATCTTTATCAGAGTAGCAAGCCTATTTTAATCTTTATCAAACGGACAACTGTGAATTCAGGACATAACTGGAGAGTTAAAATTTCTTGAAAGAAGGAAAAATGTAAACTTCCTAAGAATAAAAGGATTATCCACAAAGGCATTGACGATATGAATTGACTTCTACTAGAGGATCCAAAAAGCATTTCCGATATGTTTGATTCTACTTGGTGCATGTTTTTAGCCAGGGTATTAACAGAGCAAAACTTGATACGATAAAGAGACGTTGGCAACCTGGTGATGTGGAGTCATTTAAGAAGTCCGTAGGTCTTGCCCGAAAATCACTCAGGGACTGGCAAGGGGTGAAAGCATTATACAAAGGTAACTTCTGCAAAGGAGCACATTAGTTCCCTGTTTTTACATTGTCCCTTTCGACAGACCTTCAAGCAAATATAAGTGAAGCAAAAGCAGGTTTTAAAAGAATTTCTCCTTTTAACACTCCTCCTGATTCTCTGCTGAGCTGACTAGTAAAATTTGAGCATTAAAAAAAGAAATCCAATGGGAATGAATTGATTCACTCCTGACTGAGACGAAAGTCGCTTTCACCACTTCAGCAGATTAAACGACTGTTTATTGAATTTGGGGTCACTTCACAGAAGCCGTTTGACCTCAGCGGTTCTCCATCAGCCTCTCCAGCTGGTTCACAGAAATGTGGAGAAGGCCAGGAGGGGGTCTGTGCCGTTGGGTGATATTTGAGGGGATGTAGGGTTTATTTTACAATGATATGTGCTGGGTAAACCAAGGGTGCAATTTTAAAGAGACGTGGGTTTTAGATTCAAAAGGTTAGTTTTAAATCATTTCCAAAACTTGCGACTTAGAGCAGAGACATAATCTGCCTAAATCTGTTTCCTATCTATTAAATCTGAATCTTCTACAGCCTACATTCTGATTAGCAGAATCACATAAAGTGCTGTGTGTAAAAACCTTCTAACCCAGTGCCTGGCCCAATAAGAATGTTGATTTCTATTTTTTGAGGGTTTTTTGTTCATTTGTTTCATTTTGTTTTGTCCCATTTCCTTAATACGGTAATTGTAGGCAGTTATCCAGACATGAGCAGAGTAGGAACAATAGGCCAGGTACAGAAGGTCACCAGGGCGGAAAGCCCCAGTGCCTGGCAAGGGGCAAACTGGAACAACAAGTGTTACAGGTTAGGACCTTACCCCAGGGCCGCCTTTCTGCCCTTGGCTTGTCACTAGTCATGTGGTTTAGACCCCTGACCTTTCAAACCACTAGTCATGTGGTTTAGACCTCCTTAAAGGAGGAACAAGGGGGTTGGAGAATAACCTCATAAGATTCCCATACAAGCCCTTGCCTGACCACTCCCTTAAGCATTAAACCCTCAGAACAATGAGGTTCTGAACCGGTTCAAATTATCTTAGGGACAAAGCCTCACCTCTGTGGACCACAGAGACAGAGTTTTGGGCAAACCAGAGGTAACATCGAGGCCCCAGTTGTGTTTCAGCTCCAGGCCCAGAAAAGCAGCAAAACCAGATGAAGTGATGCCATGGCTGCCATCAGGACCAGCAGCAATGACTAATGACCCCCTACCCTAGTGCTGACCAATCAGGAAAGACCATGACACTGAAAAGGACACACCTGAGAAGCTGATGAATATTCTATTGAGATCCTGCCCTGAGACGTCCCCTAAAATCCCCGCCTTTAGAAAACAGATAAAATCCCTTAAGATGAAGGACCCAGTGTGCTCTCTTTCTCTCTCCCTTGAGGACACCTGCACCTTTCCCCACCACCCCTTTCTTCCCTCAAGGCGGATACCTTCGCGTCTTTTCTTCTAAGCTCCAAGGACCCTTCTTTTCCCCTGTAACTCTTTTTCTGAGTCCACCCAGCTGGCTCACTTCTTCTACCTCTGTGACTTTCTAAATAAACTTTCTCTTATAATTAGAATTCTTGACTCTGAATTCTCTCTTAGCCAAACTCAAAGACCAAGGTGTAACTTCACCAGTAATATCTGTTGCTGTTCACCATTACCAATACTAAATATAAACGTATATTCCTTCTGTGCCTGTGCTGAATGATGTCCCTTTCAGTTATAAACATGAACCTTTTTTGTGTGGTTAATGTTCTGACACACTTCCAACATTCAGTCTTCATGTTGAGTTTCTCACCTTGTCCAAAAAGATCAGAATCAAGTCTAACTTCTCACATCTGCCACTGGTTCTCTATGTTATCATACACATTGCTATGCGGTATACAAGAACAGGGATAACAAAGCCCAATACTGTTCTATGATAGTCTTGGCTCTTCTGTGTCTAATTACTTCTATGCTCAAAAGGAAGAAGTTATTTTTCCCCCCTAAGGCTTCCTGTATGAGTTTATTGGCAATTATTCCCCATTACACAATGAGCTTCATCAGCTTCCTGTGACCCAATCCAGTAATTATTGCCATGGATCAATACATTAGAAAATTTCCTTACAAGGAACAACCAGATAGCTGCTTACAATGGCATTATCTCCAGTCTCAATTAAGCGTGGGTGGGATAGTTTCCCATACACATTGCAATGTGCAAATATGTATCATTGATGGGACCACTACTCTAATTCCAGAACCAAAACACTGCTAAACACATCAGTGCATCCTGCTAATGTCAGTACATCCTCATAGGCAAAATGAAACTACAGATTCCCAAGTGATTAGCATGTACTTCCCTTCTTCCCATTTCTATTGAGCTGGAAATGGAAACCATTCCAATAATAATCAGTTGCATAGAAGCACAGAGTGTATTCCATAGCTACAAATCAAAGTTATCACCCTCTTCTTCCTATGTCATCTGACCCAGGCAAATGCAAATAGGGGCTGCCTAGCCAACTCTTCTTCCTTTTAAATGCCCTTCTTTGGGGTGGACTCTTTCATTTGCCCTTGCACCCATTTAACCTCTTATGGGATAGGTGGCTTGCAAAGGAAATTGCTCCGTGGTGGCAAGAAATAAATAGTTTTAATTTTACCTCTTAATCTTCACTTTAACTTTCATCTTGAATTCCCCATTTTCAAGTATCTGACTAAATTGATTTGATGCTTAATGCTTGCCAAATAAATAATGAGGTTCTGAATGAGTCCATATGTAATAAGGCAAGGATTTCATTACTCCTAACGTCGCTATAATCAGGCAATGATTAAATTATTTCTAACATTCTTAATACCAATTTGAAAATATGCTAAAGACCCAGAACAATTTCAGCCTTCCCACCAAGTTTTGTGTTAAGCATTTCAGTTTCCAGCAGTTTATCACAATGTTGCAGGAATTGGCCTGTGAGGGTTTATGCTAATGATAATGGAAAGAACTCATCCACAGGTGTCCCCTTTATCTCAGCTACATCTTTAAAATCATTTACAGGTTTCATGGTAATGACCCTAAGGACCACCAGGAGGAATGCTGATTAACACTTAGTAGGGGGAAAAAGCATTAAATAATCAAACAATTGTAAATTGTATAAACCTAGACAGATGTTCAACTCATGGTTATTTGAGGAGGAGTGGGCAGGCAGCTCTCAACTGAAGAGTGTCTGCCTGCTCTTCTTCATTGGGGGGTGGGATAAAGGGGGAGGAGATTGAGAGAGAGAGAGAGAGAGAGAGAGAGAGAGCGAGAGAGAGAGAATCAGGCATATCTTCCAATAAAGGGCACTCAAATCTATCTTTGTCATAAGTGGCATTCCTTCCAGTTTGCAGAAATCAGATTATACCCATTGCATTCAAGGGAGATGCTTAACTCAAATCTCTGAGTTATGTTTATAGTACATTTGCAGTCTGACAGTAGCACCACCCAAGACATGATTTGCAGCTTTAGTGCGTGCCTGCAGGATGGCGATATTGATGAGAAATCTGTATTAGAGCACCGTGAATCATCATTAAAAGGCATTTAAAATTGGCTTGTAAAATATGGCTCTCGCTGCACTCTATGCACTCTCCCGGAAAGATAAAGTAGTGTATTAAAATGATGATATGGATTTTAATAAATATGAAGTCATGGCTACTCTATTACATTGGAACGTGGCGAAAAGAACCCCTGCAGTTTACTTGCAAAGATAAAGGTTCTGTTTTTATTATTAAATCCATAGGAGGCATTTTATAGAGGTCTGAGGCCAAAATATAACTTCTCTGGCCACTAAGCTAACCACTGGTCCAGAACTTTTGTTTGAAAAGTTCTATATTGTTTCTGTTGCTTATAAATTCCATTTTGTGGATTTATTAGAGACTGGGAGATGGTTGGGTCTGGATATAAAGTAATTTCAAGCTGTCTGAATTTATAATGTGAGGACTTTCTCACCCACAGACCGTCCTGGGGTTTTCAGTGCAACAACCGCTGGGAGCTGTGAGGGTGGGGCTAAGTTGGGGGGAGTGGTACGAACCTGGTACTGTTTTGGGGACAGAGCCAGTACCTTCAGATATACTAAATTCTCATTACAGTCATTGTACATCAAGACGGTTTATATTTAGTGATCCACCTAGCATTTACTATGTAGCATTTACCTTATTAGAGCTACCAATTTAATTAGATATGAAAACATTCAAATTAGCAAACACGTGAAGAAAAACAGCTTGTGTATGGAAGAAGATAAGCTTATATTATGGTTAATGTATTTATCCATTAATATAATCATTATCTAATTTAAGACATGTAGGTTCTACCAAAGTATGTTGTTAATGTGGGTTGAAATGCTTGCAGTTTTCAGAACAGTTTCTGAGTTATTCCTGTTCTCTTTCTGTGGCTTATAGCACCCAGTGCTTCTCATTCCGTTTTTTAAAACATTTTCAACTTCCTCCTGAGTGTCTATTTTGAAATGATATTCAGCCAAAATATGTTGCTGATTGTCATTGAAATATTTTATCTATTTTTCTGGAATAAATCTTATGTCTAATATATAAGATAGCCTTGGAGGATGCTGCATGACAGTTTCCTAAGTGTGATATGGCTCTGACAAGCAGCTGAGTAAATCCATGGGGATTTAGAGAGAGGCCATGCAATATTGCAGCTAACATTTCATATGATGGTCCCTTCAAAGTGTTGCTTAGAGAATTTTTTCCAAAACTTACACAGTGTATCCATTCATTTTGCTTATCACTTGACCACCCCAGCTTTTACTCAATATGTTGTTAAAGATGTACTCTTTGACAATGAACTTCAGCCAAGCTAAAACATTAAAGTTCTGCCAGATATGCTGGTAACACTTTCATATTGATTATATATAAATATCTCTCTATATTTATATATATAAATATCTCCATCCATCCATGTCAGCGGTTCCTTGAACTCAACAATTTCCTAACTCAAAGCATGTATGTATACAGATGCATATGTATTTCCTCTTTATATACATTTGATAATTTGTTAATCTAAGTCCTGATATTTGCAGGGGTATTCTAGTCTCTGTAACTTCACACAATAAGTAACCAGAATAGGAAGTGGGTTTCCTGGAGTCAGTCCAGGAGAACTGCCCTGTGCGACTGAAGCTTTCTCTAGCGTTCGGTCTTGTGAATAATCTCGTTTCTCTCAGTTTGGTTGGAGACACTGTTCTCCCGGCTTTGTCTCTCTGACAGTGAGTGCTCTTCCTGGCTTTCCTTCTGCTCCTTTGTAAGACGGTGTTCCCAAATCCCCCCTTGACCCACCCCTCACTCTGCACACATTCCTCAGTGGCGGGCGTGATTGGTGGAAAAGGGATCTCTGCTGGATCTGTCTTTTCCTGATGTCTCTTCTGAGCTGGAGATCATTTTTCTTCACTTAGGGTTCCACTAGGAAATCTCAGTGGTTCCTCAACATCCACAATTCCCTAACTCAGTCAACCCCCTCTCTTCTCCCTGACTCTGTTTTCCCCCTCATCCCTCCTCTGGAAGTTTGTCCTCTATAATTCCCAAATCTGTATATCTTTCCCTTGTTAATCCATTGCTATTGACCTAACCGAGGGCTCGTCATCTCTTTCTTAGACCAGTGCAGCAGTTTGCTAACTTCTTTTCTTACATTTATTCTTAATATTTTCTTGACTGTTATTCATGGGTCTACAGCTATCTACCTAAAATTGTTTATAGTCCTAATTTTAAACTACAGTCACATGCCTTTTAATGATGGGATACCTTCTGAGAACTGCACCAGCACATCATTTTGTTGTCATGTGAACATCATAGAGGCTCTGATACAAAACTAGATGGTGTAGCCTGCTACACCCCTAGGCTGCCCGGTACAGCCTGTTGCTCCTAGGCTATAAGCCTGTACAGCATGTTGCTGTACTGAATACTGTAGGCAACTGTAATGCAATAGTGAGTACTTGTGAATCTAAGCACATCTAATCCTAGAGGAGGTACAGTGAAAACACAATGTAACAGGTCAAAAAGTGATGCACCTGCAAAGGGAAGGGCACTTACCATGAATGGAACCTGCCGGACTGGAAGCTACTCTGGGGGAGGCAGTGAGTGAGTGGCGAGTGAAGGTGAAGGCCTAGGGCATTGCTGTACATGACTGGAGACTTCATAAACACTGTATGCTTTGGCTACACTAAATTTATAAAACAACATGAGATTAAATCAAGCACAAATGAAAATGATGCAATCAAGAGATGTAAACACAGGATGTACGAGGCTGCTGCTGGCATAACATTGCATAGCATTTTATAGCAAATGACTTTAAAGAGTTTAATTGAATTTACTTGGGTGACATTGGTTAACAAAGTTATATAGGTTTCAGGTGTACAATTCTATAACACATCATACTGTATTGTGTGTTCACCTCCCCAAGTCAAGTCTCCTTCCATCATCGTTTATCCCCCTTTCCCCTCTCTTACCTCTCTTCACCCCCCTTTCCCCTGGCTATCACCATACCACTGTCTGTGCCTATGAGGATTTTTATTTTCGCTTAGTCCCTTCATCTTGTTCATCCATCCTCCCAAACCCCTCCCTCTGACAGCTGTCAGTCTGTTCTCCGTATCCATGAGTTTGTTCCTATTTTGTTTGTTAGTTTATGTCCTTCATTAGATTCCACACTATAAGGGGAATCGTAGGGTATTTGTCTTTCTCTGACTGGCTTATGTCACTTAGCATAATGTTCTCCAGGTCCATCCATGCTGTCACAAAAGGTAAGGTTTCCTTCTTTTTTACAGCCACCAATTTTTGTAAATAGAAAGAGTACACTCTAAAATGCCAATGAAAAGTATAGTAAGTACAGAAACCAGTATTATCATCATCAAGTATTCTGTCCTGTACCTAATTAAAAGTGCTATCCTTTTACACCAGAGTCAGCTCAGTCACATGACTAATGTGTTGCTCTATGACGCTTCGATTCACTGAGCGATAGGAAATTTTTAGCCTCATTATAACCTGATGGGACCACCTTCATATAGGTGGGCTGTCGTTGACCCAAATGTAGTTGTGTGGCACATCACTACACGTGTCTGTGACTCATGATGGTGTTGACTTCTTCCTGTCTCTGCCTCCCTTCCTTGGTGAATGCAGTAATAACTCCCTTCTGGTTTTCTTCCTACCTCTTTGCCTGTCCCTGCCAGGTCTTTTTTTGGATGCTCCTCTGCATCGATCAATTCTATAACATGTTGGTGTTTCACAGGCTCTGTCTTTATCCCCATTTTTGTTTCACTGTATTTCTTCCTCTTGGGCCATCTTAGAAATATCCCTAAGGATTCTGTGACCCCCACTTTGCTGGTCCATCCCACATTTGTATTTCCAGCCCATTTTGATTATCGCCCTCCTCCCAGTTATGTATCTCTATTTAAATAGTCCATAGAAATGTTCCCTCCAGTTTCACATGTTTAAAACTGAGCTGAGGATTCTCTCCCAGAGCACACCTCCTCCTCCTGAGATCCCTCCCCGTCAGAATGAAAACGTAGTCAGCCATTGGTCTGCCGTACTAGGATTCTTGGTACTATTCTTAATTTCCCATGTCCTTCACTTCTCACGTCCACAGGTCCAGTCAATCTGCCTCCTAAATATCTCTCCAAACTATGTCCACCACCCCTAGCCTCAGGGGTGGGCAAAAGCAGGTTTACGGTTGTTCGTACTGAAAAAGACATGCAGCTTATTATTATTACAATGGCTTATTAACTCAAAAAAATGTCACAATGGCACAGTAAACCTACTTTTGGCTTTCACCCCTGTATTGAAGGCACTCTTATCTTTCCCCAAGATTATTGTAGCAGCCTCCTGTATGCTCTCATCTCCCATTTTACTCCTCAAGCGCTTCTCTCTGCACAGTCAGAGTGATCTTTCTAAGGTACACATATATAACTATGCTACTTTTGTGCACGGGACTTTCTTAGATACCCATTGCTGTTGCAATAAAGTCCAAGCTCCCCAAAATGGCTCAGAGAATCATTTCCCCCCAAATAAAGTTGCATTCACAGAATCTAGGATGTGAGTATACCTCTTGGGGGCCACCATTCAATCCACTACAGGCTCCTACCCTCAGTGGACATTTACTGTGTAGCAGGCACCATTTGCTAAGCATTTCTACCTCAGCTATTTAATTTTCAAAACAACTGGAAGTAAAATAGGTATTGCTATTACCTACACTTAATAGATGGCGTAACTAAGGCTCAGAGAGGTAAAATATTTTGCCCAAGTGCTCCCTGGTAAGAGTTGAGATAAAATGCAGGGGGTGATTCCGGAGTCTGCCCTCCCAGACCAGCAATGTGACTCTTCTTTGACGAAGCGGAGTGCACTTTAGGGGGGCGCTGATTTCTGTCTTGTTATTATTGTCACATTTGTCATCCTTCTGGAAGGTCTGATAATTATAGTAGCCAGTAGGAAGGCCCTCTTTCTGCCTGTCGTCTGCTCCGGAAAACGTTCTGATTTTTCTCTGAGATATAACACTTTAGATCTGGATTTCTCCAGCTTTGACGCTAACCTCTCCCTGCAAAGCTCTCTCATGAAGAACACAAATGTCATACATTCAGGGTCATAGATGTGTAAACACACTAATTGTACAATTCGTGGTGAGGTGGAAAACCTTCACCCAAGTGCAAACCTCCCACATCTTCAGCTTTAAATGACATAGGAGCTCTGCCTCTCTGAAGGAACTTCAAAATCAAATATATTTAAGGGAACACTGTGAAAAAAGAAATAACCGGAATAACTGGAGTTGGGTCCTCTTTTTTTTACCCCCCAAATCACTTTTCATTAAGACAGCTTTCGAAAGCCATTTCGGTTAAAATGTACTGTAATGGGGAAACTCAATACAATGATGACTGTATCTGAAGTCCCCCTCAATCGCCAGCATCACACAGGATATTCGGAGTCTAGGACCATCACAATTTGGTTACACCAAAGTATCTTGTCACAAAAGATTAATGACGGCCTGCTTTTCGATAGAGCTCTTAGGAGCTCACTTTCCACCGTGCTAACGCGTCTGGAGGAGCAGTTCTTCACACTGTGGTTTTGTATTTCCGCTGGAAGTTCCATTTCCTTGCCTTTTCAATTTTACATTCTGACTATCTTAGTTAATTTTCATTGCTTCCTTCGGCCCTTTCCCATTTAAATCTCAATTTTATGATCTGTCGCATGTCACAATTCACTGGAACATTGTTTAGTAACCAACTTTTTCTTCCCTAGTTCATGGCCACAGAACTAGTGACAAAATATCCTTGTTCCCTTACAGAGTACAAAGTGTTTTCTAGACAGCTTCCTTTATTTACTTAAGTTTTAAAATAATTTCCTGAGCATTTCCTACGTAAAACTGCTGAATTCTTTCTTCAAGTGTAGAAGGCCGTTACTTACGAAGAAAACAAACAGACACGTTCGAGCAGGTGAGAAACGTGTTTGTTTCAGAGTAAGGATAAACAACCTGTGGTTAAACAAAGCGTTAGAGCTTTAGCTGTGGCGAAACTAGGTGTGGAATCTGGAGGATTTGACACTGCAGGTAATCCATGTTACCAATAAGAGAGTTACGGCTTCTTAGATTTTGAAAGCCCATTAGAAAATAATCTTTTCTCATGTT
The DNA here is from genome assembly GCF_022682495.2 of Desmodus rotundus. Taxonomy (NCBI): domain Eukaryota; kingdom Metazoa; phylum Chordata; class Mammalia; order Chiroptera; family Phyllostomidae; genus Desmodus; species Desmodus rotundus. The sequence goes on from NC_071392.1 coordinate 149,047,212, forward strand.
TTACAAGGAAAACGATTTGCAAAATAAAGTTCTTATCTCAGACTTCCCAAGATTGGTTGAATGCATGTATCTGAATTAATAAGGAGGCCAACAAGTAGTAACAATACTTAATATTTGTTGTTAGAACGTGCCAGAACTTCTGTTAAGTGCTTTATGTACATTACTTTGTTTTAGCATTCAAGGTAAAACACTATTAATCTGTCTTTCTTATAGATGAAAAATAACCGAGGTACAAGGGAGTTAGGTAGGTAACTTGGCGGAAGTCACATAGCTGGTAGGTCTCAGTGATTAGAGGCTTCTCTGGTTCTCCAGGTCAGCTTTTTCGCTGGTGACAGTAGCCCCTCCCTAGGAGCTTGCATTTCTCCAGGCTGAGAACACTTTACTTGTGTGGTTGAAATTAACAGGTTGCTGGCTACAGGTAACATCTCTGTGTGCACTGAGATTTGTTCTGTCCTTTGGTCCTGAATCTCTCCTTCTTTATCTCTTTCAAAAATAGGCACCCTTAACTACTTTTTTTATGATGATTTTGTGACACTGTCACCTTTGCTAACAGGATAACCTAAATTAGTGTTTGTAGTTCCATGACTGGCTATTTCACTGCCGTCAGGCAAAACCAGCAGGTTTTGGCAAAACCCCTTTTCCCTCAGGCCTGGATGCCAGTCCTTCTTCAGGTTCATCCCCCGGCGCACACCCTAGGCCCCTAAGGACAGAGAGCGTTTTTGCCTAGGTAAGAATGGTGGCATTGCGTCTGCTGTCAGTGAAGAATGCATCTTTCACGATTCAAGAATCCTGGGCCTCACTATGATTCGTCATGGAGACCTCAAAAGAGAATTTTGCCTCAAGTACAATTTTCTCTCCACGTCTCTAAGTTATAAGAGCTTAGGTTCTAGATTATGAAACTTGTCCTCAAGCTTTAGTATTTGATACGCTGGGAAAATCAGGAGGCATTTGCTCTGTTCAAATGCTTGTATTTGGCTGACCTACAAAGGGAGCAAGAGTCACAATGAGATCGGCTTTCATCGGGAACCAAGGGATGGCAACATGTGGAGTGAGAAACATTCATAAATAATCCAGTTGTGAGCCAAGAAAACAGCTTACTGCAATACTATAGCCGAGAATGGTAGGTAGGCAAACTTAATGATTAAGAGACATTTCCCCCATTTACTGTGATTTATCTCAAGTGCCCAAGTAAGTGCCTAGCACATGGTCAGTACCGAGTATTTTTTGTTAAATACATTTTATTGGGCCCGAAATGTAGTAAACTGGGTTTTAATCTTGCCTCTTTCATTATCAGTGTGACCTTGGGCAGTATAAATCAATTCCTTGGCCTCTATTTCTTCATTCACAAAATAGGAATTATAATACCTCCTTAATAAGGCAGATGTCCTAAAAGATGAGACACATTCATAGCACAGTGCCAGGCTTATAAGAAAGTGGCCCTTGAGCAGTAAATAACTATTATCGTCATCACTGTCACCTCTATTATTACTGTTGACATTATTATACACCCCACCATGCTTGCCCTTCCTGCCTTTGAGACAAAAGTAAGACCAAAGGAAATGGAGTCTGGTTTCTTCAAAGGTGACGAAGTATAGTTTATTGAGATAGCAATATTTGATGTATTCTCAGTGCTTTCAAACTTCTAAAGAGTAAAGATGTAATGAGATCTGTCTCTGCTCACACACCACCCCTTCTGGAAAGCCTGAAAGGCTTCTGTTTGGAGCTCCTTTGCTTCCCAGCACTGAGCAAGTTCACATATTGCATGAGCTGTGTTGAGAGCATCCTCACTTACGTTTTTGTTTGAGAGGGAAGGGGTGCTGGGATGGGATGGGGAGAATATTCTGGAAGGAAATAAAGAAGTGGCATGTCTTGAAGAAGACTTGGAGGGTCGGGTTTTATCAGTTTCCAGGGCCTGGACCCCTACTAGATCTTGTTTTTCTCTTTTGCAAAAGGATTCGCCCCATCTAGTTAATGAACACATCCATCATGTAACTTATTTGTTGTTTGCTTGCTTATTTATTTTTGGCGAGAACACTGAAGTTCTATTCTCTTAGCAAATTTCTGGTATTTCATACAGTGTTAGAGACTCTGGTCATCGTGCTTTACATTAATTATTTACAATTACATGTTTAGTGTGGGGTCTTTCCCACTGATGCTACTGACATTTCGGACTGTAGACTTCTGGGGGCAAAGGTGCTCTCCTCTAGGTTGTGTGGTGTTTAGCAGCATCCTTGACCTCTAACCACCAGATGCTAGTAGCATCCCCACCTCTAACTGTGACAACTGGAATGTCCCCAGATGTTGTCAATGTGACCTGAAGAATAAAGCCATCATAGAGCTACAGGGGCGGGACTTTGATAGGGGATGGCTTCAAGTGGGTATAGCTAAGGAGGTTGGAATTTCTGAAGCCCAGAGAAAGATCCTTGAGCTTTCACGATAAGTCAAGTTCTTTTTGCATATATTGTTGTCTCCAACAGTCAGAGGTAGGTGGGAACCATACGTCTTCACCAAGTCCAGCTACATTGTCAGGTGTTATGGTTCAGTGACAGCCAGTCTCAGGTCCAAACCTGGTGAACAAGCAAACATTATTGGCGGCTAGCTCGCCAAACAGTCATGCAACCTGTTCCTTATGCTCAGTAGACTTCTCATCCTTTTATACCCTTTGAAAAACCCCATTGTGTGAAGGATTCATTCCCAGGGGGATGAAACAGGATCAGCAAGGCCACAAATTCCTCCATCTTTTTTTAAAGGGAAATTGACCCTCAGAGGACTTCCTGATCTGGAGTAAAATTGTAAAGGCATCAAAGTGTTGAGCTTATCAACCCTTTTCAATGCATTATTCTCCACAAAGCCACTTTTGTGGCTTTTTAACAATAGCGAATCATCTCGAATCCTTTATGCTAACTAATGTACATGCGGCAAGTTTCTATAGTGATGTTTGAAGCACTAATGCAGCCACCGATGGAGTGTACACCTGGAGTATGGATTCCTGATTAGGGTACTTCAGATGTTATTCAACTACTCTTACCGTGCAGCCGAAAGTTATTATAAATACATGCTCATCACATACTTGGTCCTGATGCGCTGCAAAGAAAATGGAGAGGCACCCAAGCTTGAATAAAAAGTGGAGAGCTGGGGGATATCTGAAGGCCAGAGGCCATTCCTTGAATTTGGGGGGAAATAAATAAATGCTGGGATTCCAACATGTCTGGACTTCTCCTCACACCTAGAAGGTAGAACCTAAGTTATATTGGAAATATTTAGGAAATGTAGAGGAAAGACACGACAATTCTCATCTCTCCAAAGGGACACACTCTACACTCCTTGTTACTTGGATCTTCTCTGTGGTGTGAAGTCAAGGTTCTTTTTGGGCCTTTATAGCCTCGAACTTCATGCTGTGTTTCTTCTCTTTATGATAACGATATCATTTTGGCTACTTTCTTTAAATGGAAATTTTAGTCCTAGCCATAAAATTCTATTTGCATGGCAATGAGTAACTTGTAATGGTGGGAAATAGAAACATATGCCCCCAAAGGAGACAGTGCAAGGCTGCATCTACATGTGCCCTAGAAGCCCTCATACTCTTTCTTACGCAGAGTATGAAAGAGTCACACTTTTTAGTAGCCAATATTTTACGTGTCGCTCCCACAGGTATGCAGATTTCACAAAGCTTGTATAATTATTGGTTCAGTCTATTGTAAAATATATTATGTGAACAAGCATAACATGTTGAGGTTTACTTTTACTCTAATGAATAATCGTGAGCTAGATTTAATCGTTATTTTTTATCTAAATTATATTAAAATAGGACTTTTCAGTTTTGGTTTTGGAGCCACATGTACACGTTGGAATAGAGATCCAAGCCCAGCGCCTAGCCTGGCCTCCGATCACAATGCATTAGTTCTCTGTTCCCCCAACAGAGCTTGCTTCTAATTTTCATGTCTGTCTGTCTGTTTCGTTGCTATGGCTCTTTCTCTCCCTGAAATAAACTTCTCTTTGTCCCATTCTGTTGTTATTTTGTCTTCATCACACAGATCTCATTACCCTGCTGAGCCTTTCACCTTCTCCTGGGGTGGGGCTCCGCCCACTGTTGTTTCATTGCCTCTTCCCCCACCCCCCAAACCCTGCCCTTCACTGGGAAGCTGTCCTGAAACCCTTCATTTCCTGGCTCTTTACACACCTGGCTGCCAGCTCTTTGGAGGCGGGAAGCATGCGTTAGTCATTATTGCATTATTAGAAACTGGCAGCATCTATGACACAGGATGAGCATCCGTAAACGGATCCTGAAGTGACTTGGAGTTAGAACTCCAGTTTTCTTATAGTTTGCAGATTCTGATCCATTGGAATGACTTCATGCTTTTTGGTTTACAAGGAGGACAGGGGGGAGAAGAGGGAGGGAGGGTCCCACTAGAAAAGCAGTTATAATAAGGGCATTAGAACAGCTTTCCAGCCAGCTCTGTGTGACTGGGCAGATGGTGTGTGGTGGAACAGGCTTTGGGAATGCTGGCGCTGGTGGGGCGTGGCCTACAACGGAAGGTGGGGGTCGGGGAATGCAGTAATAAGAGACGATTGCACGATCTTCAGTACATTGGTTCATGCTTGGGTTGTGATGAGATTTCTTGGGAGAACAGAATGAGAGAACAGAGCGTCCTGTCCAGATTTGATTCAGGAGTTTAGGAGATTGTCTGTGAGCACCCAGACCTAGAGATAGAGGGACAGTGAGAAAGTAAGATGGGAAGTCTGCAGCTCTAAGTGTGAGTGTTAGTGTGTGTGTTAGTATACACTGGGGACACACACATTTTAAAATTTAGACCCTTGAGACTATTTTACTTAAATCTCTAAGGGACAGAAAGGCTCCCAAATACCATCACCTTACAGAAACTTCACCTCCCAGCTTCTCTTTCGATTCTCACATTAACATAATAAAGTAGACACAAAGACGTTATTGTTATATTTTTACAGATAAGGAAATGCAACCAAGAAAGGTCAATTTAAACAAATAATAACAGCACAGGCAGAATGAAGTGGCAAATTTAAACAAATAATAACAGCACAGGCAGAATGAAGTGGCAGGCATTGCAGGTATCGCTGCGTTATTCTCTCAAATACAGCAAGGTTGCTGCTATTACTAGACTCAGTTTACAGCTCAGGAACCTGAGAGCTTCAGTCATTTCCTCAGTGTCGTCCAGGAAGTAGTGACGGATGGCTACATCTGTCCAATTCTAAAGTCTCTAACTAGTTGCTATGCTATCCCACCTTTCCAGCTACGAATCTTAAAATCCAGTCTCATTCAACACTACTTTTCTCCTCATCCATTTTAAACAAACAAGTAAACCAAAAAAAAAAAAAAAAAAAAGTCCAGGCCATGGTTTTACCCCCAGTTTAACATTTGCTCATGCATTTTAATTGCGCTCTATACAACAAAGGAGTGTAGGGTTCCAAGTACAGCCTGCACCTTCCTCCACATTCAGAACCATTGCATCACCTAGCCACCTGCTCTGTTCATTCTGCGTGATCACAGACACAGCCAGACACCCCGCTGTTCCTTCCCCTCCTCCCTCTTTGCATTTCAAGAGTTTCAGGGTGCCGGCAGACAGGAGCTCATCCCTCCCACCAGGTGCAGAGAAGGTCACCAGCCCATCCCTCCCAAATGGTGAACGTGAGGTACAGGGGGAGGAACAGTTTTCTAAAGGTCACACTGAGGTGGGAGAGGAACCCTGGAGGCCTGGATACCCCTCCCACCAGGCCCACCTGCCTCCACCTCTGCTTCTCCTGTTGAGTTTCCAGATGAAAGATCCAACCACCAGGCGCAGGGAAGAGGGGTTGGAGCTTCTGATGGTAACGGTTAGCACTGAGGGAAACTTGGAAAAGAAGATGATTGACAAAGCAATGCAGGGCTAAAAATATTTCCGAGTGATCCGATGTTCTGAGTTGGCTTAGAAAGAGTTCAGCTCCCCCTCCTCCTTCAAAATTAATCCCCAGCAAAAGAAGGAAGCTTGAAGAAATTCCTCCATTTAGAAAATGTTACATAAATAAAAGCCTAGATTGAACATGGCTAGATTTCCATCTTGGAAGCTGGTTTTCTGATAGCCATAGAATTAAGATGCTTTCATTTAGGAAGAGAGAATAAAATCTTTATCTTACTAATCCCTGGTTTCCTAAACTTCTGTTATTTTCTTTTCCTTCCTTCCGTGTGTCATACCTACGTATGTTTTCTGTTAATGTTTTTAAGTTACTCAGTATTTTTCCTTAAAGTGATAATTTTTTTAAAAGCTTAAATATTTTCTTTAGTGTGTTTCCAGCAGGCTTATAATAAAATTTTCTGATACACATTAAATGTAAATGTGTATTAGCATGTGTATTTACTTCTGACTAAAGTAAAACTTGCTTGTTTATATGATCTAAAACCATCTCTCACATACTACCAGCAGTGCCCTCGCTAGTTTTTAGACACTTTCTCTAACTCAGACTGGGACAATCCGTAGACTGTTCTGCGAGTCCTGAGGAAATCTATTAGGAATCGTGGAACAGCTGTGGTTTCTGATGGATGATATATGCACATAATATGTAGATGCGTGTGCATCTTCTTGGATCTCTTGACTTCAACACTGACTGTTGTTACAGTCAGGCATCTTCCGTCACTCAAGCAGACGGGTGGATTTAGGAAGTAAATTGTGCTGCACCGGAAGAGCAGGGGCTGTCTTTCCTATTGGCTGAGAAGGAAAGTCATTTGTCAGCTCAGAATTCCTTTCCATATGTATTTATTCTACCAAACATAGAGACAGTGTGGCTGATTCTTAAATACAATTTTATGGGATCATGTTGCTTTATGTACTTAAGACTTATTATATCTTCTTTTCCAAACAGAGGGGTCTATTGCCTTATTCATTCATACCTCTGCTTCTCTCCTGCTCACGGTGCTGACACATGAGCAACTTTCCCAAAGAGAGGTTGCCCTGGGCCTTGGCACCTAGGAGGCGAGCTCTAGGCCCTTGGAATGTCCTGACTATTAAAAGTGTATTTGTTTACCTTGGGACCTTGAGCCACACTGGACAGTCTAACACTGTGATTAATGACAAAGGCTTTGTTTGGGTCGTGTAGTATCTGCTTTCCTTCTGGAGCGGCAGGAGACCAAAGGTCAGGCAGTCAATCGTGTCTGCATGTGTGAGTTCCAGTAAAAACTTGGGACATCAAGGTCTGGTGAGCATCTCTGGTTATCAGCGCTCTGTGTATATTGTCACACGTCCCTCCTGGAAGAGGTGATTCTGTCCATGACTCTACTGGGAAAGGGTAATAGAAAGTTCCAGATCTGGAAACCTTGGCTGACTCTAATCTATGTCCTTTCACCATCAAAAAACCTAACCACGAAGATAGCAGCTTTCGGTGGGTACTCTGAGCCCTTCCAATGAACCATTGACCATAGGTGGGGCGCTATTTTTCCTAACATCACAAAGCACAAAGTCAATATTGGGAGGTGCTGTAACATCATAGTCGAGAGCTTTGAAGTCAGATACACTGGCTCGACCATTAACCAACTCTGTGATCTTGGCTAAGTTACTTAACATCTCTGAGTTTTTGTGTGTAAGATGAGAATAATACTATTTCATACCTCATAGGGTCGTTATGAGGAATCAGTAACAGTGATGTGTCAAGCCAGTTTAGAACCTGAGGCCAAGGAAAAAATCAGTAATGCTGATTTCATCTTTATATAAAGTTGTTTAACCACAGATATTTCATTAATATTTATTTCCCCTGCAATTACAATAGAATATTATTTATCTTGATTGCTAAGTTACTGATGGCCCCTCGATTTTGCACCTGAGGTGAGAGCCTCACTTAACCTTGCTTGACCCTGGTGAGGATGAACAGTAATGAAGTAAATTACATAGCACAGGGCCACTACCCTAGGGAACGCTCAATAAATAATATAATTTTTGCTGGTATTATTAGTGATGTTGCCATTATTAGTTGGCGAAGACTTCGGAAATTCAGTGCTGTGTTAATGGGGATTTAAAAATCTTAACTATGACGAAGGATTGGGCAGTGCTTTCAGAAGAAAACATCGGGGGTTTATTTCCATTTGCAGCCTGTGTAGATTGGACAGTGTATATGAGTGTGAGGGTTTATGCATTTAGTTTTGAAACTTACTACATGAAGAATGAATGGCAAATGAATAAGTTGGAGGCTCTCTATGAATGTTAGCAGTTATAGAGGGATGTTGAATTTGTAAAGATTATCTTTAAACAAATAGCACATTCAACACACGATCATGGATGACGTACTAGTTACATGGTTATGTCCTGAGGATTTTTTTCAGTTTTGCCTTTGGCTATTGAAAAGTCTCTGTGAAATGCCTTCGCTGACTTTGCTACCCTGGGATCTAGACTAGAGGGGCCAGAATCACGTCGTGGACACTGTGGTTTTGGTTCAAATTATGTTTATAGTTGTTAGAGTTGTGACTTTTGAAACTGAATCCCTGATAAAAGATAGGTTTTTATTTTCTCCTAAGACTTGTATCTTACCGTTAGGGGAGATAAATAAAAAATAAATCGTTGGAATAGTATAAAAAATAAATGTATGGTCTTTGTTCCAGGTTCCCAGCACAGAACTCATAAAATGCTTAGAATTTACCCTCCTTTGTGTGCTAATGACATGGCATTGGAGTGTTCTTGAAAGCTTCATAATGGGGTGCTGGTCACCAAAAATACCAACCAGGTGAGTAGAGGGTTCAATTTTCAGTAGTCCCCTACCCAGGCTAATGATTTAATAAATCATGTCTACCTCATGAATCTTCGACAAAACTCCCTAAATGTCAGGGTTTGGGGAGCTTCTGGGTTGGTGAACACAGCAAGGGCAGCATGCCTAGAGAGGATGCTGAAGCTTTGCACGTCCCCTCCCCAAGCCTGGTCCTATGCATCTCTTTCATCGGGCTGTTCCTGAGTGTTATCCTTTATAATAAACCAGTAAATGTCAGAAAAGGGTTTTCCTGGGTTCTGTGAGTCAGTTTAGAAATTACAGAACTCGAAGAGGGGGTCGTGACCAGATTTGTAACCAGTAGGTCAGAAGCAGAGTTGGCTGGCCCCTGGGACTCCTGAGATTAGTATGGGAAGGGCAGGTAGTTTGTGGGACTGAGTCCTTAGCCTGTGGGGCTGCACTAACTCCAGGCTGTTAGTGTCTGAACTTGATTGGATACCCAGTTGGTGTCAGAAAATCATAGACCTGCCAGTGTAATTTAGTTGAGGTTTTCCTTACAAAATCCTTGCTGAACTTCTTCAAATTGTTTGTAGTTATTCTAGTTTTATAGCCACAGAAAACACTGGCTAGGGCCAAGGCTTATCTCTGTTTTATTTTTATTAATTCCCTGAAGTTGAAATAGCATTGCACAAATGCTCTATCAGTTTAATAACTGATGAAATGCATGTAAATAAAATAATGCTGTGTAATAACCAGTTTATTGGATAAGTTTTCCATCAATTGTATCGGCATCATTTATGACAAGATGAGCTGTTTCTACTTCTAAAAGACCCAAACAATCTGGCCCATGCATAAGTACCCTTCAAAACTGAATTCACACGGACATAGGAGGGAAAATTGGGAAATGCAGGGGGGACATGAAGTCTGAAGCAGTGTTACTCAAAATGTGGTACTTGAACCAGCAGCAACTATATCAGCTGTGAACTTGGTAGAAATGAGTATTTGTTGGCCCCACCTCAGTGTATGGTATTAGAATCTACCGCCAGGGCCCAGGACACAGAGTTTTAATGGATTTCCAGGTGATCCTAACTCACAGTAGAGCGCACCTCTGCTCTCTGTACAGGTTAATCAAAAGTAAGCTCAGGTGAGGAAGTCAGTGACCATGAGAAGCTCATATCAAACGGGAAGGTGACCCGTCATCCCAGTCTGTCTGTGACGGCATGGTTTTCCGGGATCCAGGACTTTGGGGGCCAACCCCAGGTACGTCCCAGGCACGTCCCAGGCAAACCAGGACACGCTGTCATTATGGCCAAATGATCCTGTGCCTATTTTAAAAGCTAGACTACCTTGAATTTTGTTTTATCCCTCTGTCAGACATCCCTTATTCTCTGACTGATTTCCCCAGGCTCTGTGCATGGCCAAATTAATATGGCTATCGTGTGGGTCATAGATTTGGGGGAATTCAATAAGGTAGTTAGTTAGAGCTGACATTTTGTACTTGCTGTAACTGCTGGCGTTTGATTACACTGGAGTGTGTGATCCATAACTTGCTTCTGTGCCTCATTCTTTTGCACTTCGATGCTGTCTGTGCAATAGGGCTCAAAAAAGGAATCCGTTTAAAGTTCTCAGAAGTCACTTAGATTTACTTTATTTTGGTTCATTGTCTGTTTCTATTTGCTCTAGTCCAGGTTATTGTGAATCTCTCCTTTCGTTTCCCGACTGAGTAGATGTATTCTTTAAGCATATGCTTGCATTTATGTCAATGAGACTCACATTTTCACAGTGTCACTTGGCCACTGCTTTGAATTTTAGCGGTTGTGACAGCACGGTAAATGCCACCGAGAGCTGATTAATAGAATTAACGGGTACTCGTAATTATGAGTGCCATGTTTACTTTGTGTGGTTTTATTTTAATCCATACTTTGAAAGCTTATTTCTAAGGAAATAGGGTAGGAAATGTTCCAAAGAAATGAGTTTTATCTTTGGTGAAGTTCAATGTGGAAACAAAACCAAACAAAGCATTTAACAATTTGTGTCTGTCTCTAATGAAATCTAATGGGTTAGTGGGTGTGTGTTTCTTCAAACATAATAACTCTGCACAAATTATTTGTTTTTAATGTCATAAAAGCTCATGTTATATTACTTGGTTTTCTTAAAGCTCTCACAATGAAGACTCAATTATGTTGCATTCACAAACAATTAGGTTTGACTATTTGGATGCAAACTATTATTGCCAACATTTTGCAGCATTTTTTAACCAGTAGAAACACTGTGCTTTGTCTATTAAAATGCTCATTTTGTAAATTGTTTTTCATGCGATTTAGGCTGTAGTACAAATGCTTTCTCTCGCTCTCTTTTGCAGCTAATTTTTTTCCTGTTTATCCACACAATTTGTTGGATAAGTATTCTGAGTAATTTCTGAAATACGGGCTTTCTCTACTGAATCAGCGACTCAATTTCCAGTATCAGAGAACTTCAGAGCACAATTAAATAGAGGGGTCATTTCCCAACGCTCTAATATATCGATTTGGTTGTTCCAAGTATGCCAGGTCATGTGCTCTGATCTGTGATCCTCAGTGTTATGCTGTACTTAGAGCTTAGTCTGGCCCAGAAAGCAATGCACATGGACAAATTAAAAAAAAAAAAGGTATATGGCCAAAGGGCTCCATGTGTTCCTGGGTAACATTTTAAAGTCATCACATACGATGAAAATTAGGTGTAGTCAAAAATTAACCACCAGAAATTTCTTAGGAAGGTGATGCATTGGAGACCAACATTCGGGCACATCTCGGATACATTGGGGGCTCAGTCCCAGACTGCTGCGACCAAGCAAGTTGCAATTGGCTTGCTGGGGAACGATCTCACCCTCAGTCTGTTAAAAATGCATTGTGGATGCGGTGCGATGAAGTGAGGTGCAGAGAAATGAGGTATACCTGCACTGATGTTTCAGGCACGACACAGGCAGTTCTTCTCCCAATGAGAGCCCTTTGTTTTTGACTGAGCGCCAGATGAGGTACTGGGATCATAGTTGCTGGTTGTCCTGAGCAAAAGATAAATAAATCTTAAAAATGAGGATAGTATTCAACGTGGTGGCCTGGGCCAACAATAGGAGAGGCATGTAAATTAGTACTACCTGAGGAAAGGAGATTCAAGTCGCCCATCTTCTGTCTACCTCCCGCTCTGTGCCTACCTGCATGGGGGCCAATGGTAGGCAGACCCACCTCCTCCTTAAATTGTCATTCATTCTCTCCCCTTCCCTTTGCGTCTCCACTGCTTTCTCCCTCATTTAATTCTCACTGTAAGCTCTTAAGAATTGATCTTTTTAAAATTTCCATTTGGCAGATAAGCCTAAAAAAAGATTTAATGACTCTCTCATGACCACTCAGAAAGTATTAATGCCAGCATCTGAATCTAGGCTTCCTAACGCTGCAGCTTGGCTCTACCCCTGTGCTGGAATGTAAATCACGCTGGTGGGTAGTCTGCCTTGGCAATGCGGGGTCGGGGGAGGCCAGAAACATCAGGTAAACTGGCACCCTGAAACAGACATCCGGTGAGAATTATGTCACTAGAGGCTTGTCACTCCTTTTGCCACAATGGTCTTTCATGTACCTGCCTCAGCGTGCCCTTGACTGACTTCATTCTATTTGCTAAACCTAAAATGTCACACCTTTGCAGTTGAGAGCCAAGTTTTGACACTACTATGGCTCTGGTATTGGTTGAAAGAAACCATTAGACAGCCCTTCTCAAGTTCAAACCCCGACGGAATGAAGGTCTTATCCCCTTAGCCCTTCAGTGTACTGTACTTCTCTCCATAGGTAGTTTGGGAATTGGAAGGACTAGTTCACTTGTTTCCATGAAGGGGGGACGAATTGGACTGACCAGGGTCTGTCAGTTAGTCAGTGTTAGCCACGGTTTAGGTATCCTATTCATTGTGCAAAACCCACTTTGAAGTTTTCGATGGCACAATTCAGCACGTGTGTCTGCTGTTCCTTATCTGAGTCCTCTCCAAGTTAGCATTCCAATACAAATGTATTGGGCTCTATATTGTGTTTGGGGGTTCATAATATAAGACACAAGCCTGCAATAATCAATAAACTGTCATATGAGCTTCTGAGCCATCAGTGAGCTTTCAGGGTATTGTAGTAGCTACTCGAACAAAATCTTAGGGCTTCATGATATACCAGCTTTTTGCTTCATTTCAAAATCATGTTTTTGGAAAGAAATGAAAATTTACTAACCTTTCACTCAACACAAAATAATGATGCGATCCTAGTTCATTTATATTCAGCTGGGGTAACCTATTTATTCAGGTGCCAGATGTAGAGTGTTAATGGATTAAAGTATATGGACAAAGTGGGCAATTGTACTGTAAATGTTACTTAAGTGAATTTGGCCTGCAAGGGTGTTATTGATTTATTTTATCTAATTTGGTTTCTATTGCAATTCAAGCTCAAGATTGAGGGTTGAAGTCATCCGTCTTCTATAGGTGAAATGACTTCAAGTCACAAGGGAATGGCACTAAGTGAATAGGAAGTGTCTTCCTTTGAGGAAACAAAGAGAGTGGAAATGTTTTCCAGTGGGGCGGGGGTGTGGAGAGGGACATGTTCTCTTCCCAGGGACACGAGGAAGTCATCTTCCACTAGGAAGAGAACATGCAGCCACCATTCAGTGACACATTTTGATTTCTCTGTGAGTATTAAAACAATATCCTCTTACTAGCTAAAGAGTGGTACTTTGCAAAGCCAGGCATGGAGATTAGGTATGATGCTGTAAGTCAGCAAAACAGGAAGAAAGGTACCTTTTTAGGTGATGTACAAAGCAGCCCATTGAGAGTGTCATGTTCGCTTCTTCTGTTCTCCAAGTGATCAGGGTTGTGAGGAAAAGGGACAGTGGCCGCTGAGCACAGGGGAGGAAAGTTCTCTCGTCTTCTTTTTTATTCCTTTTTGAAGCTGTTATGACTTGCTGAATACTAAAGTTGTTGTTGAATGATTGAACACAAATGATGAAAAATATAAATTGTTTAGTGCCATTAAACTATTGTGAAGATACCATGTTACATGTCTCTAATCCCCCTTATTATTCTTTTTTATTGGGTTTTATGTTTATTAGTTAAGAAATAGTATTTATTGCTGGGTACTAGAAACATGTACAAGAGTATTGTGTACATTATCTCCTGATATTCTCAGAACTTTTCTTTTTGGTAGGTAAATTATTAATAGTCTCATTTTATATGTAAAGTCACTCAAGTTAAGGAAGGATGATAACTTTCCCAAATTATGCAGTTACTGCAAGGTAAAGCCAGTTTTGATACCTGTTATGTCTGACTCTAGTCTCTTAGTGATAATGTGTTGATGATGTATTCTCAGGTGGACAACTAGAGGTCCTGATTGTAACTTACTTTGCCTCTCAACCTCCAGAATTTTATGTAACACATTTGATTTGAAAGACTATAAGACAGTTGTAATCCCCCAAATTATTACAGCCTGAATTCATGATGACTATAAAGAAAAATAAGGCATTTAGGATTAAAAAACAGGGCTGTCAGAAAGCCAATGACTTTGGCGCAATTCATTGCTTGGGGTTCTCTGACATGTGCTTGTGAACCAAGGAAGGATACATATTCTTTAATTAAGAATGGGGAAACTGAGGCCTAGGGAGTCTTGGTGATCGATCCAAGGCCACCTGGATGACCGTTACCGTTTTTCATGGAAAAGCAATACGGCACACCTACATTTGTCCCCTGGCTCCTCTGCTTCCAGAGTTGCAACAAGATCTATTAATTAAGCAAAACAGCCAGACAGCTCCCCAGGAGCCTTTGGATATGGAGTCTCTAATGACTCCGTGCAAAATGTCCCAGACCTGAAACATCTGTTGCAGAGACAGAGTCAGGTTCCATTTCACAGTCCCAAGTTAACAACTTATTTCCTTTTCTTTTATGTTTTTTTTTTTAAGTGCATAGCAGCTGTCCACATATTTCAGAGGACAGACCTTGGTTTAAACCACAGGCAGAGAACATTATGTAGAAAACACTCCACACTCCACTGTAGGTGCTAATTAGAAGCTTCTTACACAAGCACATAAATTCATTGATACACCGATGAATTTTCAGTTGCCAAATAGCTCCAGTGAAAAGCCAGAAAAGTAAAAATAACATATCTAACGAATTTAACATTTATTTTTATGCAAGCTTAGGTAATTTTTAGAATTGCTCTGGGTTGGAGACATGATATGCTTGTGCAGTGTATTTGGTTTTTGAGACATTGGAAATACTATTTCTTGGAAAAGAAAGGCAATGTTTGTTTTGTTTTTTTTTTTTGAGAGGCGTCTAGCCAGATACCTCTAGTTAAGCCCAAAAGACCAGAAGTGAAAGGCAGCAAGAGAATTCCTGGGTTACACATTCACAAGACCTGAGGGAAAGAATGAAGAATATCAAGGAGAAGATGCAGGTGGCACGATTCCTCTGCAGCACGGGGTGAATCTGTCTCCAAAGCCAGCCCTACAGCCCCAAGAGCAGTGGCTCACTTTCCTCTCTGTTGTGTCCCTCCAGCAAAGGGCAGCAGGCAAATGCCAGTCTCGTTTCTCTCATGGAAATGCAATTTCATATGCTGTTCTTTTTAAAACTTTCATTTTTTCTCCCACTTTACTGTCAATAGACACACATAAACACACGTGTATTCATCCATCTGTCCGTCCATCCATCCATTATGTACTGAGGCCCTACAATGTATTGTTCAGGCACTGTTGGGGCCTTTGGAATAAGAAGGAGAGGATCACTGTTCTATGCAGCTACAGTCTTGTGGGGGAACAATATAATAAAAAAGTAAGTAAGTCTGCAATAAAGGTAATTAGGAGTAGAAAGGATTGTTAGACTGTAAATATAACATGATAAAGAGTTATTGGGAGAGGCAGGGGTGCTTGGCTTGAACACTGAAAGGTCTCCCCAATGAAGAGAGTTAAATTATTTGACTGATGGGAAGGGAGTCTCCCTGCAATGCTCTGAGAAGAGGATCCTCCAGGAGGAGGGAAGAACAAATGCAGTAGCCTTGAGGTCAGGACAATTTCAGACAATGGAAAGGTCACAGAGTTTAGAGCATACCCATCACAGTAACAGAGTCATCATGAGAAGGAGCCAGGGCGGTGACCCGGAGCTAACTCCAGAAGAATCTTACACGTCATAAAAAAGCACTTGCGTTTCATCCTTTATTTAAACCGCCGTAAAATCATCTACATAACATCTATGTGGTGAGCGTTGCGCCAAGCACTTTATAGAAGCTACTTAATGTACCTTAGCAACAACCTTGTAAGAAGTGCAATGATACTCCTGTTTTGTGGATAGGAAAACAAAGACTCCGCGGTTAAATAAATTCCCCAAGGTTGTGTAGCTAGGAAGAGATGGAGCCGAGATTCCTAGCAGCTCTCACTCCACAGCCTGAGCCCTCGTTCACTCTCCCCCTTTACTCCACGTCTCCGTTACACTGTTTCCCAGAGCTAGCCGGCACGTTGCACACGCGGGGCAGGTGGAACAAACAACAGCCAGTGTCTGCTGACATAGGCTGGCTGAGACCCTGTTGGTGAGAAGAAACTGCATATGCAGAAGAGCAGTCATTAAGAACGGCAATTCATTGTTGATGGGTTCTGAATGGTCTCTGCTAAATTGCCTCCTTTATTGGATTCTGCATTCTTCCTCACAGCTAGATGGAAAATGTTCATGATGTCAGGAAGTCATCATTTTATATGTACATGTGTGTGTGTCTATATGTTCACATATATAGTTATATGCATGACTTATATAACTCACATCATATACAAGGAGGGTAAAAGTAGGGTTACAGCTGTTTGTATGGGAAATTATACAATAATTGATAGTAATAATACAACAATAAAGTCTGTGTTTCGCATACTCACAACTGAAAACCTATTTTTGCCTCACCCTGTATTCTTGTATAGGAGTTACATATAAGAAAGAGTGTGTTAAAATGACTAAAGAATTATTTCCTTGACATGCTCTTCCAGAACCTTGCAGTAACAGAGGGAGTTTATTTCTCTTCCTCTTAAAAGTGGCAAGGTGACTGAGATTCTCTCAACGACTAGAACGCACCAGAAGAGCTGCTGCCAGACTTTTGAAGATAGAAGATGAAATACGAGACCCTCTCTTTCTCTCCCCACTCCTCTGCTCCTCTGCTCCTCTGCTCGCTCCTTCTCCCTCCCACCCTGCCTCCCTGCCTGTCTCTCTTCCTCTCTCTTTCCTCTCCTACTCCCCTTTGAGCTCAACAATCATATTGTTGGAAAGCCACATGCAGTTGTTTCTGCTACAGGCCCCGTATGAACTCGGTCCACAGATCCCTGCCAGAAATATCAGTGAGCCAGCCGATGAGTCCCGCCTCCTGCCCTCAGCCGCCCCACGCCCCACGCAATGTTGAGTGGATGAGAAACATGCTGTCCCACAAAATTCTGCCCCGATTGCAGATTTTTGAGCAAAATAAATGTTACCATTGTTTTAATTCACTGTTTTTTTAGGTTAACTGTTTTGCAACCAAAATAACTAAAACATGCATACAGACGTTCTCTAAACTAAGCGTACGTAGGAAATAAAAATGGCTTTTATGAGAGTACCCAATAACAGGGAGATGATATAGCTATTTGACCCAAAGGGTTATTGTTGAAGTTAGACCGTGATTTGAACTAACTCCATTTCTTACTAGGAGGGGCCTTCAGTGGGGTAGTTATCCTATGTAGGAATCCTTTTCTGGGTCTATTAAGTTGAGATAATAATGGCTCCTACGACACAGGACTGTTGTCAAAGATAAATAGGATGTTTATATATGTTTTAGCACAGTGGCTGGCACATAGTAGCTGCTCAGTAATTGTCACTATAAAATAAAATTTCAAATTATTGTTATTATTCAACCATTGGGCACAATTCCAGTTTGCAGTTTCCATCTTTTCCCCTGGGAATTCACTTAAAAAGATTTTAACTCTAAGTGCCACACAAGCAGTACTATTATCTAAATGGTTTCTGAAGCACATGGGAAAATGAGAGCTGTGGATAATTAGAGGTCATTTATGGGACCCAAGAAAAGATGTTTTATAAGATCTTACGGGAGAAACATTTGTTGAATGAAAAAATGAATGGGTGAATGAATGAATGAATGAATGAAGACATCCATATTGGAGGATTCTTAAAATTCCCTCTTTAGTGAATTAGAAAGCATGTAATTCAGCCCATAGGTCTCCTGTGTGTTTCCACATGCATGTATCCTATGTGTATGCAGAATGCAAAGTCAGGTGGCAGGGACATATTTGAACAAAAATATCTTGCCTAGAGAAAAGCAGGTGAAATTTGCCTTTTCAACATTTTTGTGCCAAGCCAGATAATTTACTTCTCACCTGGGAACCACTTCCTTCCCACAGCCATATTGTGAGTTTCACCACAGCTGTGGAGCTAAAGCCAAAGTCAAAGGAGGGATTGCTGTGTCACTTGCTGGGAAATGACTTTTCAGTTTGGGTCTGTGTCCTCGTGCGGCAGCTTTCTTATTTGTGTTTAAAAACATGGACCGTGGAGAGAGGCACATCTGTTTCTGAGAGTAGAAGGGGAACACGGAGGGAGTTTTTTTTCTGGCTGTGGATTTAAATTCCTGGACTCTTTATCTGTCCCTGTACATATATTCTGACTTCTCCTTTTCCAGCCAAAAAACAGCAGCTGCCTCTGGATGTGTGAACTATACATTTGCGTTTACAGATGTATTTAACAGAAACATACACTTCGTTTTTACCCCCTGCATCCACCATTCTGAGGCAACCTGGCTTGTCAGTACGACGCTGGCACCTTCCATCTCCTCTGCTTCCTTTCTTTAAAATTCTCCATCCTTAGTACCGTACGATGAGACTGGAAAATGGTATCACTCTCTGCACTGCTTCCCATATTGCTACTGTTTTTTTCTGATATTGACACTTCATAAGAAGAGCAGAGTTTTGTGAGTTGGAATCTCAGTGACAGAGATCAGAACAGGGCTAACCTAGGGTTGGATGGAGGAATGTGTGCTTTGTTTTGTGCCAGAATAGTGCAAAAAGTCACTAAGGTTCTTCAGCGCTGAGTCTGAGACCTTAATGACAGCCTCTAATTTCCAAGGGCAATGAAGACAGCGACACGCCACCTAAAGCATAGATGGAGGAAACTCTCCTGGGCTTTCACGAGTGCATTAGCTTAGTCCCAGAAACTCAAATATGACAGAAAAGAGGAGAAAGATGTTTCCAAACATCGCCTGGGAGTAAGTAAAGAAGGGCTACCCAGTGCAATTGGATATGTGTCTTTTTCTCCTGCAATCCCTTTTCCAATGCCTAACATGATCTATTCACTACATAATTAGAGATGTGTCCCTCTGTACATTCAAGACATTTCAGTCTTTGGAGTCTCCTTTTGATAAGAAAAGACACATTCGTGTGTAACACCAAATGATATCTCCTGCTAACGCCTATATACAAATTAGTCGACCCACAGCCAGAACTGTAGCAAGAGACCATCAAACAGGTTATCTACAGTTGTAAAGCCTCCAAGCACAAGAAGACAAGTTGTAGAGGCCTCCAGGAATAAATCTCACATGCTGGAAAGAAAGAACGTGAGCCTTGGGGACAGAGATCCATGCTTAGAGTCCAGGAGTGCCTTCACCTTGCTAGCCGCAGGTCCCTCAGGGGTGAGAGTAAGTGACAGAAGATAAGCTATTACACAATAATATTTGAGATCCTCTTTCAGGAGTAAAGATAAATGGGAGGGAGCAGTTCAGAAACTGCTTTACTCTGTTGAAATATATCTACATATATATTTCAACTTGGGATAAAAGTTTATAGAGAGCCAAACTGAGCAGTAAGCACAGCAGAAAAAGAAAAACATACAAAGCAACAAACCAAAGCAATAGCATCAACCATCATCTAGAGAAAAGAGTTGGAAATCCTTTATGTTTAAAAAGTTTTATTGGCACGCAACCACACCCATTCATGGAAGCATGGCTGGTGGTGTTTTCCCAGCGAGGGCAGAGTTGACCCAGTGTGACAGAGCTCTGGCTCAGAAGGCTCCAATAGTTACTGTATGGCCCTTTTAAAAAAACATTGCAATCCCTGATCTAAAAATCTAGAGTAGCTCTGTTGCCTTACACAATACATTAAGCCTTGGGATCAGCAAATGGGCATCCATGAAAGCCTCCTTGGAGCTGTTTTATGATCAAAGGATGTATGGAAAATGCAAAATGCATTTCTGGGCTACCTCATTGGCAACAACTGCAAGGTCATATATGGTTTCCAGTTTCATTTTCTTACAGTAATTACCAATTAAATATCAGTCAACTCTCTCAGACTCTAATGCCTACGGAGATTTTTTTCTCATATTTTTTTTTTTTTACTTCCATCAGTCCCTGTCTGAAGATAATTACCATTTCTTTTTCCACAATTTTCTTGAAAACTGAGCTGCTACTCATCTTGCATTTTAAAATACAATGTGATATTCTGTGCTTTATTTGTGCACAGAGGCCAACTTTCATTCACCTGTTGAGTGTTGACATGGGTCAAAACTCCTCATCAGAATATAAAATTAAAGGCTACAAAAATAGCTCATATTGGCTGAAGGCAGCAGACATGCTGAAGGCATGAAAATCCTGTACTTTTATAAGGTGTGTGTGAGAGAGAGAGAGAGAGAGAGAGAGAGAGAGAGAGATTGGTTATGTATTCAGGAATAGCAATGGTATAATAAATCATTGGTGTAAAGGATACTCTTAATGCACTGGGATTTTGATAGAGAGCGGATTTTGAAAGGTTTTGCTGAAATTTATCAATGGCATTATCTCTATTTCTTAAGGGACCGCAGATTTAAATGGTTCTTTTGGTTGCTAGGCTGGGATGATTTGAATATGCTCCATATACCAACTAGGTGACCAGTTGGCTGGACTTTTTCCAGGTTGCCTGTGTCAAATGGGGATAAAGTCTACATACATAGGGAAATTAGGAGAACCACCTCAGATAACACATGAAAGCAATAAGTAAACTGTTTTTCTTAACTGCCTATTATCTACAATATTTACTTTATTGTCATGCCTAATAGCCAGAAGATTTCCAATATAACCTTGGATTAACCTGATGTGGTTGCATCTCATTTCAATCACCTCCTCACTCAAAGGCCATTGATACTGTTCTGATCAAAAGTTTTGTCACTGTAGAGCTAGGACTTGAAAAACACATGCCACTGGCCAACAAAGGGAAAAGGACAGCATTCCGCATTTCTGACATGACTTCACATTGTCTTTTGAACATTTAAGCCTTGGGATACGTGATAAACTTTGTTCTTTGCACCTGGTCATACACCTTTCAGGAAATGCTTGCTGTTAAAATGATAAATGGATGCTATTAAAATGCTTTAATGCAAAGTGCACCAAAAGTGCCTACTTAAAGGCTAGTTTCCCTTCAAATTTTTGAGGAAGATGCTTTCTCAGCTTTTCTTTCTTGGCACAATTCTTAAGAGAATGGGAATATCTATACGCCTGTGTTCCTCTCAGGGCCCACCAGAGATAATGGTATATTCCTGTAAAAGCTTCAAGTGGCTTTCATTAGATAGTTAGGAAAGAGCTCACCTCCTCCTCTTCTTCCTTATTCCCAAGGGCTGTGAGTTTCCCAGAAGGCGAAGTGATGCGGGCTGTTTCCATGTCAAGGTCCCTAGGCGGACTTTTCCTATTGTTTTCCGAGAGGAGATTCTGCAGTGCATGTGATGTCTGGGCAGACACTGTGAGCTCTCACACATTGTGTGAAAAAACTTCTAAGACTTTTTGTTAAAAACCAAAACCAATTTTCGGGAAAAGCCAATTAAAAAAAATCAGTGCTTAACTCAAATTTTCCTGGTTTTACACATGCAGAAGCCCACCTCGTTTATGAGGACAAAGGCTTTGTAAAGACCCCCAGGTCTGTGTGGGTGCTTGACGTTCCCTTGGCCCTTGACACATATGTGCTTAAATGTATTCATTACATCAAGTTATAAGATAGTCACTTTCTAGGATTTGGAACATTTTGAAATTTTACTATTTTTACTTGGACATCACAGCCATGTTCCTTAAATAACAGAGTGATTTGATCACTGTTAATTAAATACAGCTTTGGAAGCCCCAGATGAAGAGATTATCATTATAGGCTGAGTTACTTTGTAAAACATGGGAAGTAAATGCTCATTAGAGACACACTTGTTAATAATCTTTTTAAAAAATGATTTTATTTATTATTTATTTTTAGAGAGGGGAAAGGAGGGAGAAAGAGAAGGAGAGAAACAATGTTGTGTGAGAGAAACATCTATTGGCTGCCTCCTGCATGCACCCCAATTTGGGGGGTGGTGGTGCTGGGTCGACAACCAAGGTATATACCTGCCCAGGAATCGAACCTGCAATCCTTTGGTTTGCAACACGATGCCCAACAAACTGAGCCACACCAATCAGGGCGTTAATAGTCTTAATTAGGCATTTAAAGGTGCTTGGTATTTGTGTGTAACATTTGCTCTTACTTGAATGTTGTTCCAAAATCAGTGTTCAGTCTCTACCTGATGAGCTGATAAACTGAGTCCAAAATGGCAATGCATGTATCAAGTGTAGCTTCATACATAGAAACAAAATGTTTTACTTCATTCCACTTTTTTTTTCATTTTGCAGAAGAAAATATATGAAAGAGCCCTTAAAAAATGACCATTCGTGTTCCTGACCAAAAGCCTGAACCTCACATTGCTTTTTCTTCCCCTTCAAGTCCATGCTGTACTGCTCAACGTCAGTTCAAGGTGCCACCACAGCAAAGGAGCTGGTCCTCTACTTTAATGTGCCTTCCCCGGGTGCCTGAACAGCGGTGAGTTAGCAGGCACTTCTCACGTTTCTGACAACTCCCATTGCCAAGTGTAGGCTGTTTAGAAGTGGGTACAAAGCGAAAATAAATACCTGGTTTCCCACAGGCGGTCCTTGGAAATGCCGCCCGTCATTTGTAATTTCTGAAACATTATTTGGTGGTTATGATTTATCACCTTGCCAGTCCAGGAGTCAGCCGTGAAATCTCCATGACTCAGTGGCACGTATAACAAAGACAATCAGGAATGTGACATTCAAATGAAGGGTTAGTGGATGGATTTGAATGAGATTTCATTAACTTAAAGAACTAAGGCATAGCAACTCCCCCAACTTCTTCAAAGCATACAAAGTCAGCGTTTCAGTTCTTTCTCTTCATTAACTAGTATCTCTAAACTTGGGGCAGGGAATAGCTATCAATGAGAGACAAACAAATATGATTTATGGAGAGTGACAGGATGGATTTATTCTTATTTTGCCTTTAATCTCATATTTTTGCATTGTGTTCAGAATAGTCTTTTCCTAATCTTGCAAATACATTTCCTACTGCTTTCAAATTTCCTTGCTATCCACCTGGGTTTTTTTTTCCCCCTAGGTGGTAAATTGGTAGCAAAATAAATTTATTCTTTCAATACATATTTTGGAGCCTGAATTTTTTGTTGGGCAATAAGCAATGAAAAAGTGACTCTCCCTCTCAAGGAGAGTTCAGTCTGGTGACATGGGTCATATTTAGTCTTCTAGGCTAAGTGCCATTAGCCTTGAGTGGGAAAATGTCATAAAAATATTTCTTACAATAGTAATTTGACTTAGTCAAATATCCACACTTGAATATTTATTTCAAGCTCCAGCTGTCCTCGTATGGAAAAGCGTACAAAGATAGCCCTACAGACAGCCGCATGGCTGATGATCTGGGCACCTGACTCTCTCAGCCTTGCGGACTCTCTAGTTTGATAGGTTACATTACATGCTGCTTCCGCATTTTGCAAATAATATTTAATCCCCTTTGAGCTAAGAAAAGAAGTTTTGGGTGAAGCTCTTGGGAGGTTTCAGCACTGGAACTGAATTCATCATTATGAGTATCACCTAACAGCACTAGCCAGCAATCTCGATATGCTTGCCATTGCATCCAAGAGAGATGGAGAAAGAAAAGAGAGTTTTCAAGGGAAAGTCAGTGTCGTCGATGGAAGCATGACTTAAGCACAAACTCAAAAAGGTGAACTCTCTGCAAACGAGAACTGTGGTTATTCACTTTGTTGTTAGCAGTGCCTGGGGTAGTACCTGGAAGAAAATGGAAGTAGTGATGCTCTCGTCCTTTATTGAAAGCAGACTGGGTGTCAAAGATTGTGCTAAGGATTGAGTGAGAAGCACTGATGAGATGAGTTTCTATTGTACAGACAGAGTAGAAAGGCTTGAAGATGAGCTGATAGAACCTACAGAAGTTCGCATACTAATTTGGGATGAAATTATGCCAGCCTCCCAGTCCTCAGGCGGAAAAGATACCTAACTTGAAGAGAATAGAGACAATACGCTGGAATGGCTTGCATCTTTTCAACTACAGGAGTAAGTAGAGCCTAGAACTCAACAGGAATTTGATGAAGAAGAACCAGGCAGTGCTAACACAGCGAGGCGGAGCAAGCTCCATTCTTTGTTGGCCTGAGAACAGGACAAAACCTCATGGAGATAATGAAGAAAACACAAGCAGATGAAGTAAACAATTTTGGGCGTGGATACATCTTGCTCTCCCTTTAGGAAAAGTCTGGAGAAGAATTCAGAATGCAGGTTAAGAATGAAGTCATGAAGAGACAATATGATTTACATAATAAGTGTTAACTTGAGCCTAAACATTAGAGCATTACTCCTGGTACTGATCAATTGCTGTTTTTCTCGTTACTCTGGCTGAAGTCGGTATGGGACATTAAATCATGCAACTATTTTTCCAAGTGGCCTTGCCCAGTATACTCCTGGGTTAAAGTTTAGGAAGAAATCTTTGGAAAGAGGAACTCGAGATTGGGAGAAGTTTGATTTTGGGGTATGTGTGTATGTGTGTTTTGGGACAATGTTTCAAGCAATATTTAGTCTCTCGAACCACTGCCCCTGGCAGCATCCCATCAAAGAGCCGGGCCTGTCCATACGGGGCATGTTGTAAAGGAAATAACAGCAAGGATTTCACACAGATGAGTTTCTTTAGTCCTCAAATGAGTCAGTCGTACAATGTATATGTCATTCTGAACCCACCTTTACTGATGGGTTACTTAAGACTTCAGGAAGTTAGGTAACTTGCTCAGGGTCACAATAACTGGGTTAGTAGCATCACCTTCATGTACTTCAGACCCAATTTTAAAGTGAACCATGAACAAACGGCCAGACATGAGCAGAGGTCTGTAGAGAGGGGGCCTGGTTTCCAAAGAAGTCAAGTTAGTTTTTTATCACAGGTAGGACAAGGGTGGGAGAAAAGATTCACATAGGTTATCTGATGGGTTAGACAGAAGTTTGGGCATTAATGATAATGTGATTGAAGACCAAGACAGAAATCCGAGGAAGAAATTCTTGGCCGGGCTAGAGGAACAGACCTGTCTGGGCAATGAGGATCTATGGCTTTTGCTTCCAGGCAACTGGCTGTAGAATACAAAGGATCATACCCATCAGATCTTACAGTTCGGTTGTGATCTCAGCCAACACCACAGCACCCCCCAGTGTTAAAGATGCCCTGTGAGTGTAAATATAAATGAGACTGAAGACTTGGTTTCACAGATGGAGCTGCCTACGCATTCACCCCCTTTCTGTTCCACATTACATAGTGCTCAAGCCCCCCGGGGCCATTAATGGAACACACCAATGGGAGTTTCACAACCTTCAAAATCGGCTCTGTGTGCTGTGTCCAGATGCTCTGTGTTCTTCCCATGTGCCCACGTGGAAAATCCTCCTGGTGTTTAAGATCATCATCTCCCTCAAGCCTGCCTGCCAGGAATAGAACAGTCCTAAGTGAAATGCTGCAGATCACTGAGTTGGTAAACCAGCTGCAGAAACCGTGTTACAGCCCATCAGATCTCTGAAAATACCCCCCTTTGACGATGTAAGAATGAGAAACACCCACCTGAATTAGGGCCCAGAGAAGCATTTGGTACGTGGGCAAGTTCAGATGGTCTTTTCAACTGACAAGAAATTTCCAGTTCTGATTCTGACCTCAGAAATAGCTTTCAAAGTGAGTTTCAGTAGAGAGGCCATAAATTATAGTAATAAAATATAATACAAACAATAATTGTTGAGTACTTCCGTGCCTGGCACTGAGCTAAGTGTATAACATAACATGGGAACATTTAGTCCCTAAAATCACCCTAACAGGTTGGTATTCTTTTTATCTCTTTACAGAAGTTGAAAAATGCACAGGGAGGTCCAACACCCTGCCCCAAATTACAAAACTAGTTGTACAGCTAGATTCAAATGCAGCTCTGTGTGGCTTCAGAGCTTTTGTTCTTCACACTGCTTCAAAGTGAAGGCTAGAAAACAACATAGAGGAAAATGGTCAAAAAGAAGCAACACCTTTGAGTACCAATGATAGGCTGGGTGTTCTCTCGAGAAAGATATTCATAATAATAGTAAGGGTATTCTGCGTGTCACTACAGCCTGTCTAGACATGGCTCTTGGGAGACTCAACATGAGAGAGTCTGATAAACTTCTCCCAGTTAAGACAGAGTTCTGGGAGGCAGAATCCAATTTTGATTGTTTAATAGTACTAAATTCGTCCAGAGACAAAAGCATTAATCAGGAAGATGGAAAGGGAAATGTTCTGTACAAGAAGTGACAGCTGCAGCTTGGAGGAAGAAAAGAGAGGGATTGTGTACAATCTCCTGTGGGTTTGCAAATAAACCACTGGGTTTAAAAGGACACATGAAATAAATTTGATAGAGAAAAGCACCGTAGGTTTGGGGAACCATGAAACCATGGTGGGCTGTAGGGGTGTGGAACAGAAAGCTTGCCTGCAGCATCAATGCACTGAAATATTCATTATTTGACAGATCGTTTTTCTTTCACTTTTTATAAAAGAACTATAATTGACCTCTGAGAAGTCTGATGACAGGAAAACAGGTATAAACTGATGGTTGGCCTTATCAAGTTTAAATATTTGAAAAGGTATATAATTCATGCAAATGTTTAGCCTTTATTTTTCATTGTGCAAGGGCAAAACCTGCTTTGGCTGGTATTTACTTTTCTAATTAGAAAAGCTTGAGTGATGTGGACAATTAAGATAATACAATACCTTTACAAGATAATTAATCTTTTCTTTGTGATTCATTCTACCAAATCCCAAGCTGATAATGTTATTTACCTCCCAGTTAAGGGTATGTTAGATTGTAATTGGAGCCATTTGCTTCGACTATCAGAGGAGAAAAGATCATGCAATTTGCATCTCATGTATCTAGAAATTAAAACTGAAGGACTGACCACTTGACACCACAGAAGTTCCTGAAATGAAGCCTGCTGAGCTCAATTTGTTGTGGTGGATAAATGCATCCCCTCTCTGATTTGAATGCATGATGAAACTCCTATTAGAACGTTGCACTGTAATAATTGACAACATAATGAAACTGCCAAAGATGAAATGCAAATCCCTCTCTACTGACCCTTCAGAAACGCATTCTGTACTTAGAAGCAAATGCCTTTGCCAGACAAGTAACATTCCCCTTTATTCTACCTCCCCTCTCTCAATCGGGGACTGCTGTGACACTCTTTCGGACATTCATTCCCAGAGTTAGGAACAACAGTAGGCTGCAGAATTTATACACACACACACGCACATGTATATACATATACACATATATACATATACATGTATATACATTTGTATATATATCAATAATATTTGCAAATAACCAGTCTTGTATCACCATCATTTTATTCAAAGGTATTTTAAGTACAAGAAATTTAGAAGACTATTATTCTAGGGTAACAATTTTGTAGAATAATTTAGCTTCATTAAACAAACAAACAAAAGAGAACTTTGATGTTTTTAGTTTTCTGGGTTTGCCTCTGATTTATGAAAACTAGTTTAGGCATCTGTACTCATCTTTGGAAATCTCTAGTCCACCTACAGAGGCTCTTATTATTTTAATTAACCCCTCAGGCATTGCAATTTCACCTCCAGTTCTTTTCAGATGCATAACTAGTAGTGTCTTCAGTGGTGGGCTCAGTGGCCACTTGCCTCGTATCTCATGGGATCTCCCGCAGCAGTTGGTACAGGTGAGCACTTCTGTCGTAAAAAGACTTAGGTTTCAAGTACTCCACATACTCTTGGTGATTGCTCTCTGGAGTATTTTGTTGTTGTTGTTGTCTTCTCACTGTCTTCTGCAGTTTTCCCTATTGTTGAAAGGTTGTTTTGCAGAGTTCCATCTTAACTCATCCCTCCTTTTTACGCTGCATGCTCATCTGGGCTGCCTTTTTTATTCCCACATTTAACCACACGTTGACATGTAGGCCAGTCTTCACGCCATTAGGCACTTCTACTTGAATGCCCTAAAGCTCTTCAAACTCATCAAGTCCCAAACGGATCTCATTATTTCTCCCTCTCCTTTTGTGACCCCCTGCACTGTGCATGGAGTCACACTTCTCCCAATAGTGGAATCACTGTTCTTGGAAATTCTCTTGATTCAGTCACCGACACTTATCGTTTCTGCCTCTTTCGTCAGGCCACGGGGACCTCACACTTTCATCCCTTCTATAGCTAGCTTAGTGATGTCCCCACCGTCATCTTCATCAAATTGTTCTCTTCACTGTCACACTGGCATGTTTTCATTGCACCCATTGATGATGCCATTCCTGCCAATGCTCCAGGGCCTCCCATTCACCTCTGGATGAGGTTCTGCCTTCATGACCCGGCTTATCTCACCCAGTAAATTCATGGGCTGGTCCTTGCTTCTAACTCCGGCTTATTAATTAATTTTCCAGCAATATATTTTACCCCTCCTCTTACCTCCATTCAAAATTAGAGAATATTCCACATTGTTTTTTTTATACTATAGGATTCTAATCATTGTACTGGTTTTAATTTCACCTAACTTGAATATTTTTGGAGACCAAAGATGTATATTTATATAAAGTTATAATGAGACAAGGAAATATAGTGGTTAAGAGTGTGAGTTTTGAAAATCACAAGCCTGGATTTTAATTCTGTCTGTTCCCAATATGTAAAATGGGGATCATATTACTACCTGTTTTCCTAGAGTTGTTATTTCAGTTATGATATAATGCTGGTTAAATGTCTAATAAAATTGGCCCCATGGCGTCATTTTACTTTTTGTTATAAAGCCTTTAAACTACTTATTCTAATATTTAATACTCTCCATAATTCTTCATACTTATTTAACCTCATCTCTCTTCACGTGCTAAAGTAAGTTTTGTCTATTATTGTCTATGCTGACCAATCTCAGGCCTTGAAAAGCAACATTAATTCCTTCTTCTTTGGGCTCTTGTCCCACCTAAAATGCGTCCGTCCCTCCCTCCTACTTGCTGATGGAAATTTCACTTATCTTCTCATTTATATTAGTTACTTCATGTTCCTCCTTCTCCGTGAAGCCTTCTCAGATGTGTATTCCTTTGGATTTTTCCTTTCTCAGAGGTCCATTGACAATTGGCACTGTAATAAACACATTGTCTCAGTTCTTGAATTTCTTCACCTGCACTAAACATGAAGCCCTTTCAGCTCTCTCAGCAGCATTTAGTGCCTGGGTGAGTATATATTTGAACTGAATTTCAGAGTGGCCTCTAGAATGCCTTAGACTTTCCCTACTCCCGCAACTGCTTTTCCTAGGTATTTTCAACTATTTCTAGATTCTTAGTTGAAATGTTACTTGTTAATGATAGTATTATAATTTTTAAGTACAAAAGATGAGAAATAACACTTT
Source organism: Desmodus rotundus (assembly GCF_022682495.2). Classification (NCBI taxonomy): domain Eukaryota; kingdom Metazoa; phylum Chordata; class Mammalia; order Chiroptera; family Phyllostomidae; genus Desmodus; species Desmodus rotundus. Next base: position 149,076,658 of record NC_071392.1, read on the forward strand.
TAAGTATGCTAACTTCCCTGTACTTAAAATTGAAACTCCAGGGTCTGCAGTGTATCCCAAAGCCAACATTGTACTTTGCTTCCTGAATCTAACTTCTTTGGATGTTTTCCAGACTTTTGATTACTTTCCAGTTTTCAGAATTTTTACTCTGTCCAGAACGGTTTTACAGTTGTCACTCTTTTTCAGGAAAGGTAGTTTTTTTTATTTCCTTACAAGCATAACAAATGCAAGTCTGGAGCACAATATGGTTGTACTGAACCCACTAAGTATTTAACATCTCTGCTCTGCGTCCCTTGCTGAGGTGGTTGGGGTCCTCCCCTCATGAAGAAACCTGAAGGGAGGCCTATTGAGGTGATGGAATATGAGAGAAAATTTTTCCTGCACTGTTTTCTTTAAAAATTCTAGTTTTAGGCAGTAAATCACATCTCTACAGTGGAATGCTGGCCTCCCTGTACTTTATTTCTGCACAAGTCCGACATTATAAATTTATTTCTCTCTCTAAACTTCCTCATCTTATTCACCATTAAGACTTGCTATCCAGAAAATTGGCTTGTAAGTATCATTTGATTTTGCATCAAAACCAGAAATCTAATCAGTGTGGGTCTTAAAATCATTCATATAGTCACTTGAATATAGGCATTTCTCTCTTGGTTTTTGCCAGTATTGTTTATGGTTGGTTTCAAAAAAAAAAAAAAGAAACCTTGGAACTTATCATGCTGTGGACTGGTAGCATTTGTCATCTCCTGCCTCCTTCTTTTATGTGGGTAGAATTGATGCCTTTGAAAATTAAGGAAGGAGATGATTCTTTTTGGTGTTGGCTTTATACTATACAGCTCTGGATTTTGCACTGTATCTAAAATGACAAGTGTTTTAACATTCAGGTTTTGACATATGTCAGAGGTGTGTGTGTGTGTGTGTGTGTGTGTTGAGGGGCTGACAGAGGGGCAGGGATCAAAAAGAGCTCCACTTTTACCCAACAACATGCAAAACAACTTGTTTGTTTCATTTTATTGTCATATATTGACTCCCTCTTAAGATTGTCAAAGAAGACTTCTGAGCAGCTAGAAAAGCCCCACGTAGGAAGAATAATTTCAGTTGGTCAAAACAGCATGGGATGTGACTGAGCATGCTTTTGATATCAGTTCTGTAAAAGGCATTTGCATTTTGAATTTTTCAGCCTGAACTACTTAAAATGTGGACTGAGTCTGTTATTCCTGTGGGTGTCTCCTCTGTGGTTGGTTTAGTGATTGCTACTTCTTTAATTTCTCTCTTCTAATGAGGACATACAAGTGCGCCTGTGGTATGTTCGTGTTACTGTCAGAGTGATTTAAGAATGAACCACAGTGCTAAAGAGAAAAAAGGTCTTCCCGATTCAGTCTTCTATTTAATTCTGTGACTAGGGACAGAGTTGAGAGCCACTTGGTAGGACGATGCAGTCTCTCCTTCGGGCGTCTCCTCTGGGTCCTTTGGGATAGAACCAAGCACAGCCATCCATAAATCAGTTTGTCCATTTCTGGGGCACCCTGCATAATTGGAAGCACTGACTCTAGGCCATTTCACCCTTGGGTAGTAGGAATGATAAAGTCAGGGCTTATAATAATTGTATCTGATTACTGCTTCTAGTTGGAAGAAAGAGCGTGAAGCAAAATAAATGAGCATCTCCATCCCGTGTGAGGTCTTTGAGCAGTAATCAAGGAAAGAGCACCCTTGGCTTTGGTTTGAAATTTCTTTATAATTTCTTTTAAGTAAAGTCGGTGAAATATTTGGTTTTCATTAGCATCTTTGTTACAGTGACCCCATGTAGAGACGATGCAATGACAGGCAGGAACTGCGTAATTGATGGTGTTCAAGCCATGAGCATTCCCTTCTTCTGGCTCCACAACAGGGTTAGCTGATCTCATACTGAAAAGTATTAGGAAGATGATCTCAGATGAATTATCGAGTTCAACACACAACTTCAGTGCTCAAGTGTATGAGTTCCATTTGCATTAAGGTACTATTTAGTATTCCAAATGTCAACAGCAATAAACTTAGGCTGGGTCTAAACCATTTTCATGGAAGTCCGACCCTTGAATGCAACAGTGATAATAGTATCCTATTAGCAAAGTGAATTGTATTTAAACAATAATTGCAGACAAATGACATGTAAATCAATATATGAAAAGGCATCAGGCTACATACACTATTGATTTGCTGCCATGTTCTTCTCTAAGTTAATGCTCTGAAAATGCGATTTACAGTGTGGTTTTAATGAGTCACATTTTTTTAGATAAAATGAAGCTTCATAGAAGTTAAAAAGGTTTCATACTAGTAGTACCGAAAACATTTTTTAAACGTGACTATGAAATTACCACAAAATTGAATTTGTTTTGGAGCAATGATAAGCATGCATATGTAGGAAGTTTATAGATATCCTCTGTTATTTTGGGAATAATCATTTGTATAAGTTATCCATTTTTATATGTAAAAAGGAGATATTTTGCTATTTTTAAAGATGCCTTTAAAATAGAGCGCAGGTCAAATGCTGAGACCCAGGAGGGATTGGTGTTGATTTAAAATGCTGTACCAGTGGGGACAGCCATTTGGTCTGCACGTCAGTGGAATTCAGCGTGGAATTGATGTGATTTCAACCCGTAAGCTAATTTATACAGTGATTTGTGTGATGAATCCTATTGTCCAATCAGGCATAAAGATTTATACAAAATTTGACGTGGTGGTAGAATATAACATCAAGTGCATTTGAAGGAACCACACTTTAACACCAGAGATTAGCAGAATCTTGTGAAGTTCTCAGGCATTAAATGTGTACATTTAAGTAATTTCTACCATGGTCTTAAGGTCAAGAAGACCTTGGCTGACAAAGGGTAACTTCAAAGAAAAAAAAATCCCTAACAAACATTTTTTACACATTCTTTGCCAAGATTCCTCTTTTTTTACTAATAAAATAAATCATCAAGAACACCACCCACTTATTAACTGTGACATATCTTAATAGTGGAAGCAGGCTGATGAAGAAAAGCTAAAACACCAACATGTCTATGCAAATGTGTATGTGATCTTGGTTCCTGTCAGAAAAGCCACTCTGAACCCAACAATAACAACAAAAACAATCTTATTAAGGAATGGACAGAGGATCTGAACACACACTTTTCCCACGAAGACATACAGATGGCCAATGGATACATTGAAAGACATTCAACTGCATTAGCTATAAGGGAAATGCAAATCCAAACCACAGTGAGATACTACCTCATGCCTGTTGTAATGGCCTTTAACAAGAAAAGAAATAACAAGTGTGAGACAGGATGTGAAGAAAAGGAAAGTCTCATCCTGTTGGTAGGAATGTAAACTAGCATAGCCACTATGGAAAATGGTATGTGGTCCCCCCAAAATTAAGAAGAGAGCTACCATATGACCCCACAATCTCTCTTCTGAGTGTCTACTCAAGAATTTTAAAAACATTTATTTGTAAAGATATATGCACCCGTGTGTACACTACAGCATTATTTATGGTAGCCAAGACATGGAAACAACTGAAGTGTCTGATGGATAGAGAAGATGTGGTACCTAACAGGATGCTCCTCAGTCATGAGAAAGGATAAAATACTGCCATTTGCAACAATGTGGATGGGTCTCGAGAGTGTCATGCTAAGTGAAATAAGTTGCATGGAAAAGGACAAGAACTACATGATTCAGTCATATGTGGGATATAAAAGAAAGCAAAAAGCAAAGAAACAAAGCAAGCACACTCAAAGGCACAGACAACAGTATGAAGGTTACCAGAGGGGAAGAGGGCGGGGGAGGGTGAAGAGGGTAAGGGGGTCAGACATACGATGACGGAGGAAGACTAGACTATGAGGGGCGAGCACACAATAAGTATGCACATGGTGCATTACACAATTGTACCTTGACATTTTTATAATGTTATTAATCAATGTCATCCCAATACATTTAATTAAAAAAAAGAAAGAAAAGAAAAGCCAAGCTGTTATTTTCACATATTCTTCATGGTCACTATGTTGAATTATTTACATTCTCAACCTGGTATATCTTGTGATAAACTGCTAAATTTGTATATTACTACTTGTGAATCATGAATGAATAATAAATATTTTTTCCTGATAATATTTAAGGAAGATTTAACTAAAGTGTTTTTTTTAAATCTATTTCATTGTGACAGGTATGACTTAAGATTGCACACACTTCAATTTTTCTACATTGGAGTGAGTTCAACAACGTGTGGGAAAAACCACCTAAGTGTGGCCATAAATGTCAGGCAGCACCCTTCAACCATTTCTTTTTTCCTGTGGAATAATGTTGTTCTCTCCTTTCTCTCAGGTCAAGGGTTTCTGTAAATTTATGTGTAAATGGCTCTGCACTTTTATCTCACCCTTATTTCCTGAGTTTTCTTTAAAAACTCTTTTTCAGTAAACCATGAATTCACAGTCGAAGGAATTTTTCACCATGAATAACAACAGTGTCCTTTCCATAGAGACATATCATCAGGGGATCTGAGGATCCCACCATGGTTCAGAGAACATAAAATTAGAATGGTTCCAGTCATCTAGAAACATGGTTACCTGACTCTAGTCACACTGATTTTTTTTAGTTACTCAGCAGCCAAGTTGTCTGGGCTCCTACCATGCTCTTGTGGTTCTCTCCCCTCAGGACTTTTATGGTTCTCCTTCCTTCCCTCTCATCCCTTAGGACTCAGATTAAATCTCACTACATGCCAGAGATTTTCTGAATACTGTATCTAAACTCAGTTCCCCGTTACTCCTTGTTCAAGTCTTACTTAATTCCTTTATAGCTCTTACAACATTTTATAACTGTTTTCTTTGTTGAATTCTTTTATTTTTTTTGCCTGTTATACAAGATTGCTAATTACATCAGATTAGAAACCACACCTATTCATTTTATCATTTTTATCCCCAACAATTTGTCCACTCCCATGCATATCGTGAACCCTAAATGAATCAGTGAGTAAAGACAAACTAAGAAATGCAATCGACTCATTATCTAGAGATGCATTTGGAGAGTACTAGGTAAAATAGATTCAGATGCCACTTTTATTTATTCAGATAGTTTTCCATATTTATGTCAATCGGGATAGGTTAGGTTATGCTACAATAACAACCAGCCTCTCTGGCTTAAATCTGAATGACTTAAAGCCCAAAGCTTATGCCTTTCCCATGCAAAGTCCATTTTGAGTCTGGGAAACCGTCCACACACTCATCCTTCCCAAGTATATATAGCATTGAACATCCATCTCCACACAGGCTTTTATGATTGCAATAGCAGAGGAAGAGAAAGGGGTAGCGAACTGGCACATTCACAATTCCACCAGAAGTCATACATGCAACTCCTGTTCACATTTTATTGGCCATTGCATGTGATGTGGCCATAGGTAGCTTCGGGAGGCTGAGACAGTACAATCCCATCATAGGTGTCCAAGGAGATAAGAACCAGGAAGCAGTGGGGCAGGAGTAATGTCTGCCTCATCAAACAAATTGAATAGCACAGTCTACAGAGCACATTCTTCCATGGAGAATATGCTACTATGGAGATCTGAATATGTGCCAGGCACTGTTACAGCATTCTATATGACCTGGTTTAGTTTATATATTTATATCTTAATCATTCCATTGTTTTCACTTGGACAGCCATAACAAAATACCATAGACTGTGTGGCTTCAAAACTTTTATTCTGTCAGTTCTGGAGGCTGGAAGTCTGCAATCATAGTGCCAGCATGGTTAGGTTCTGAAAGGGCTCTCTTCCTGGCTTAAAGATCTCTCCTATACACTGTGTGCTCATAGGACCTTGCTCTTGGGACCTCATCTAAACCCAATAGCCTCTCCAAGGCCCCATCTCTATAAACCATCACATTAGGGGCTAGGATTTCAACATATGAATTTTGGAGGAACAGACTTCAGTCCTTAGCACGTATGAACTAGGAGACTGGTTGTTACTGCAGCATAACCTAACTTATCCCGACTGACACATTTTACCGCACACATTTAAAAATTAGGAGACTGAGTCACAAAGAGCTTCAGTAATTTGGTCAGGGTCATGCAGCATTAGATGACACAACAGAGCATAGTCGACACTCTATTAAAAATTCAATCTGGTTTCTGAAAGATGTTCCTAACAGGGATATAGCAGCTGCTTCTCACTCATGTACCTTTCCTTATGTGATCAGGAAAAAGTAAATAAAGATAAAAGTGATAAATTTATAGATCTGAAGTTATATAAGAGCAGTTTCAAGGTGAATTATCATAATCTATGATTTGAAGCATATGGAGTCATTTTGAATGTGCATTTTCATTTTTGGAAGAATTGCTGAAATTTCTAAAAGAGATAAATATCAAGGTTTGCAAACGTAGCACTTCTGACTAAAATTCTCTTGCTTGTTTTGAGGAAGCTGGACTATATGGAGGGTTTTAACTTTGTAAGTGAAGAGGTTTCACCTGAGAATAACAGTAATATCAGAAGTCAAACAGGAAGAGCCAGGTTGAAAGCTGAGGAGCATGCCAAGAAAGATTTTTTTTAGCACGATTAAGGTATTCTATAGTTTGCTCTTCTGCAGAAGCTTCGAAAGAACTAAGGATGCATAATGGTGAAAATAGTTCCCTAAGCATCACCCTTCAGAATACTTCTTTCTTGGGTAAAAAATATTAAAAATTTAAAACCTTAGGCTTATCAGGATTTATTTAATCTAAATGAGAAGAGAGCAAGCATCTGAGAATGTTTACCTAAACTGATTATATCAGTGGAAAAGCCAAATTAGCCACTTGCTGGATAAAAATTCATACAATAAGAAACACTAAGGATGTCTTCTTATTTGGGAGCTTTTAAAAAATTGTCTGTATATAGGGAAAATAATTTAATTTGTGGCAAAAAGGGAGCCGCTTCTAATAATTTTAAGAGTGAATGAAAACATTTCTGTATCCATTAGTATCTACCAGGAAGTGCCGACTTCATGTTACCTAACTGATTTTATTCATCTCTGGAAAGTCTTTGTCATAGTATCTGTTCATGTTCTCAGATCCTGCAACTGATAAATTAATCAATAAATTACTAATAAATAAGCAACCTCACTTTTACCTAATCAGAGCCAAAATGATACCAACAATAGGAATATTCATTTACTATGGTCTCAGAAAGAATATTGTGAAAGTATTCTTTTGCCTATGATAGTTGACAAAAAACAGACCCTAATATTTCTATTTAAAAAGTTTAAAAAATAAATTAAGCTTTTAAACTTGACATCTAATCCATGGTAGTTTTTGCTGAGTATAGTTTTATAATTCATAAAATATGCTTTACAATTATGAAAGAAGCCAGGCATTATGAAAGATTACTGAGCACACCGAGTGTCTTTAGAATTCCATCAAGCCGGTTTGGTGGTGAAGAATCAGAGGTTCTCAGGCCTCAGAGTTGTGTGACCAGACAGGCTAGATAGGTTTGGATTTCAGTCTTCGTTCTTTGGATGACTTACAGAGACACCTGGCTTGGCTGTAAGCTGATTCTTCATTTCTGGTTAGATATGTGCACCAAGTTTGAGAAACTGAGGGCCCTTGTGACCAGAGAATTAATTCAGATCCTACTGGCTAAGAGCACCTCTCAGCTAGATCTCATGTTCATGATCATTGCTATGGAGATGAAGTTGCTAACATAGAAAGTCATTACTAAAAGTACAGCTGATAACCTGTGTAGAGAACTGAGAACGATGAAGTGATGGAATTGAAGGCTTTCAGTGTATATATGTACTCAGGACGGAGGCACTCTCTTAATCGTGTGAAGGGGAAAGTTGTCTTGTGAAAGACCTCACAGAGAGCGCTGCCACTGGCCATTCATGCACTGAGATTTCCTTCAGAAGAAATGGGATGAAAGAACGAAAACTTTCAATAACTGGATAATGGAATGAGAAATACTTTGTTGAATATTTTGTCCAAATACTTGACTATGGGCTTATTTGAAGATATTTATCATGACTACCAAGAATAAAACCTATTAAACACAAAATATTTGTTGCAGAAGGTTCTTAATGAAAGTATGTGCGTGTGTATATATGTAGTACATACATTTATTCATAAATAATTGAAACTTCACATGGAGTATTTTGATTAATCTTCCCTAAAGCAATAAAGAATATAAAACCTGGAAATTGTAGTTGTAAAATATTTCAAAGGAAGAGAGCATTTGGAAAGAACTTGTTCAACTGAGTTATTCTTTTTGCAAATAATTGATACCTTTCCTAACTGAATATTACTAAATTGGATTACCTCCTTCCACTGCACCTAACAATTATCTCCTGGAAAAGTATAAGAAAGAAAGCACTTATTCCCACCAACACATTTTGCTTTGTCCCAGTAATTTCATCAGAATATAGTTAGGAAAAGAAAATGTTTACAGTATCTGGGACTGTAGGCTAAATAAAATGTGCTGGACCCTAAGCCTGTAGCATGAAGCCATTTTCATGATTTCCAGAAGGAGAAAGCTGTTCTCAGGGCCCAGTAGCAGGGAGGAGGATGCATGGTTGCGGATTCTGGGGCTGCTGAGTGAGTGAGGCCCTCTCAGGGATGCCCGTGAGTTGTGGAGCCCTGGGGAGCCGTCACATCCTTGGCTGTGCCATTAAACCAGATGGCAGCGCACAGATAGTACTTGGAGTAAGTACTTATTGCTTAGTAATGCAAATGCGATTCTAGTCATAGGCTTCACTGAAACCATTCTTGGAATGGATTTTAAATAACAAATGTATTTACAAATACAGCATTCCCCTTTGAGAAGAACTGCAGAAAGGCTTGAAGGGAGGAAAGGAATTCGTGACCCAGACAACAAATAGGACAAAATATAATACTGTACTTAAACATGTTTGTATTTCTTAATATGACTAAGCACTCTTTCCACCACACCTCCCCCCCTGAATAGTTTGGCATTTAAAACAAAAAGAATTTAATTCATTACAACTTAGATATCTTGCAAGTAGAATGAGGGGCTTATAAAGAATCAAAATCCATCTTATAGAGGTGGAGCTATATTTTTAAATAATAAATTATTTGGAAAAGTAATTTTATATGCATCAAGTAAGGTATGGAAATATTCAGAAAAGCCTGTTCGTGATGGTTATGTGGAAGTAGAGGAAGGGAATTTGAAAAGGAAAAAAAATATAGGGAAAGGAAAAAGCACAGGATAGGAAAATACACATGGTGAAATATTATGTATAAAGGGAAAAGTATAGATTATATCATTCTAATTAAAAAATTACTGCAAATACGGTATTGGACATACATATTTGAATGTTAGAAAGAAATCGACAAAAATATTTATTCAATCAGGTGATTTTATTGCAGATGATATTTTATCTTGCATTTCTGTGTTTTCAAATATTATTTTTGCAATAAAATAACCCCTAAAAAGTTAACATAATCAAGGGAATGAAAGAGACAAGCCACATACAATATATCTGCAAAAACTTTTAAATGTTTTTAGGGCAGTGAAACTATAATATATGATACTATAATCATGGATACATGTCATTGTACACTTCCAAACCTCTAGAGAGCACATCAAGAACGATCCATAATGTAGACTATGGACTTTGGGTGATTCTGAAGTCTCAGCGTTGGTTCATCGGCTGTAATACATGTACCCCTCTGGTAGGAGGTGTTGATAATGAGGGAGGTTATGCTATACGGGAACTCTCTGTACCTTCCTCTATTGTGCCGTGAACCTAAAGCTGTTCTGAAAAAAGTGAAGTCTTTAAAAAATTAACATAACAATGACATGCCCGGAATCACTTTGGTAAATGAATTATAACTAACTCCCTTTGTTATTCTGCAAGTTGTAAAGGCAGTCACCCTACAGAGAAACACTACATAAAACTGCCTCCTACCTATTCTCCTTCTACCCCTGTCACTCTGCAGTCTAGTTTCCTAACAGCAGGCAGAGTGATCCTTTTAAAGTACGTGTCACAATATGTCACGGCTCTGTTCAAAACACTCTCAGGGCTCCCCCTCTCAGAGTAAAATCCAATGCTCCAGAATCTCGGTGCGGCCTACAGCCTGCTCCACCAGAGACCTCTCTTGATTTCATCTGCTCCTGACTCATTCAGCGGTGGCCACACTGGGCTCTCTGCCCTTCCTTCCACACTTAAGCAGCTCTCCTGCTGCAGATCTTTGCATCTACTGCTCCTCTCTGCGCCACTCCCTTTTCCCACCCCCAGCTGGCCATGTGGCTGTGTTTGCTCATTTCACTCAGGTTTCTGCTCATGCCAAGTCCTATTGGACACCTTTCCCAAATACCCTTCTTCTCCAGTTATTTTTTTATCCCCTTACTCTGTTTTATTTTCCTCATACTTCTTCATAATATTTTCACCACAGTTTTTGTTCATTACCTGCTCCCCACCCCCACTAGAATCTAAGCTTATCAGGGGCTTTGGTGCTTTTTTTAAAAAAAATTTATTGTTATTCTATTACAGTTGTCTGCATTTTCTCCCCATCCCTCCACCCCACCCCAGCAGGACCCACCTCCCTCCCCTGCCTCCACCCTCCCCCTTGATTTTGTCCATGTGTCCTTTATAGTAGTTCCTGTAAACCCCTCTCCCCACTGTCCCCTCCCCACTCCCCCCTGGCTATTGTTAGATTGTTCTGAACTTCACTGTCTCTGGTTATATTTTGTTTGCTTTTTTCTTTTGTTGATTATGTTCCAGTTAAAGGTGAGATCAGATGGTATTTGTCCCTCACCGTCTGGCTTGTTTTACTTAGCATAATGCTCTCCAGTTCCATCCATGCTGTTGCAAAGGGTAGGAGCTCCTCCTTTCTCTCTGCTGCATAGAATTCCATTGTGTAAATGTACCATAGTTTTTGGATCCACTCATTTGCTGATGGGCACTTAGGTTGCTTCCAGTACTTGGCTATTGTAAATTGTGCTGCTATGAACATTGGGGTGCATAGGTTCTTTTGGATTGGTGTTTCAGGGTTCTTAGGGTATAATTCCAGTAGTGGAATTGCTGGGTCAAAGGGCAGTTCCATTTTTAGTTTTCTGAGGAAATTCCATACTGTTTTCCACAGTGGCCTCACCAGTCCGCATTCCCACCAACAGTGCACTAGGGTTCCCTTTTTTTTTTTTAATTGCCTTCTTTCTTCCCAGGCAGCAGCACAGTATCTGGCCCTTACCACAAAAAGGCAATAAATGTATGTCTCCCCCACCAGATTTTCTCCAGCCTTAGGTATATACTTTGCAAAGAAACCCAGACTTCTTGTTCAACTTCTTATCTTCTTGGCTCATCCTCGAATCAGTATTTTCCACTGGACTCATACCATTTAAGGAAAGGATTTTTCCTTCCTTCCTTCCTTCCTTCCTTCCTTCCTTCCTTCCTTCCTTCCTCCCTTCCTCCCTCCCTTCCTCCCTCCCTCCCTTCTATTAAAAACAAGTCTCAACTGAGAAAAAATTAAAGATCTTATCAGTTTTATTCAGTGATTAATGAAAGTCATCATCCCCATTAACAAACAGCTCCAAGGAGCTGTACAGTATGGAAAACTTTTATAAGCAGAAGGTAGGCAGGGGGTAAAAAGTATGTTTTTAGCAAAGAGTGAATTTTATTCAGGCAGATCACCTTCTTTTGAAAGAAGGGTGGAGGTCTTATCAGGCAGGTTGCCTCACTAGTGTTGACGGGTAGTTCTAAACTGAGTGGTTAAAAAAATTACATTCCTGCAGGAGGTTGAAAGTGCAGTTAAGCTTGGTTTGTTGACATGGGGCTTAGCACGAGTGACTCCATTTGGGGAGTTTTGTTCCTTTCTTTTTATTTTTTTTTTACAACTTCCTTCTTTATTCCTTTCTTTCTCTCCCTCCCTTCCTCTCTCCCTTTCTTTTAAACTATTAAACATATCAATTTGCTTTTTCCTTTTTACTGTGGCTCATGCCATTTACCCTCAATGAGATTGCCATTTCTAGCAATACAAATATATTTAAAAAATTTGTAGATAATAAAACCCCAGTATTCTCTTTGGGGCATCAGCTTATCAAGAATTACTGTTTCATGTCATTACATATTTGCAGACCTAAGGGAAAATACCTGCTGACAACTCATTACTGGGTATTTGTCTCCCAGGAGGTTATTTTCTTTAAGGTTATGTGTAACAGCTTGCTACCTATGGCCTCCTCCCATGTCCACTTAATAAAGAGTAAATGGATATACAGACGCACTTATCTACAAACTACATTTTTACCAGGGAAGGATGAATGACATTTAAAATCTGGACATTGATTATCTTTTCCATCTATAGAACAGGTATAGGGACACAATCTGCTTGGGTGAGAAAGGAAAATAAGACATCTGGAAAATGTTTGCTACTTGAAAAATACCCCGAGTAGCAAGAACACTGATGATTCCCCTCTCTTGATATTGTACTTTAGCCTGACCTAGGGATTGATGGTGGACAAGGGTTTTGCTTTGTTTACATTCTTCTGGTAAACACTAATGTCATTAGGACTTTTTAAGGTTTATATCTGAAATGACTACTAAGAAAATTATGTCATGCAAATTGGTTTTACTTTTGACTAATTTTATTTTCATTAAAGTTAGTAGAGGTGTGTTGTTTGAAGCAAAGTATTACAAGTTTTGTTTCTGGTAGAGTGGTGACTTGATACCCCAACTAACTTGTAAGAGTATTGGATAATTTGTAACAGTCATATGTGTAGAGCTGGTAAGAAAATAAGAACTATTCTGATGCTAAAAATGAAGCAAAAGCAGAAACTAAAGAGATCTATATATGACTTTGGCGTGATAGAGATGCTTAGCAAATGGAACGAAAAGTTCATTTTTGAATGAAACAAATATTAATTCTGATGTTTCAAGGGTAAGACAAGATGAAATAGGAATAGATGACACTATTCTTGTAACGTTAAAGTTAAATTAAATGTATACACATTCACTTCTCTGCTGCATTTGTCTGATCTTACTGAGGCCAAGTTCGTATTTCAGAAATCCTGCTGTCTTTTACGCATACTTTCTGCAGCCCTAGTTAGGTAACACGTCTGAAAAATAGTGTTTTCCTTTCCCAGAGATAAATGAAATCTTCTAATCTTTTCTCTCTGGCATGTTCTCTCTTACTTGCATATGTCATTCTAAAGTCCTTGTTCTCACCTGAACCAACACAAAAGGTAGTCGTTTCTTTTTTGTTTCTGTGCCTCCCTGTATACTTACGACATACGGACTTCTTCATAAGCTAAAACCTCTACCTTTAAGACAGGGCCACATTTCACAAGAAAAGTGTGTGGGGGGTTTGAATGAGAAACAATAGTCTGATTCGCCAAAAAGTAGAGGAATGTTAAGTTCAATGGTACATTTTTTATCAGAATGTGAGACCGGAACATTTGTATCTATTCATCGCAGGTTTCCTGCGCCTATTTTCTGTAAATACCGTTCTGTTCAGTGAGTTTTGTGAGTTAAGGTATGTTTTCATAAACCGAGGTGCTATTTATGCTCTGCCTCTTTCAACTGACAATGAGCTATGCGGAAATTAGAGGTTTGCAGTCAGTTTCTGAATTGCCAAAAGCTATAGTCCCAGAAAGAAGCTAAATATAGTGGAAGAGATGACAATTATCACAGTGGCTGAGCATGTAGTATTCAAATCATTTCTCAATGATAAAATATTTAAATTTAATTCTAGATCAACCAAAATGATGATAAATCATGGAGCTGTAATTTATGTTCACTAATTTAGAACCGTACATTTAAGCAAGTTCATTTACAGTAACAGGTCTACTTAAAATAATCTGCCACACAAGGATGATCAGCCAAATAAGAATGTTCATAAAGGTTATTCGGCAGAAGCTTGAAGTATTGGTTCATTAGTTACACCAACAGAGAATTCACAGAGATGGAAAAAGGATTACTACTCAACAGAATTATTTTATGTCATTAGTTTAAGATACTAGTAAACATAATTTCACAGCTAGTGATTTCCCCGGTGATTTGACAGATAGTTGATTTGTTGCTTATTTTGTACACTTATTTTTCTGTCATTTTAAAAAGTACAACTTTTGAAAGAGGGCATGTTAAAAATTTAAAAACATATTTCATAATTATATAACTATTTTAATTAGTTCACTTGATATCTTTTTTGGAACATTTAAAAATTACTAAGTTGCTGTGAGGGTGGTGTATAACCAAAGTAAAACTAAAAGAATACAAATACAAATTGTTTACCAATTTGGGTTTTTGTTTCCCAATTCCATTTGTTATTTTCTTCTAGAGAAGTAACATTTATTGTGGAAAACAGTTCTGTTAAATCAGTTTATTAATAAATTTTAAAATGTAAAACTTTTTTACTAAAAAAATTTAAATAACTTGTATACAAATGCAAAATCTGTCACATACTTATTACACTATTTGATATTTAAGATGGAGATACTATGAGGTGAACAGTTCACCCTCCAGGCATCGAGTATGTTTCTCACATACTTGAAGTTTATATACATATATATTTTTTAAAGATTTATTTATTTATTTTGGAGAGAGGGAAAAGGAGGGAGAAAGACAGGGAGAGAAACACAGATCGGTTGCCTCTCGCACAGCCCCAACTGGGGACCTGGCCCACAACCCAGGCCTATGTCCTGACTGGGAATCCAACTGGTGACCTTTTGGTTTGCAGGCCGGCACTCAATCCACTGAGCCGTGCCAGTCACAGCTGAAGTTTACATCTATTTTATTATGCAGAGAAGGCTGCTTAATGTTAATTTTTACTATGAAACCAATAAAAAGAAATGGGAGATTTATAAATAGTTTGGTCATCGGTCTTTTGGAATGGATAACAATTTGATTAAGAAAACTGTAATTGAGTACTTTGTGTCTCTAACTTTTAGGGTGTCTAAGAAACACCTAGTGTGCTTGTTAGCAATGCTGGAATCTCTACATCTCAGCTTACATTCCAAAATGAAAAAAGTTCCTAACCTAAAAGAAGCAGTCCATGGATAAAGCCAGGGTGGGAGAGACCAGGCATGAGCTCCTTGTTGTCTCCTCCAAGCCAAATGGCACAAATGGTGCTTGCTCCTCCCAGGAATAATGTGTGACCAGATGTGCAAAGTGTTTTGGGGGGTCACACTGATCTCTTTTTCTCCCTGAACTTTTATTACACTTTTCTTATGCAGTTCGTCCATTCAGTCATTCATGGTATTTATTGAGAGTCAGCCATGTACTAGCTGAATGCCAGGTCCAATCATAAGTTAAATAGAAATACTCCCTGTCCTTAGGAAAGTTATTATTCAGCCAAAATAACAGTAAAATAATTAGAATACAGTAGTAAAATATAAAAAATAAAGTGTGAAACGAACACACGTGGGGATAGAGTAGGGAGGGTAATTACATATATGGATCAGTAGAGGTTTCCATGGGGGTAATATTTCTCCTTACAAATGAAGATCAAGTAGAATGTATCTAGGCTCAAGTATGGGGGTGGGTTGAAAAACAGTAGCAAAAAGATTCAGGCAATGGGACTAACATGTTTTACAGCAGAGAGGCTTAAGAGAATGAGGAGTTTCAGGGAGTCACAGGGTTTGATATGGCTGTAGTATAGGGCATGAGGCAGAGAATGATGAGGGGTAAGTCAGGAGTGATGGGCTAGGCAGGGTGCAGGGCCAGGTAGGCCATATAAGCCATCATTTGAACTTTGTCCTAAAAGTATTGAAGAATCTGCAAGATGTGATAAATGGAGGTTATGTTACTATATTTACGTATTAGAAAAGCCACTGTCACTGCTAGCAGGAAGGTGAATTCAAGGAGGGAAGAAGAGTTAAGAAGCTATACGGTGCTCATCAAAGCTGGTGGTGAGGCTGGTGTTACCATGGTAGCAGTGAGGCTAGCAAATGCTGGACAAATTCGCCAGACATTTGGAATAGTTGATCAATTGTATCTAACGGATAGCTATGTTTGTGTTAGGAGCTACTGAAGAGCAGAAAACATGTCTCATTCTTTTCTACCTACCAAAACTTCCAAGTCATCAGCAGTGGGGTCTCGTAATAAGTATTTGCTGACCAAATAAGCCTTTGGATGGAATTATTTAATCACTGAGAGTTTGTAAAGATAGCTGGCAGAATATCCAGGACAACATTCTTCATAGCTCCATTTTCAGGGCAGTATAAAAAATGGTACTGTGAGGCAGAGTTCTCAGACATTACCTCCTTACAGGGGCCAGAGTAGTGAGCTATAAAACTGGTGATGAAGAATGTACCAGTTTTTACAGCAGTAATCTGGGCTTTAGGGCAGGAAGTCAATGCCAGTGACAAATTCCCAATACATGACAATTTAAAATCCAATAAGTGAAGTTAACAAAGTTGCTTTATAGCTCAGTGGACTTATGGGTAGGGCTGGAAGCCATTTCCATCCTGGATCATCAGCCTGGCTCTCTTAGGGCAATATAAACAGCCATCTGGCAAGGAGTCAGGATATTTCTTTTAAAATAAATCATAACAGTATATTCAGGTTACATCTGCATGTCAATGGAGCAAACATTAGAAGTGTATAGAAGTTGATCATTCTTCTGAAGAAAAACAGCAGAGACTGAATGAAATTGAGTATTTTTTTTAAAGGGTGGGAAATCTATCTCCTAATCCAGATGATTTCTCTCTTCAATTTCATGAAGTGGTAAATGCAGTTCCTTCTAAAATCCAACTGTATTATTCCTTGAATTTTCTTTGGATGATTGCTCAACATGAAGCAAACACAACCTATACTTTATTGTGTGTGAACTTTTAAGTGAGGATAAAAAAGTTTTCTCATGACAACTAATTAATTTTTATAAACCTGAGTATGAAGGCCTTTTAACATTAAAGAGTGCTTTATCTGCTGTAATGTATTCAATGTTAAAAGTGCCTTTTCTCGTATGATGTGCTCATAAAATAAGCTGGGACTAAAGGTTTGTATGTATTGAGCCCTGGCTGGTGTGGCTCAGTGGCTTGAGTGCTGGCCTGTGAACCAAAGGGTCACTGGTTTGATTCCCAGTCTAAGGCACATGCCTGGGTTGTGGGCCAGGTCCCCGATAAGGGTTCTGTGAGAGGCAATCACACATTGATGTTTCTCTCCCTCTCTTTGTCCCTCCCTTCCCCTCTCTAAAAACAAATAAATAAAATCTGTATGAAAAAAGATTTGTATGTGTTGAAAGGACAAACTAGTGAGATAACACTTTCCAGGAAACCTATCACAGGTATATTTCATAAAAATAAACATTTATTGAATACATACACATCTGAGTTTTGTATTAAATGTGTTATTTAATTATTTCATGCTCATAACAAAATTATGTAAGAGGTGCTTTTATAATTCACATTTTTATAGGTGAGGAACTAATACTCAGAATGTTCAGAAACTTGCTCAAATCCTCAAATTTGAATCCAGGTCTCAGAATACGGAACTGATATTTTTATTGCCCTACTTACAATCATAATTAATGCCTTCGAAGAAAGGAACATCACTAGTATTTTCTACTAAGGTGGGTGACAGGTACCATTGTCCTAATTTCCCACCAGTGTAAAAAAATTTACATTGGACAGTATTGCCTAGTATTAATAAAATGTGATATCCTTGTAAAAGTGTGGATTGTCATGATTTCTTCTGGGATTTTTATGGTTTCTGGCCTTACATTTGCGTCTTTAATCCATTTGAGTTTATTTTTGTATCTGGTTTAAGAAAATGATCCAGTTGCATTTTTTCTTTGCACGTAACTTGTCCAATTTTTCCCAACACCATTTATTGAAGAGACTGTCCATGATTGTATATTCTTGCCGCCTTTGTCATAGATAAGTTGACCCTATAAATGTGGGATTATTTTGGGGTTGTCTATTCTACTCCATTAATCTATGGATGTGCTTTTGTTCCAGTACTGTACTGTTTTGATTACTGTAGCTTTGTAGTATATTATGAAATCAAGAAGTATGATACACCCAAACTTGTTCTTCTTTTTTAAGATTGTTTTTGCAATTGGGGTCTTTTGTGGTTCCATACAAATTCTAGGATTATTTATTCTAGTTCTCTGAAAAAATGCCACTGGTGTTTTATACAAATAGCATTTAATCTATAGATTTTGTTGATTGGTATGGATATTTTAGTGCTATTAGTTCTTCCAATCCATGAGCATGGTTGGTCCCTCCATTTGTTTGTATCATCTTTAATTTCTTTCATCAATGCCCTATAGGTTTTAGAATAACAGGTCCTTCACATTCTTGATTAAAGTTATTCCTAGGTATTTTGTTCTTTTGATGAAGTTGTAAATGGGGATGTTTATTTGTTTTTTCTGATAGTTCATTGTTAGTGTGTAGGAATGCAATAGGTTTTTGTGTATTGATTTTGTATGCTGCATGTTTACTGAATTTGTTGATTAGTTCTAACAGATTTTTTGGTGGAGTCTTCAGAGTTTTAATATATAGTATCTTTTCATCTATAAATAGTGACAGTTTTACTTCTTCCTTTCCAATTTTAATGATTTATATTTCTTTTTCTTGTCTAATTGCTGTGCCTAGAACTTCTGAATATCATATTCAATAAAATTGGTGAAGGTTGCCATCCTTGTCTTAGTTCTTGTCTTAAAGGAAAAGCTTTCAGCTTTTTACTATTGAATATGATGTTACCTGTGAGTCTGTTAGATATGGCCTAATTATGTTGAAGTATGTGCTCCCTTTATACCCACTTTATTGAGATTTTTATCATAAATGGAGGTTGAATTTTGTCAAATGCTTTTTTTTGCATCTATTGAGATCCTATTATTTTTCACCTTTGTTTTGTTGATGTGGTGAATCACATAGATTGATGTACAGATAGTGAATTATCCCACGAATAAATCCTACTTGATCATGATATATGATCCTTCTAATTAATGTATTTTTGAATTCAGTTTGCTAATATTTTATTGTGAAAAGTTGTATCTATGTTCACCAGAAATATTGACCTGTAATTTTCTTTTTGTGTAGTGTCTTTCTCTAGTTTTGGTATCACAGTAGTACTGGCTTCATAGAATGAGTTTAGAAGCATGCCTTCCTCTTCAATTCTTTGAAACAGTTTGAAAAAGTTAGGTATTAATTATGCTTTAAATATTTGGTAGAATTTACCTAGGAAGCCACCTTGTACCAGACTTTTGTTCGTTGGCATTTTTTTGATAGCTAGTAATCAGTATTTTCAGATTTTCTATTACTTCCTGACTCATTCTTGGAAGATTGTATGAATTAATCCATTTCTTCTAGGTTGTCCAATTTTTGGTGCCTAATTGTTGGTAATATTTTTGTATGATTAATTGTTTTTCTCTGGTGTTAGTTGTAAGGCCTCTTTTTTTAATTTGTGATTTTATTTATTTGTTCTCTTCTTTCTTGATGTCTGGCTAAATGTTTATCAATTTCGTTTACCTTTGCAAAGAACCAGCGCTTAGTTTCATTGAGCTTATCTATTGTTTTTGTTCAGTTTCTATTTTATTCACGTGCACTCTGATCTTTATTATTTTATTCCTTCTAACTGTGGGCCTTTTATTGTTCTTTTTTCCTAGTTCCTCTAGTTGTAAGGTCAGATTGTTTATTTGAGGGCTTTCTTGTTTCTTGATGTAAGCTTACATCACTCTATACTTTCCTATTAGCACTGCTTTTGTGCACTCCCTAAATTTTGGTTTCTGTTTCCATTTGTCTTAGAGTATTTTTTTATTTACTCTTTCATTATTTTTTTGATCCATTAATTGTTCAATAGTATGGCGTTTAACCTACATGTTTGTGTTTTCTCCAGTTTTCTTGTACTTGTTTAATTCTCACACCCCTATAGTTGGAAAAGATTCTTGACATTTCCAGTGTGAAGCCCGACTGGAGTGTCAATCTCAACATATTTAAAGCCAAACTCAATGACCTTAAATCTCCTTCTCAGTTTCAGGAACCCATGCAAAATAATACCCTATTATCATAATATAGGTGTGATTTTTTAAGACTTGAATTTCTAAGTTTTAAGTGTCCTCATCATTATTACAATAATGGTAGATAACTATTCCTTCTGCCAAGTGCTGGGTTAAATATTTTATATGCATTATCTCCTTAATCCTTGACTCTCTCTGTAGATTTAATGGTATCATCCTCATTTTATAAGTATCTTCACTGAGGAAGCAAGGGGTTAAAAAATCCCCTGCCAAAATTATACCTAATAAATGGCAAAACTAGATGTTTATTGTAGATCTATGTACCTCCCCAACAATTATTCACTCTGCAAATCTGCCTCACATAGGTTTTGGTGGTCAGATTTGCAGGCCCTTGGAGAGTGACAGAGTGGGATGAGGTTGGAAGGTGGTGGTTTTTTATACCAGAATCACCTAGTAGGCTTTTAAAAATTATCCATACTTCTCAGATTTATAGGAATCACTAAATAAATCAATGTTTCATCACAAGATTTTGTACAATACCTGCCATACTTACATTGTTCAGAAAACAATTCTAATTCTTAATTATTAAGCACTAAGTAAAATGGTCTTCTCTTACTTAACTTACAGATAGCTTCAATCATCGAATTTTTTTCTTAACTGTAATGGCATGGTTACGTCAAGTTTTAGTCTATATAAGATGCATATCAAGAACATAATTTATTAGACAAGTACAACTCTTCAATTTCTTAACTTTTAAGATACATAATTGCTCTACTATGAAGACTTAAATGGGGATTGTCACTTTTGTAATTAATTCTTTTTGTTTCATCCTTCTCACTAATTGAAAATAGGCTTTCAATATAGAATGCTTTGAAATTGGATGAAGAGACAG
Source organism: Desmodus rotundus (assembly GCF_022682495.2). Lineage (NCBI taxonomy): Eukaryota > Metazoa > Chordata > Mammalia > Chiroptera > Phyllostomidae > Desmodus > Desmodus rotundus. Next base: position 149,097,431 of record NC_071392.1, read on the forward strand.
AATTGGAAATGAACTTAATTAACTACAAACTGTCCAAATCAATCAGGGTTTGACAGAGCCTGAGTAACACACAGAGTTCATAATTTACTTGAGATCTGCTGTAATGCACACACCGCAAAGTGCACAGAAGCTGTGCTCACTGTGTACCAAATTTAGTACCGGGCTATGAGGTGGCACTGGGAGAAAATTGTTCTTCAACACAAGCTATTTTTCAGAGGATATACTTTACATTTTCATTAGGCAACTCAACTTTTGAAAATAAATGCTTTGCTTTTTTTCCCCAATGAGATTTGACATAGGGATAAAAAAAATGTTTAAATGTGTTTCCAATCATTTAAGCATTATAATGGCTGTGGTTAGGTTTCTATGTTTTGTTACAGAGTCTCAGAGAGCTGGTTTTCTGATATATTAAATGTTACAGGTATCCTTTTTTTTTTTTTACTGCATTTTGCTTTGTTGTACTTTATAGAATTTACATTTTTTACAAATTGAAGGAAAGAATCTTCAACAGGAAAAAGATTACAACTCACTATTGTGATACTTGCTGTATTGTGGTGGTCTGCCATATCTCAGAGGTATGCCTGTATAAAGAAAAAATTCTGTCTATAAAATTCTATCATTCCCCTCTTTATATTATGAATGTAATTTGCCAGATGTTCAGAAAAGAAGGGATGACCTAACTGATCATAAAATGGGTTAATCATACTTGTTAGTATTTTATGAGCTGTCTTCTCTCTCTGATTTTCAAGGAAAAAGATATAATTATCTTTTTTTGAGAAGACAATAGTTGATAAAGGTTATGGCATATACTTGGCTAGACCCCAGTACATGCCTATTGTGGCCAAAGATACCTGTAATTCATAGCCACCAGTCATTCTTCATGTGCAGATATCCTGAGCAGACATTGTTTCCTATATTTTCTTAACTACCTAAAAATATAAGTAGCAACCATATTATAATCAATTTATTTCAATGCTCTATGTAGTACTTGTTACAATTACATTATGTTACTTCATGATTCTCCTTTTTTAAGTGTATGAAAATATCATTACCTCTGAACTCTGAGCTCTTTATTTTTTAGCTCTATTGAGGTATATTTGACAAACAAAATTGTAAGATATTTTAAGTGTACAACATGATGATTTGATATATGTATACATTGGTAAGGATTCCCCCCATTGTGTTAATTAACACACCCACCACTTTACATATTTGTTTGAGAACATTTCGGTTATACTCTCTTAGCAATTTCAATTATTCAGTATAGCGTTATCAACTATGATCACCATATTATATATTGGATCCTCATATCTTATTCATCTTATAAGAAAGTTTGTACACTTTTACCAACTTCCCCCTATTTGCGCTACCCTCATCCCCTGGCAAAATCTTTTCTTTTTTTTTAAGTATATTTTATTGGTTATGCTGTTACAGTTGTCCCGTTTTTCTCTCCCCTTTATCCTCCTTCACCCTGCACCTCCCCTCCCTCCAGCATCTCCCCCCTGCCCCCACTCCAGCTTCATTCATATCCATGGGTTGCACATATAAGTTCTTTGGCTTCTTCATTTTCTATACTACTCTCAACCTCCCCCTGTCTACTTTGTGCCCACCAGTTATGCTTCTTAGTCCTTGTACCTTTTCTCCCCATTTTCCCCCAACCCCTCCCCACTGATAACCCTCCATGTTACCTCCATTTCTCTGATTCTGTTCCTGTTCCAGTTGTTTGCTTAGTATTAATTTTTGTTTTTTAGGTTCAGTGTTGACAGTTGTGAGTTTGTTGTCATTTTTACTGTTCATAGTTTTTTATTTTTACTTAGATAAATCCCTTTAATGTTTCATATAATAAGGGCTTGGTGATGATGAACTCCTTTAACTTGACCTTGTCTGGAAGGCTCTTTACCTGCCCTTCCATTCTGAATTATAGCTCTGCTGGTTAGAGTCATCTTGGTTGTAGGTCCTTGCCTTTCATAACTTCAAATACTTCTTTCCAGCCCCTTCTTGCAAGGTTTCTTTTGAGAAATCAGCTGATAGTCCTATGGGTGCTCCTTTGTAGGTAGCTCTCCTTTTCTCTTACTGTTTTTAAGATTCTCCCCTTATCTTTAATCTCAGATAATGTAATTATGATGTGTCTTGGTGTGTTTCTTCTTGGATCCTCTCTGAGCTCAAACTTCTGAGTATCAAACTTCTTTGATACTCTCTGAGTGTCCTGGGCTTGCATGTCTAGTTCCTTACCCAGATTTGGGAAATTTTCCTTCATTATTTGTTCACATAAGTTTTCAATTCCTTGTTCTTCCTCTTCTCTTTCTGGCACCCCTATGATTCATATGTTGTAAGGTTTAAAGTTGTCCCAGAGGTTTCTAAGCCACTCCTCATCTTTTTGAATTCTTGTCTCTTCATTCTGTTCCAATTGAATGTTTATTTCTTCCTTTTGTTCCAAATCATTGATTTGAGTCCTGGTTTCCTTCCCTAGACTATTGGTTCCCCATATATTTTCCTTTATTTAACTTTGTATACCCTTCATTTCTTCCTTTATTTTGCAACCATACTCAGTCATTTCTGTGAGCATCCTGATTACCAGTGTTTTGAACTCTGCATGTGATAGGTTGGCTATCTCCTTGTCACTTAGTTATTTTCCTGGAGTTTTGACCTGTTCTTTCATTTGGGCTGTATTTCTTTGTCTTGGTGCACTTGTTACATTGTAAGGGGCAGAGCCTTAGGTATTTGCCATGGCAGGGCAAACCATTTCGCTGCATTGTGCTGTGGTCTGGATGAATATTTCTTCTCTGACTTCTTGGTTGTTGGACTTCCATACAATCTGATTTCCTGGCAGTTCTATTGTCTTTTGTTTTTAAATTGGTTGTTATCCTTCTTTTGGTTGTGTGAGGAAGTGAAGCATATCGATCTAGGCCTCCATCTTGGCTGGAACTGGCAAACTCTTTTCTGTTTCATGTTTCTATGAGTTTGGCAGTTTTTTTTTCAATTCTTCACATATATGTGATACCATGTAGTATTTGTCTTCTCTCTATCTGGCTTATCTCACTTAGCTTTCCAGGTCTATCCATAGTTGTCACAAATGGTAGAATTTCCTTTGCTATTAAGGCTGAATAATTGTCATGTATGTATGTATCACATTTTCTTTACCCATTCATCTGTCTCAAAAAGTCTGTTTCCATGTCTTGGCTATTGTGAATAATGCAGCAATGAATATGGGAGTAGAGATACCTCTTTAAGATAATGATTTTGTGTCCTTTGGCTATATACCTAGAAGTGGAATTGCTGGATCATATAGTAGTTGTTTTATTTTTCCTTTCTTGAGAAACTTCCATACTTTTTTCTGTAGTGGGTATACCAGTTTACATCCCCATCAATAGGCTTCAAGGATTCCCTTTTCTCCAAACACTTTCAGCATTTTTTTAATCTCATCTTTTTTATAATAGACAACCTAACAGGTATGAGGTGGTATCTTGTAATTTGATGTACATTTCCCTGATGATTAGTGATGGTGAGCACTTTTCATGTACCTGTGGCCATTTGTTTGTTCTCTTCAGAAAATATCTATTCAGCCCCTTTGTCCATTTTTTAATTGGATGTTTGGGCTTTTTTATGTTGAGTTCCTTATATATTTTGGATATTAACTCATCATGTCTGTGGTATGCAAATATTTTTCTCCCATTCCATAGGTTGCCTTTCATTTTGTTGATGGTTTCCCTTGCTGTGCAGAAGTGTTTTAGTTGGATGTAGTCCCACTTGTTTATTTTTGACTTTGTTGACTTTTCTTACGGTGTCAAATCCAAAAAAAAATCATTGTCAAGATCACTTTCAAGAAGGTTACTCCCTTTATTGTCTTCTAGAAGTTTTTCAACTTCAGATCTTATATTTAACTCTTCAATCCATTTTGAGTTGATGTTTGTGTTTGGTCAAAGAAAGTCCAATTTCATTCTGTTGCATGTGGCTGTCCAGTTTTACCAACTCCATTTATTGAAGGGACTACTTCTTCCCCATTGCATAATCATTGCTTCTTTGTCATAAATTAATTGGCTTCATAGGCATGGGTTTATTGCTGGACTCTCTGTTCTGTTCCATTGACCTACAAGCCTGCTTTTATACCATTACTATTTAAATTGTTTATAATATTATTTGAAGTCTGGAAGCGTGATGTCTCCAGTTTTCTGCTACTTGTTTTTCAAATTTGCTTTGGCTATTCAGGGTTTTTTTTTGTGGTTTCATATAAATGTTAGGGTTGTTTGTTGTATCTTTGTAAAATATACCATTGGAGGGTATCACATTTAATCTCTAGATTACTTTGGGCAGTATAAACACTTTAGCAGTATTAATTTTTCCAATCCATAAACATAAAATATTTAAAAACTTATTTGTGTCTTCAGTTTCTTTCAACAATGCTTACAGTTTTCAGTGTACATATTTTTCACTTCCTTGGTTAAGTTTATATCTATTCTTTTTGATGCTACTGTAAATGAGACATTTTTCTTAATTTCTCTTCCTGATAGTTTGTGCATATATAGAAATACATGTGATTTTTACATATTGTCTTTTCATCCTGCAACTGAACTGAATCATTTATTTCATTCTATCACCTTTTTGGTGTGTTAGCTCTTTAGTTATAGGTTTGTCATTCATTACTTCTTGTGTGTCTTAAAGGAACATGGCAGGGGTCAGCCAAACTACAACTCACTGCCCAAATTTGGCCTAACACCTGTATTTGTCAATAAGTTTTATTGTCACACAGCATGGCAGTCACACAGCAATTATGCATTGCTTCTGGCTACCTTTGTGATACAACACACTCTGCTGAGTCACTGCGAAAGAGATTGTATGTCTTGGGAAACCAACGTAGTTAATCTTTGGCTCTTTATAGAAAAGGTTTGCTGACTCCTGGAATAAAGTTTAACAAATAATGGGTATCTAATAAATGCTTGATGAAAATTGCACAAGAAAGTACTTTAGCTGATACCCCCCAAAAGTATAGCCCTAATTTGAGGACTTTAATGACTCAATAATTTTGTCACTGCAATGTCAAGCCTTGTTGGACTGATGTCTTCCCCCTTTTGGATGTTTTATTTGATTTTTGCATAGCAGTCTGCTTCTAAGTATTAGAGATGAAATGGCAGTAAAGTAGAGGACATCATAATTTTTGCCATGCCAGTTTATATTGGCATGAAGTTACCTCTTTCTCCATAAGCAAATGTTTTCAGGGGAAAAGTTTTATATGCCATTTTATATAGGTACATCAAAAACATTTTACTGGTTGCTGTCAAAACAACCAAAAAATATGCTTTGAAAAAATGCTTGTGCTGACAGGAAATATTTCCAGAATGAAAATCTTGGTTATGATCATTTTGGTTACAGAAAGCATTTTATTTGTGCCTGATACAGGCTTTAAAGTTTCTAAAAATGCTTCTAGCCCAAAATTTCTTCTTTGGAAGAGATAAAAACAACTATTCATGTAATATTTCAAATACCAAGAGGTGGCTAGAGTTTATATCTTGAAACTTGGCTTTACAGGTACAACTCTTAAGATATGTTTTTAAAAGATTCATAGTTCCTAAACAATAATATTGCTTAGGCTAAAGAAAATTCTAATGAGATGAATTTTTGTGGTTGAAGGACAGTTTGCCGTGAGAATTTTCAATTGCAGATAAAACCTGGAATATATGCAACTATAGTATAATAAAAATTGTATAGGTTTTGAGAACAAATTACAGTCATGTCAGATCCTATCATTTATTAGTATTTTATTGTTCTTATCACTGACTGACATTTCCAAGTTATAGCTTCTCACAGCCTCAATAAAATGTAATGTTTGGAGATAATAATAATTATTTCATGCTTTTGTTGAGATAACATTAATAAAATGGCTAAGAGGCCTTGATCATTATAGAGCAGGGGTGTCAAACTCATTTCCACCAGGGGCCACCTCAGCCTTGCGGTTGCCTTCCAAGGGCCAAATGTGATTTTAGGACTGTATCAATGTAACTACTCCTTAACTGTTAAAGAGTTGATATTGTCACCTTTGTTATAAAGAGTCCTTATATATTGATGAACAAAGGAACTGGGGTCTAGTGTAGTGAACTAACAAGCATTTTCAGACATAATCCCATGAAGGCCCAGGTAGCCAATCTGTCATTTCCCTTTCTATTTGCAGATCTCAAGGTTTCAGAAAGCATGGAAGCTTTGTTAGAGGGGAAGGGCATTGGGAGGCTGGGTGAAAAAGGTGAAAGGATTAAACAAAAACAAAACAAAACAAAACCAAAAAGTCATAGAGACACAGACAACAGTATGGTGATTAGCAGAGGGAAAGGAAGGTGAGAGGATTTCAGAGAGGGTAAAGGGGGGATAAATGGTGATGGAAGGAGACTTGGCTAGGGGTGGTGAATGCACATACAATATACGGATGGTGTATTATAGAATTGTACACCTAGAACCTATACAATTTTATTAACCAATGTCACCCCAATATATTCAATTAAAAAAGAAAGTATGAAAGCTTTGACTATCCTCTCTTGCTAGCAGAATCATCGGGACTTGCCTTTTATGGATAATTATCTAACAGTCATTGGAACTAGGGGCCTAGCACATTATGTTCTGATGATACTTGGATGTTGAAAAATGAAGAGCCTTCGCCAATATTCTCTCCTAAATTTACCCAGCCTGTCTACAAAAGTTGCCAACTTCCAAACTAAACCTTGAATACCTGTAACTTCAAGGAGAAAGAGCATCTCTTTTATTCACAAAGCCCTCGAGTTAGTGAGGTTCTGTACCCTCATTTTTCCTATATAGCTTTCATACTCTTCATTGGTTTCAATTAAGCTGGCTGGAGAAAGCCCTTTGTTTGGTTCTTAATCATTCCATTTCAAAATGGTAAATTTGCTGGCCAAGCAGGTTTTCTAGAGTTCTGCCTTGACACCACAAACTAATTGGATATTTTAAATTTAAAATGAGAAATCATTAGAATTGCAATAAGGTAAAATTAGGAGTAGATTATACCAATGCAAGTAGCTGAATGTGTCATGCTTCTGGGAAAGACTTGAACAAATTAAGATTTAAACCTTGACACTAAATGGAAAGTTTAGATTTCAGCATTGTGTTTCAGAAATCTTATAGCATTAAAATAATAATAGGTTGTTGGAAATACTGTTTATGAAATGAGAGACTCTTCACATATCTCAGTCAGGGGTCAAACATGCTGGGGTTTCTAGGTAGTAAATTAAGCATGTTTGGCTACGTATGGGAAATGAATTATAAATCTCTGTTGAGTTCAATTGAGTAATTTCAACAGAAACACATGAATTTCATGCAGGTGAAAGTCAAATTACCTTTCCCTCTTAATCATTGTAGACAGCCAATTGGAAACATGGGGACCTTAAAATTTCTCTTTTTTGTACTCAACAATATTTCAGTGCCTGAATGGTGTGGGTAAATAACTTTGCTTCTTCAAATGATGAAAACTCTCTTGCAAAAGTGATCCTTTTTTTTTGATAAGGTAATAAAGTCTTTTTTAATTAAAATATTTCCAGGTAGGTGTGCTTCTTCAAAGAGCATAATTTATGCAACTCTTCTTCAAAGAGTATAATTTATGCAATTTTATTATGTGTAGTGTATATGTCATTCATCTGTCTATCTCTCTCTCTCTATATCTCACATCTTCCTTATTCATTCATCCTGCAGTAAAAACTTAGGCTGTTAACATTTTTCGGCTATTGTAAACAGTGCGTCAATGGACATAGGGGTATGTATATCTTTTGAAATTATTGTTTTCATATTCAGATAAATACTGGAAGTGGAATTGCTGGATCATACGGTAGTTCTAAACTTAATTTCTTGAGGAACCTCCATACTGTTTTCCACAGTGGCTATACTAACTCACATTCCTACCAATAGAAAAGGGTTCCCTTTTCTCCACACTCCATCCGATGCTTGACATTTGTTTTCTTTTTGATAATAGCCATTTTAACAAGTGTGAGATGATATCTTACTAGGGTTTTGATTCGCATTTCCCTAATAATTAGTGGTAGTAAACATCTTTTCATATGTCTATCGACCATTTGTATGTCTTCAAGAAAAACGTCTGTTTAGATAGCCAATTTTTAGATCAGGTTGTTTTTTGTTATTGGTATTGAGTTGTATGTGTTCTTTAAATATTGTGGATAAAAGTATATTAATTTAAACTGGTTTGTGGGGAGGGGGAAACTCTGCAAGTGAAGTCACGATATGTAGGGAAAGGAAATTATACAAACTATAATTTTGATTTTGAAATGAGGTAAGATGATTATTCTTGGTGTTGGCTTCTTTTATGTGAGGGTGTACTTCTGAGCAGCCTACAGTATATGTGCTTGAAAGGCATTCATTTTCAGTATGAGAAAAGACCTCCATACTTAAGAGCTTTTGACTGTTGCTTTCTTCCATGGAGTCACCATGAAGCTAGGGAGAGTGGAGAGATGTCAATTAGGAACCATTTGGAAGCCTGGATGCACCATATTTCACCAAATCTAAGACATCATCAATTATAAGATGTTCCATTTTTTAATTTACCACAAGGAAAGACAAATGGTAAAAGATACTATGACATTATTCTAAGACATTCTCACATCCCAAATTCAGGCATATAAAAATATATATTAAAAAAATTGGTTTATAATCAAGGAAACACCCTAGATCAAAGAAGTACTGGTAGTTCTGCAGGGAGGAATGATGACCAGGCAGGTTCTTAAACAACTTCAGAATAAAAATTCTTACATAGGTAGAAATGGTCCTAACAGGTTGAAGATCCCAGCTCTTTGCCCAGACCTCCACAGCCCTGCAAGTTGTAGTCTGCAGCTTCTCTGGGCTCTGCTGGGCCACCCTGCCCTCCGCCCACTCTACTCCAGCCTCCCTGGGCTCCCAGGCTCATTCCTGGCTCGGTCTTGTGCTTAGTCTTTTCCTCCTGGAGCTGTGATTAGCCAGGGCTTCTCCCAGAGCGAGTCTTCATCTCATTCAGGTTTTTGATCAAATATCCCATCCGCTGATCCTCCTACATAAAATATCCCTTTTTCCTCTAACAGTTCTGGTTTTATAGTCAGCTTTACTTTTCTGCACGACACTCTACCTCTAACACTTACCCTCCCTAAAATAAGCATATATATTTGTTGTCTTGTGTATCTTCTATTTCCTCCACTAACATATGTACTTCATTAGGGCAGAAATATATCTTTTGTCAATGTTAAAAGGATGCCTCTCATGTAACAGACATGACACAAATGTATTTAAATAAGTGACATAGTCATCTAAAAGTAGAGAGTTAAGATTTTTAACCCAGTCCTGAGGTTCTGATCAGCATAAATGGAGAAAGAATTTTAAATACGAAATTGGGCAATGCTATTTGAGTTACCCTTCTACGAGCCCCTACAAGATTTGTCTTGATTTTTTTCAAGGTTAGGGACAATTAGAAATTTGAAAAGCAAATCTAGTTTTGCAACATAAAGGTGTACCTGTTGAGGAGCCAAGTTAAAGTGCTAATTCTTGTATAGAGAGCTTTCCTCTTATCCCTTAGGGGACTCAATACCTCTGACTTTGGGGTAACCATGTCACTACAGACCAAGGCAGGAGAGATGACAACAACGTGATAACTTATAGTGCGATGGAATGACAGGGATCATTTGTGGATTAGAGAAAGGATATGAATAAAGCAACAAGAAAGCCCTGAATGGAGCCAGGACCATCGACCATCGTGAGAGCAACCATTTCCTACGTGTTTACAGGTACCGGGTATTGCAGGGGCTACAGGAGGACTTGGATGGGCTACAATGTTTTATCCTGTCCCACTGAAGAGAATCATTGTTTTAGGCTTCATCTGTCTTGTTAGGACGTACATACTTGCTTTATCACATAGTCTCTGAGGTTAAAATAAAACATGTACCCTTCATCCCAATATAGCAAAAATGGCCATAATGAGGCATTTTATGACTAGATTTTACTATACACATGCTTCATCAAAAATGAATTATTTCAGCATGTAGAAAATACCATGAATTGTCATGTGGTAAAAAAAAAATGCCAGCACCTCTTTTATGGGGAAGAAGAGTGGGTGCCAGGATCTACTCCATATTGCCTCAGTAACTCACGGTGCCTGGCTCACCTGATCACCAGCTACAGAGCAAGCCAGATTGCAAGTGTGTATATTCCGTTTCCGTGGTCACAGGTATTGGGTCTGTGATAGGTGCATGCAGTAAAGTTAGTCAGTAAAAGTTTCCCTGAGATGTGTTAGGTGACTACAAAGAAAGAAGGAGATCACAAGCTATCACTGTCACCAGGCATCTGTGCTGACAGATGGGGAGCCTTTGCTAGAATGAAGTCCCTGTACACAGAGAATGGCCAACAGAGACAAAGAGCCCAGATGACATTGCTTGAGGCATAGAATCTTCCTTGTGTAGAGCCAGCTCCATCTACCCATGAAATCCCAAGATACGGGAGCCAATACATTTCCTTTTTGATTAAGCTTATTTGGATGGGCTTGCTGTTATTTAAAACTGAGCCTCTGTAGTACAGTGCTCCACTCATCAAAACAAGTTAGCATAGTTCCAATAGCTTTTCAAAAAAAAGTCATTCTTTATCTTTTTATACTGATCAGAGAGACTAGATCCTAAAATGTTTATCTTCGTTTAGTCAGGTATCTGAGAATCAGTCCTCGGAGAAGATGGCTTGCAGACTTCTGGGGAGAAATCAGGGTGTAATAAAGCCAAATGAACTCACGAGAGTCAGGTGGGCATTTCCATCCTACAACTAAGTATCAGTCATTTTAAGTCCATCAGTACAGTCGACTTTACCTGTTACCATGAGACATCAGTCCTTTGTGATTTCATTAGAATGTAGGTCCATGGGGGCATCTCTATTGAACGTTCTCTAGGGTTTTTGGGGTACTTGACTAAATGACACCATTCTATAATAAGGTCTATCTAAAATGTTTGTGATTCAATCTGTTTGGAGAGAGTACTCAAACATCTTGCCGGAGACTTTGCCGGTGAGTACCAAGTTTACTCAGAGCTCCAATGTATTGTGTACGGCCCATTCCATGAGGGGAAAATGGAACTATTTGAAAGGACTTGTTGGATTTAAACTGTATTATGAAACAGAGAGACATTTTCTGAGGTTGGCTTTAGAAATGGCTAAGCTTTCCAAAATGAGTACTTTGAAAAGATATGAGGAGATTTGGTAGAGATATATACTTGGTGTGACTGCAAAACATGCTAGACTATGTGGTTGACAGACTGTTCATTCAATAGGCTTCTGTAATACTTGCAGGCCTTGGTCATGGGAATTGTTTTCAAAAAGCACACCAATGACACAGTCTTTGCTTGTATCACTTTTCTATTTAAAGGCTTAACTTCTCTACACCACACATGCTTTAGGGATTTTTACTATCTCCATAGTATATTAACTATTGTGTTTCTAACCTGCCAACTATCCTGAATTCGAGAAGTTACAATTCTCTAGGCCATGTGGGAAACTTGCCAAATTATATTAACTTTAGATGAATAGGATCCCTATTTTCTTTTGCAACATTTGATGGTGGCAAGTTCTAAGCGCCATGTGTCACATAAAGTGGATGGCAGTAGGGTGGTATCTAGATGCAGAAGCACGAATATGAATAATGGAACTGAAGAATCTATAATCAGTTACTGCAGGTGGTGACTCCAGAGGGAGACAGTTCTGTGTAAAAACAGCACCAATTAATGACAGATGAAAAAAAATGTAGAGAAAAATTCCGTTGGCACATCTAACAACCTAAGTCACCAAGGCTATAAAAATCTTGAGTATTTTAATATGCATTGTGAATTTTAATTTTTTCTAATATCCTTCGAATGCTTTAAACTAACTTTTTCAGGATAAAAAATTTGCATGCTATGTAAACTAGTCTTTCATACTTTGAAGCAGTGCTTTTCAACCTTTTTCATCTCATGGCACACATAAACTAATTACTAAAATTCTGCAGCACGCCAAAAAAAAAATATTTTGCCAGCCTGACAAGAAATAAGTACAACTTTAATTCATTCACACCAAATGGCTCTTGTTGTGTTGGCTGTTGTCATTTTTTTTTTATTTGACAATCTAAGGGAAAGAGGTCAGTGCCCCTGACTAAACAGTCAGGCATTGCAGGTTTTAAAAAGTCTTGCAGCACCCTGGTTAAAAATCACAGGTCTGGGAGGAAAAATCAGGATGATGAAGGTCTAGTCAGATTCTGCAACACTGTATATTAGAGAATGCTTCTATCACCCTGTTACTCTGGTATTCTTAGATAATATTTTTATTCTTTCCAATTCACAAAGAACGCTTTTAAAGAAACTGCGTGTTTATCGAAGCTCATTAATCTGGCCAGTAATTTCATGAGGAAGTTTTTGTTTGAGTGTTTCTGTTTTACCCTTATTTAACAGGGCAAGGTCACTTGGTCTCAAACTAAGCGTCCCTCTGCATACCATATCATCCCTCTGATCTCAGCGTGACCCCCAACCTCTTGTCTAGGGATGGTTTCCCTGGAGTCGTTGTGAGCTGTGACCAGATGCAGGATCCGTTGGTCTGTCTCAACGTTCAAGCCTCCCAGACTACCATGTTCAAAATACAAGGCAAATTTTTCTGCGTAATCACGAGTCCTCCCTCTGCTCTTCAACTTATTCAATGAGATGTATCTCTTCCAGAATTCTTGAAGAATATTGTGATCCTTAATGAGAAGTTTTCTTAAAGAGGTCCCGTAGACATTTCACCTATCGCTCCACACGGAAATCTTCCAGACATTGTATTTCTGTACGCTCTTCCTCTCTCCAGTTTGATTCACATTGTTAGCGTCCACTAACATCTCTGCTGCTCCGCGTCTCCGGCCTCCTGACCACCGTGGTTGTCTCCATCATCTCCCTCCCATTTCGGTCCTTTCCCCAGCAGCACTCAAGCACCTGGCGCCTGACAGATGAAACACCTGCACATTTTCCTTTTATCATTAAGCAACATTTAATCGACTAATTTTACAACTATCTGACAAGCTATTACAAAAAATTGTTGTATCTTCACCGAAATAAATTGCTTTTGCAAGTAAAAAATTTCACCGAACAAGGTGTTAAATGTATTAGCACATAGCATACTCTAAGTGTGAAATTTGTTTCATCTCTTTTTCCGATGACACCATCGTGCCAAAAATGCCGGCAGATACTTTCCTTTGAGGGACCTCCACCATTCCCAGAGGGTACTCTTATTTTAGCCACTGCCACGGCTTCACGCTACTGACCTTTCAATAACACCTATCATAGGGGATCCCCCCCAAAATTGTGAGCTTGTTTGCTAAGGATTTGCCCAAAGTTTTCTTGTTTTAGGAATTGTGTAGATTGTTGCCCTTACTTTATACTTCAGAGAACAGCGTCCTATGAAATTTTCAACATTTACAATATTTTTCTTTCACTGATGATTTCTGAGTAGAATAATATGTTCAGTTGTTTTTGCCTTCTGTAGTAATTAGGTTTAGGAGTTTGTTATCTGATGCAGTGTGTACAGGGTGGGGCAAAAGTAGGTTGACATTTGTTCATATGGAAAACAATACAATAATCATAAATAATAACAGACAAATAAACTCTGTGTTTTGTATGCTCACAGCTGTAAACCTACTTTTGCCCACCCTTGTATTGGTATCCTGGCTCTTTTTTAAGGTTAGAATTTTGAATCTATTACACACCTCTTGAGCTTATAGAATGTCTTTCATATCATTGGTGATATATACATAGTAAGAGTATTTTGAATACCATCTTTACTCTGAAAAGCTGAAGTAAAATAAAAGGAGTTAGAATACATGGCAAGGGGTCAATTTTATGGTGGTTTTTAAGTGCCCTGAATTGCGTAACACTGGAACACAGACCACTGAAAAGTTGACAAGTTAGGAAACTGAATGACAACATGACATGTGTCTACTTGCAGGTGAAATAAAAGCTGCTTACTACAGTCACCTGTTTTTTAAAAAAAATTTTCAATCCTCACCTGAGGATACATTCACTGATTTTATAGAGAGAGAAATGGGGAGAGAGAGGGGTAGGGAGAGAGAGAAACATTGATGTGAGAGAGAAACATCAATCAGTTGCCTCCTGTATATGCCCCAACTGGGGATCAAACCCACAACCTAGGTATGGACCCTGACCGGGGTTTGAACCTGCAACCTTTTGTTGTATGGAATGGTGCTTCAACCAACTGAGCCACTCGGCCAGGGCAGTCACCTTTGTTGTATCTTCCTTATTTATAAGAGTATTAATTTGGCAGGGGAAACAGTGGAGGTGGGTCTGGTTAACTTGAGAAACACGAATGACATGGGTAGTGGGTATTCACTGCACAGTGATCTCTTGTATGAAAATCTGCTTTAAGGACACGCTTTCAAAAATACACACCCACATGCTATTTTAAATAACTATAACTGTCATAAGCAAATATGAATGATGAACTAACTCAACCATTCATATGTATTCAATTTTGGGGGTTGTTACATGACACAGGCTAAATTGGCCAGCTTTGTGTTTTTAAAATTTTTTAATTAAAAAAACCTTTTTATTGTTGCTCGAATACAGTTGTCTCCATTTTCCTGTCACCACTTTCCCCTGCCCCACCCACCCCCAACTCCCACCCTCAATCCTGCCTCCCTTTGGCTTTGTCCATGGGTCCTTTATACATGTTCCTCAATGGCCCTTTTCCTTCTTTCCCCCATTCCTCCCTCCCTCCCTTCTGGTTACTGTCAGTTTGTTATTTATTTCGATGTCTCTGGTTATATTTTGCTTGTTTGTTTGTTTTGTTGATTAGGTTCCACTTATAGGTGAGACCATATGATATTTGTCTTTCACTGCCTGGCTTACTTCACTTAGCATAATGCTCTCCAGTTCCATCCATGCTGTTGCGAAGGGTAGGAGCTCCTTCTTTCTTTCTTCTGTGTAGAATTCCATTATGTAAACGTACCACAGTTTTTTGATCCGCTCATATGCTGATGGGCACTTAGGTTGCTTCCACCACCTGGCTATTGTAAATTGTGCTGCTATGAACATTGGGGTGCATAGAGTCTTTTCGATTGGTGTTTCAGGGCTCATAGGGTATAATCCCAGCAGCAGGATTGCTGGGTCAAAAGGCAGTTCCATTTTTAGTTTTCTGAGGAAGTTCCATACTGTTTTCCACAGTGGCTGCACCAGTCTGCATTCCCACCAACAGTGCACTAGGGTTCCTTTTTTTCCACAACCTCGCCAGCACTTACTGTTTGTTGATTCATTTATGATAGCCATTCTGGCCAGTGTGAAGTGGTATCTCATTGTGGTTTTAATTTGCATCTCTCTGATGGCTAGTGATGCTAAGCATCCTTTCATATGTCTCTGGGCCCTCTGAATGTCCTCCTTGGAGGAGTGTCTGTTCAAGTCCCTTGCCCATTTTTTAAATTGGATTGTTTGTCTTCCTGGAGTGGAGTTGTGTGAGTTCTTTACATATTTTGGAGATCAAACCCTTGTCTGAGATATCATTGGCAAATATATTTTCCCTTACAGTCGGTTCTCTTTTCATTTTGCTGACATTTTCTTTAGCTATGCAGAAGCGTTTCAGTTTTGTTTTTTAAGTACTCTGTTACTTTTACGATTCCACTTTCCTTTCTTGACTTTCTGTGATCAAAAAAAGTCTATGGCACCAAGGGAGAATGAAATCAAAAGCCCCTTATATTCTTCTAAATCACCAGCCTTAAACCAAAAATCTTGAAAACATCTCTTTCACAGTGAGGGATTAATTCTAGCAATCAAAACTCACGAGCACACGTGTCAAACACAGTCAAGCCCGGCATTTGTGTTATTACAACGTCAATATGATACCGCTGTTGTCCTAGAAAACCGAAACCATCATTGGGATTATCAATACTGGTATTTTGCTTTATTTAAGAAATTGATTGCTTTAACATTGCAGAATGAAAAAATAGACTTCTCACAGATCAATAAAACTCTACTCTCTCCCATGTGCCCTGTCCCCCCCACCCCGTGCTCTTGATAAATGCTACTTTTTACTACTTGCCTAGCTAAGAGACTCTACATGCTGGGTTTGAGCAGCTGTTGCTGACACACTGTTCCATCCTAAATGTCCTGTTTCCTCTTCAGCCGCTCAGCAACAGTCTGAGTACCCAATCATGCAAACATTGTCTTGATAGGAATTAATAGAGAATGCTCACCAGCAGATGATATGAGGCTGCTGAATCATGCCCACACTTTGCAGTAAACAAGAATTCTTCATGGGAATAGTTAGCAAAGCCAGAGAAACTGACCCATGAACGTGGCTCCCAATGTTTTGTGCCCTGTAAGGAGGTCAGTAGTGATTTGGAGGGCAAGAAGTTAATAATAAAATAAAAGTAAAAGAATTCAAGACAGAGACAATGTTGCAATGAGGCAAAGTGAGTGGCAAATACCATTTTTATTTTTAATTAATTAACTAATTAATTAATTTTTACACAGAGGGGAAGGGAGGGAGAAAGAGAGGGAGAGAAACACCAATGTATCATTGTCTCTCGTGTACCCCCTACTGGGGACCTGGCCCACAACCCAGGCATGTGCTGTGACTGGGAATTGAACCGGTAACTCTTTGGTTCACAGGCCATCTTTCAATCTACTGAGCCACACCACCCAGGGTGCAAATACTGTTTTTAAAATAAAGATTAAACTACTAGGGGCTGTCCTGGTTGAAATAAGATTTACAGAGAACATGGAACTTGAACTTAATTATGCAAAACGTATCAGTTGAATGCCTACTGCATGCCGTGCACCATGCTAAGTGTTTGATGTGCATTATGTCATTCAATTCTCACATGTCCAGGCAGCAAATATTGTGATTGTTCTATCTGACTCACAGGTAGACTGAGGCTGAGAGGTTAAGGACTTGCACAGACTGGGTCACGGTGAAGACAGGATTCATAGTCAGTTATTTAGGCAGCAGAACCCTTTGTTCTTACTTACTACCCTAAGTGCCCTTTCTAACTGAATCTCATTGAAAAGGCAGTAGAATATGTAGATGAAAGGGGAGGGGCAATATAATTAAAGGTATGAACATGGCAGTTCATGTGACAACTTCAAATATTTAGGGAAACCGAGTATTGACAGCCTGACTATCCTAAGGCCACATTATCAGTCTTTAAATCATGAAATGCTAATGATGACTACAATATATTTTTTTAATTTGATGTGTTTTGTGCTGTGTTCCACACTTTGTGTATAAGTACCATTGATGCCTCACTTCAGCTCCGTGGTCTGGTAACCACCTGAGTTGCAGCAGGTAGTGGGGGGCCCTCCAGGCCAGGTTAAGATGCTTGCCTTTCATGCTAAATGGAGAGATATTTAAGATTGTCAAATAGTGGAATAATACACCAAAACTCATCCATATATTGATGTCAATCTTTTGTTATGTTTGCTTTTAGTGATGATTGTTAGTGCAATATTGTAAGTTTGAGAGTTTGATAAGATTAGTCTGTACTAAGAATGGGAAGAATGGGTTTCTCATGCGTGAGAATGAGTGTGTGCATTTGCATGTGTATTGAAGAGAGGAGCAATGTTCTCTGAGGATTTGAGAGCAGACATTCATTTGGAGACTAGAGCAATAATGCAAGAGTAAGAGGATAATAGCCCCCAAAACACTAACATCAGAACTGGAAAAAATAGGATAGATTGTATTTGTGGAAGGAAAGATTAGAAAAAGTAAAAAAACGAACAGTTCTTGAGCCCAAGAACATAAACAAAATTTTCCTGTGGTTTTAAGCTGGGAGAAGAAAAGAGAGTTCAAATACAGTAGTTACCCCTTATCCATAGGGGAAACAATCCAAGACCCCTACCGGAAGTCATGGATAGAAGTAAACCCTATACATAGCATGTCTTTTCTGTACATACGTACCCAGGATAAAGTTGAATGTATAAATTAGGCACAGTAAGAGATGAGTAATAATAAATAATGATAAAATAGAACAATTATAATGATATATTGTAATAAATGTTATGTGACTGTGACATCTCTCTCTCTCTCAAAATATCTTACTGTGCTGTACTCACCTATTTACTTCGAGGCACTTTATGGCTTCTCTTTGGCATATTCAAATTGCCAGCACCACTCCTGTGTGCTTGGGGCCATTATTGCATAAAATAAAGGAGACTTGAACACAGGCGCTGAGATACTAAGACAGTTGATCTGATAACCAAGACGGCCACTACGTGATTAATGGGCGGCTTGTGTGTGTGTGTCATGGATACGCTGGACAAAGGCATGATTCACGCGATGGAGTGGGAAGGTCGAGATTTCATCATGCTGTTCAGAATGGAGTGCAATTTAAAACCTATGAATTGTTTATTTCTGGTATTTTCTATTAATATTTCCAGAACACAGTGGACCATAGGTAACAAGCCATGGAAATGGACACCGTGGATAAGGAGGGATACACTAGTGTATATCTGTTGGAAACTGGCTGCTGTGGCAATAAAGGTCTTCCTACATCCCAACCAACTTCCCCATGTGCATTTTATCCCTTGAATTTGGGTGCTAGCCTTTAGGAAATTTCTCTTGCCCAGGACCTGGTGAAGGACATGTCTAACCTCTGGCTTTAAGAAAGGACTGTTTATTTGAAGCATTTACCTAGTCTGAACAAAATCAGTGGA
Source organism: Desmodus rotundus (assembly GCF_022682495.2). NCBI lineage: Eukaryota > Metazoa > Chordata > Mammalia > Chiroptera > Phyllostomidae > Desmodus > Desmodus rotundus. Next base: position 149,116,096 of record NC_071392.1, read on the forward strand.
TGAGGTGCAAGTTGCCAGGGGAGGGGTCTGTTTTTCTCTCTGGCTTCTCAGGATGCATTGTCACACTCAGAGCAGCTGGCAGTGAGGAATGGAGCGGCACATGGACTAATACGGTAAACTTATTGTAAGGAGCTGCATTCTCTCAAATCAGACTTGCTGATGTGGGCAGGAAATAAATTTAACTGCCTGCGCAAATAGATGCAAAGCTGAATTCTCTGATACAGTTTATTTTCCACCAGGTAATCAAGATTCATAAAACTCTGATTTAGGATCAGGGCACCAAGGGAGTCAACGTCCTTGAGGAAAACAAAATCTTTTAATGAGAACTGTATTTCAATGGTGCTAATCTCACGAGATCTGATAAATGGACGCAGTGGAGTTGAATTTGATTTGGCTTCATTGTCCTTTCTGCCATACATTTCATTCAACATCAGGTAATCAAATGCAGAAAATCTCCACTATTTTCTTCTAACCAAGAAAACACCTCCAGTGCCCTTAATCAAAAGAATAGGAGATGAAGTTGATAGCACATTATTTTCTAAGGTTATCAATGTCTTCAAAATTATTCTAAGTTCTTAAATCTCCTCTCCATGGCCCCAAATCAAATGAACACCTTTTTTCTCCAGTTTCCCTAGAACCTTATTAACTTCCACACAAAAGGTAATGATACCATCCCAAATATGTCCTCTCCTACTGTTCCCGGGCTCCAATGCACTTCCATCAATAGCTTTCCAAAGAACAACCCATTAAGGAAAAGACTTTTGGCAGCAAAATGAGGGCTGAATATAACTTTTAAAACTTGCTTATTTAAAAGTGTGGCACACTTTTAACTATTCTAATGTAGCTCTTAACAAAACTCCGAGTGTACATCTGGACTAAGGATCACTCAGAACTTCGAGGTCAAACATTTTGAAATGAAAGTCAAGGTTGATGATGGATTCAGATGAAGACAAATTTGCATTTTTGAAATTTGAGATAATTAATGGCACACTTACTATTCTCCCATTCTATGTGGAAAAAAATAACCTGTTGTAAAAGATAGTCTGCCCTCTTAGACTTCATGAGAGTCTGACCCCAGGTATTTTGAGGAATCTGCTGCTTATAACTTTGAGACCATCAGTGATCAGACAAAGGTAAGACAATAGTGGAAGGGACCTTCTTTGGAGGTTGAAGAGGTAGTTGCAATTTGATGTCATGTAGGGAAATGTAGAAGTGACTCATGAAAGGTAGCATTTATTGTTTAAAAGATTTAGTTATGAGAACTATAATTTCTTCAGCTTTAGTATACAAGGAGTTAATATGAGACAGTGATGTTTATCAATATGTTTAGTAAGGATTTTATCATTTCCTGTTAGAAGACATTCACAAGGAGATGTGTTGTCATCATACTTGGAATAAATTAAGAATTCATTTCATGACCTGCAAAGCCCCACATGCGTGATACTCAGCTAAGGCGCAGGTATCACCCATTCTAATTAAATTGGTTGCAAGTGCAGCCTTGGGGTTGATAGTTTTAAAATTTCCTCAGGTTATTCAGATGTGCAAGAAAAGGATTAAGCAACACTGTCCTGCATAGTAGAACTCTTGGTTCTCTCTAATTTCAAAGTCCCCGCTCCCTCAATATTCCACCCATCGCTAGTCTACTCAATATCAGACTAGGCCAAGCTCACTTCCACCTTCAGATTTTGTATGTGCTGGTTTTGCTCCAAATGTTCTGACACTGACCACTCCTTCCATTGACACCTTTCAGCCTCAGGAGAGAGCGACATGGTTGCCCCTTGAAATATACAAAGAGGTCCTTTGTAATTTATAGCTAATCTAAGAAATTCTCAATCTCGATGAATTGTTATCATTTCAAGCCCTGTTTTGTTTGCTTTATGGCATTAGTCACTATTGGAAATAGTCATCAAGTCATCCCTTTCCTTGTTTTTAGCTAATAGCCCTCCCTACAAATAGGGAGCCTTGTCCCTGTCAGACTGGTGTATCCTTTGTGCCTAAAACTGTGCCTGGTATTAGTAATATTCACTTTTATGTGGTTTTTACAAATATTTTATCTTTTTACAATAACTTTTTAATTAAAGTATAGTTGTTATACAGTTGTAATTGTCTATAATCCTATATAATATAATTATGTTAGTTTGAGGTATACGACACAGTGATTTGATATTTTTATATCTTACAATGTGATCACCCCACTAGTTCTAACACTCATTTGTCACCATGCAAATTTATCACAGTATCATTAACTATATTCCCCTTCACCGTTTTCATCCGTCACCCAACCCTGTCTCTCCTGGTAGCCAGTCCTTGGGTCTCTGCTTCTATGAGTCTGCATACTTGTTTCTCAATGCCCTAATAGCTCCACACTTTCTGTGGATGGGGCAGTCTTGCCTGTGGGTACCACGGCATTTTGCTGGCTCCACATCTTCTCCAAGAGGCGCAGTATCACAACAGCACACAGTAGCGCCTCATTATGCCCACAACTTTCTCTGGCATGGTAGCCCTGCAGGCAGATACCACAGTGTTTTGTGAGCTCCTCCGCACTCTCTCCAGGAGGGGGTGTCCCTTCCGCATGCAGCCCAGTGGGTTTGTGAAGCAGCATCCCACTTACACACTGGATCGATTTCTGGGTGGAGGTGTGCCTTGTATGCATGCTATGGTGCCCTCCTATCTACTGGGGTGCCTGGGGATGTGCCACATCATCCTGTAGGTCAGCCAGAGAACCTGAAGGGAGTTCCTGCCCATCCACATTCAGGGGAAAAAGAAACAAATGCCACTCACCAAGTGTCTCTGGTCCTGGGTGGTTCCCTCAGTTCCTGGAGAGATGTCATGGTTCCCCAATCATCTCTGTGCAGTCTCTTTCTCTTGCTTGTTGTGCAGAAGCTGTTCAATTGGCTCACAGTTGCCTCTCACTGTCAATGTACATTCAATGGGTTCTTGGGAGGGGGTGAGCTCAGCACCCACTTATGCCGCCATCTTGGACCTGCCCCTCACTCCTATGTGTTGAATCAATATTTGTTGAATGGCTGTGTGAATGAATAAATGATTGAAATGTCAACTGGAAAAGACAATGCATTGGAAAACCTTTCTTGACCATGAATTATTGGTCACTAAATCCCACTGCCTGCCTAATATTATAAAATACATTTAATTTCCTTTCTGACAGCAGTTTCCTTCTCTAGGACTTAAAAAAAAACTTTCTTAAGCAATAACTGAGACAGACTTTGGATCATAGAAAATGTGGCACATGTGCCAATGACCAAAACAATTTCTATCAGAAAATTCAATCAAGGCTTCTTTAATCAGGGTATAAATCTTTTAGACACACATCACAGACTATCTATTACACATCAGATCATAACTGCTGGGTTTTTTTTTCTTGCTCTTTTCCCCCATTCATTTCACAATTATAACCTCTCAGTGGTAGAGGAGTAGCACTGAAGTAGCAGAGAGAAAACAATACCCTGAAAAAGCAGTTTTAAACATGATGAACTTGGTACTTCTAGTTTAGCTCAGTCTGCAATTTCAACTCTCAGGGGACGGAATGAAATGGAATCAGGCAATGTCGATCAATAATCTGAAATTCTGTTGTAAAGGGTGTCGTATAAAATAAACATTAAGAGCCACAGACGATGTTTATTTCTCCTTCTTCTACCAGCAACACCCTCATTTCTCTCACGCCTATAGAGCTTTTAAAATGATGGTGAGATCTCTTTCCCTGTTTGCATTCCATATTTTTCCCCAGCCCAGGGGGAACATATAATGAGAAGAGGCTGACTTTACCCCAATCAATCTGTTTTAGCAATTTCATAGACTTGTCTGAAAGAGTGGCCATTTGGCAATAGGCATATTCAAACCCTGTTAGAAGAAAACTAATTGGATAGTATTTTTTAGTACAAATGAGTAAAATCCTATGAATTCTTGGAGATTTTCATGGACATATTTCCTTAGTTCATTTAAGTTTTAAAAATAGACAAGTTCATGCTGGGTTATTTTTTGGAAACTTGAAGAGTTGAGGACATGCAGCAGTGAAAGCCTTGGAAGAGCAAGTAGAAGATATAAGGAAGAGATGCATATTCCACCAGCTTCTGGTAACTTGGCGTTAAGCGCTCTTAATGGTTCTCAACAATGATGTCTAAAGCTTTCCACAGTTTCACCTAACTATGGAATTGATGGCCACAAATATAATCGGTCCAGCTCAGAAGACAAGCATGGAGTTCTGAATGGCATTCCAAAGCCACAGCAAATGTTCTTTATAGGAGCATCTTACATAACATAAGAACATTTCTAAAAGCATTGTTCTACCAAATGGAAAAAAAAATAGAGACATGTTTATAAAATTAATTTTACAAAGTGAAATTCTAGTGTATTCAGTCCTGTAAATACTTTGAAGTTTTTTTAATATTTTAATTTTCATGATTTTTTTCAACCCTGCAGAGACCCAAATACCCATAATCCAAATTTAATGAATGTTGCATCTTCCTATTTTCTTCAAGGGGTTCTCTCCTTTTTCAAACAAATGTAAGGTTATAGATACCATGTGAACATTATCATCAGTGATTCTCCCTGCTTCTCAAAGTTAACCATTATTTGGAAGTTAGAGGATATCATTCCCATAATTCCTATCAGTCTGTCTTCTGGGACTCTTCATTTCTGTTCCATGCTTTTTATGGTTTTGTCTCTGGGTAGAAGCTTGGGGTAAATTTACTTACGAACCATGCGGGTTTGAGCAGGTCACTTAACCTCTCTCTGTAGATCAGCTTCCTCATTTGTAAAGTGTTCACAGTAATAGTGCCGACCCCACAGGGCTGTTGGAGGGTCAAGTCGTTAAACAATGACTTAGAAACACTTAGAAAAGAACCTCATAGAAAGTAAGCATTTACAAGCATTGGTGAGTTAAACTACTAAATAATATATTTTAATTCATTATCTCTTTGTCTCCAAATTAGAGTTTATCCATCTCTAGTGGTCTTCTTTATAATTTCAGTATTTTCTTCATTGTGAATATTTCTAATTGGTTCTTTTTCACATCCTACTATTTTTTATTTATTTCTGCCTCTGCTTCACAAATTCTTATCCTTTTAAAATAGATGTTATCCTTTTATTTGGTTGTTTTATAGACTTGTACAGAAATTCATTTCATCTGGAATAAATTCCTCTTATTTGTGTATTGGTTATCATTTTTGTCAGCTCTTTTATTTTGCTTATTAATTATTAATTTTTTGTTTCAATCTTTCCTCAGCTTCTCTCCAAGTTATCTACCTGCCCACAAATGTATATTTTAACAGTCACGTGTCTCCTTTCCCTATTTTGCTTCACACACACATGGATTTTCTAACATACCTTTTTAAAAGGTTCTTATTATAGTATAGTTGGGATACAATACTATATTATTTTAGGCGTCCAGCATAGTGATTCAACACTTGTATATATTACAATATCAATACCACACTAAGTCTAGTAACCATCTAGTACTGTGCAAAGTTGTAGCATTAGTATTGACTATGTTCCCCTTCATCTTTTCACCCATCCCTTTCCCGGTCAGCCCTATGGCAACCAACAATTTGTCCTTTGTTCCTATGAGTCTTTTTTTAAAACAGATTTTATTTGTTTTCAGAGAAAGGACAAGGGAGAGACAAAAATAGGGAGAGAAACATTGAGGTGAGAGAGAAACATTGATCCGTTGCCTCTCATACTCACCCATGCAGACCAAACCGGCAAGTTTTTGCTCAGCAGAACGACCTCCAACCAACGGAGCCACACTGTTCAGGGCTCTAGGAGTCTGTTATTGTTTTATTTTGCTACTTTAATTTTGTAAAAATGACTACATGTAAGTGAAATAATTCATTATTTGTCTTTCTCACCTGACTTATTTCACTTAGCATAACGCCCTCTAGTTCCATCAATGTTGTTATAAATGGCAGAATTTTATTCTTTTTGTTGCTGAAGTATCATTCTGTAGTGTGTGTGTGTGTGTGTGTGTGAATATCACACGTTTCTTTATCCATTCATCTATTGATGGACACCTAGGTAGCTTCACCTGTCTTAGCTATTGTAAATAATGCTACAATAAATACAGGGGTACATTTTCCTTTCCCAATTTGTGATTTTGTTTTCTTCAGATAAATACAAAGAAGTGGGGTTGCTGGGTCATATGGAAGTTTGACCTTTTTATTAATATGCAATGTCCTTTTTTTGTCTCTTTTCACACCTTTTGTTGTAATGTCTATTTTGTCTGATACAAATCACTACAGCAGCTTCCCTTTCTAATTGCGTGGAATATCTTTTCCATCCCTTCACTTTCCGTCATGCATGTGTTTCAACCCAAAGTGGATCTCATGTAGGTAGCAGAGAGATGGGGCCTTTTTGTGTGTTTTTAAAAAATCTATCCAGCCACTCTAGGTCTTTTGACTAGAGCATTTAATCCACTTACATTTAAAGTAATAACTGAGTTTATTGCCATTTGGTTAATTGTGGGGGTTTTTTTGGTCATTTTTTAGTTATATGTTCCTTTCTTCTCTTAATCATTTTCCTTTTGGTTTGTTGGTTTTCTTTAGTGTTTGGTTTGAGTTCCTTTCTCTTTTTTTGTGTGTATTGTTGTAGGTTTTTTGTTTGCATTTACCATGAGGTTCATGTTTCAGGTGAGACTGGGTGCGTTTAGGGGGGTATGGCCATAGACAGAGGTTCATAGATTTCAATCTAAAGCTATAGCAGGCTAGTTTAAGAAGATAGGAATGTAAGTTAAAATGCATTCTAAAAGGATTACATTTTTACTCTCCCCTTCACTCTTTATGTTTTTGACATCATATTTTATATAATTTTGTGTATCCCCTGATTATTTACTGTAGTTATACTTATTTTACTACTGTTGCCTTTTAACCTTCATATTAGCTTTCTTACATGTTTGATTTGCTCTGTTTTGTAGAACGCTCATGGAAAATATTAAGAGGCATCATGGGAGGAAAGAGTCCTGTATCAAATAGTTTTGGAAACATTGGATCAAACAAAGTTGAATGGGTTTCTCTGCTGCCAAAGAAACACGTGCAAAATGTGTATTTCTCCAAACCATTTGACAATGGAACCCTTCCTTCCTAGGGAAACTCACATATTAGTATTCACAGAAAGACCTTGGGGAACACGGACCTGAACTTTGCAACAAGTATCATTTACTCCCTACTAGGAATTCAACTTTCATCCATTTAAACACCAGATATAATCCAAATCAAGGGGCCAGGAAGCCATTATGTTAGCTCTATTGCAGCTTCTTATTTTGCATACAAAACCTGGGTTCTTATCAGAAACCAAGTATCAGTTTTGACGTCCTACCCTGGCCTTTGAGCTGAATTGTCCTCCCAAGACCTGGGGTACTGACCTAAACTCAAGTGGCCTACTGCATGGGCCCCCTCATATTTAACTCTCCTCCACATGTGACTCACTACCCAGGTTTCCCTGGCATCTAGATCTTCATTCTCTGTTTAACTCTTATCCACACATCATGTAGAAAGGAGTATAAAATAGATGACATTGGGAAAATAAAAGGTGTGAAAAGAACAATCATAGAGTTTTGATTTGGGTATTTATTGAAGAAAGACATAGAATGAGCTAAAAGTATTTTCCATTTTAGCCACCCTTGGTCTTTCTTAAACATTTATTGCCAAATTAAATGAGTTCATGTATAAGACCATATAATATTATGCTGGTACAGCATAGGCAATAAATGCTAGTTCACATTCCATTCTTTAAGTAAACTCACATATCCAGGAATCCTTTGTCTAATATGAAAACTATCTACAAAAATAGTGAGACTACATAAAAATGTGTGATACTTTTATGGATTAATTGATGTCTCTGAAAACAGTTACATTTAGCAGGAATCTCATATCAAAATAGCATGAAAACTAGAACAGTCAAGGGTTCCAGCTTTTATAGGTCCCCTATTATATACGAAGCACTGATGCCTGATATACGTCTGCTACGTCACTATGGCAAACATCCTATGAGGCTGCCCACAGTCACACAGCAGTTACATGAGAGTGTCTAGACTCAGACCCTGCTATTGCTAAAAGAACCCCTATTGTACTCCCTATGCTACACTTTCTCAGCCCAGCTCTCACTCATTAGGGAATATGTATTTCCTCTAGGAGGTTTGTGAAAATTAAAATAAATGGAGTCCCATCATATTCCATGCCTGTCATGCCATGTTTTCTCCAGTCTCCACAAGGGTGATCTCTTCAGACATCTAGACAAGTGTTTTTTAAAGAAAATGTCTATCCTGATTATATTTTAATGTTGGCATTATGCATAGTCAACAGTTTTGGGAGAATTTTTAAAAAAAGGAGAAATGGAGATGGTAGAAACTTCGGTGGGGAGAAAGCAAGCAGTTAAAATGTGTTGCAGAAATTGAAGTTCATAAATACCCTCGAGGAATTGTCCAGAACAAAAGGTGGGGGAGGGGGGACAGAGAGTGACAAATGCAGTAAATTCCAAGAACTAAAGGCTGGTCAAATACAAAATGTGTTTCTCTGCCAAGAGAAGAGTATTTTCGACCCCTGAACATGAGACTTATGACTGCAGGGAACCAAAAATGCTGAAAAAGATAAATAATAGCTAACTGGTAGAGAAAATAAATAACATCTCAGTGGTAAATAATTCACACACATAGAAAGATTAGTACAAGTTTTGCCACAGATGGTGAGTAAATAATGATCACTGGTACAACTACGAATGCAGCATAAGTTTTTTTGGTCACCCTTACTTAAAAGACTGGGATGAAGCCAGAAGGACATTGGAACACAGAAGCCTTCCATGCTGCCCAGTGGTAGAAAGTGATGTATTCCACGAGAGTGTCACTCCCACCTGATTGTATCACTATATAAGCCTAGTTGAGCTGTCTTCAAAATGATCAATACACCTGACAGAGATGCATTTGCCAATTATTCCCAATCAATGCAAAAAAAAATATGTGTTAGAGTAGAGCAAGCAAATAATCAAAATTTTCCTCTCTCCTAAATACCACAATTATCTCAGAATTTTCAAAGCAATTCATTCTTTCTCAGCCTCCAATAGAGCTTTCTCATGTTATTATTTACTGATAAAAATTTCATATATATTAAAATTGTAGAATTTTACAACTGACAGTTACCTAAGCAATTGTCTGGAGTCTAGAATCTAGATTGTCATCCTCAGTAGGACATTGAAACCTATTCAGGCTCTGACTCATTGAAGCCTATGAAGTCAGTTACTAGGTCCTCAGTGAGCTTCTTGTATTACATCAGAAATTAACTTATCATTCCATTGGCTTGGGTTAATCTCTCGTTCTTCTCCGCTCTCTCCCTCCATCTCTGCCTTCCTTCCTCTCTCCCTCTCTTCCCCCACCCTGAACAGAGGAAATTAAAGAAAATAACTAGGCACTTAAATGGAGTGAAAATAATATTTCTAATGCTTTAAAAAAATCTTTGTATGCAAATGCATTACAGTCCAAGTTGTATTGGACATCTTTTAAACTACACTCATGTGAAAATAATATAGACCCAGACCGTAATAAAGACCTGATAATAGTTATTTATAATTGTTGAGATACTTACTTACTTTTACATTTAAGCAGTATGTAGTTTAGTTTATAAAAACTATGCCCATATTCTATCCCATGTATGTAAAATTAATGTTAAAAATGAAAAAAGATAATGGAGCAATGTTATAGAAAGTAAACAGAATCAAAACAATTAGTGATAAGTCGAATAGATCATTTTACACAGTTATTTAAAACAGCATTGGCTTAAATCTGAAGCAGAAAAAATGTAAAACCTGAATATGATCTCATCAAAAGGACCTCTGCTTGGTGGTCAGTTTCGGTTTTGCACATGAGACTTGGCGAGGTTTGGCGGTTTATGCTTATAAACTGCAAATCAGTACACTCTGGGCCCTGTACACTTATCTCTTTCTGCTTAACGTAGCAACAATGGCAATCCCCGGGCAGGACTTGCCTTGAACCTTTTGACCTATCTTGAACTCTGGTTCATCGTTCACTATGAGTATCCCTTGGTCACCTTTTTTTCCCCTTCTGCTTCAGTTTCACAGCCAATATGCTCTAAAATCAATGTGCAGAAAAAGCCATTTTTATATCATCCATTCTTTTGCATTTAATTGTATAATACCCTGGAATTTTTTTCATATTCCTTTTCTCTGTTTAATTTGCAAGTCAGACAGACATTTAGAAAGGCTTCATTTTACCTACATGTTCTGCTTGTGTTTTGGAAAGAATTAAACACATATTTGTGCCCATTTGTCATACATCAAGACATGGAAAGTGAGTAGCATTTTGTTCCTTGAGGTTTGGCAATGGTGTGTAAATTTAAAACATAAAAGCATTTCAGTTGCTTACTCTTTTCTTTCTCTTCCTTTCCAATGCCCAGCACATAAAATCAATCTATATAATTTAATTGCCATTTTGATGTGGTGGTGGGAGGAAGCAAGCGCGGTGTTAACCTACTCCGCCATCTTGACTGGGAGTCTATAAAAATAAATATTCACTGAATTAATATATACATGTATTTCTGTTGTTACATCTTAAATTAATATTTGAAGAATACCACCTAATGTTCAGAGTGAAAGAGGACGAGCATTGACACATATTTCCTGTGTATCAAGGCTGTCCTGACCGAAAAGCAATGTAATGTTTTTGTTAAACCTCGTCTCCTAAGCCAGGCCTTCTTGTTCAAAATCAGCCTTGTACCCTTGTAGCTGTGTGAACCTAAGAAAGTTACTTAAACCCCCTTGGTCTGTTTCTCCTCCTACAGAATATGGATAGCTACAGTATCTTCACTATAGCTTTGTTTTGTGATTTAATAACACCACACTGATAAAGCCCTTAAACTAATGGCTGGTACCTCATTAATAAATATCAGTTCCTCTTATTATTAGAGACATATTTCTAACAAAGTTTTCTCTGGTTCTAGTATATTACTCAGTTGTATCGTTTGTGGAGGAATTTTTAGTTTGGCAGAAAGCAAAGTCCTGCAGTTAGGGAGACCTCTCTCTATGAATGTGAAAACCTACTACTGAATATGTAGGTTGGGTATCAGGAATATTGGTGGAGTCCCTTAGTTTAATGGCCTTCCTATTTAACATCGAATTGGGAAAACTTTAACAGCAAAAAATATTCTCAGGTTGCACTTTTCATCAAATTGCAGTTATGCCAAATTTTAATATTTATGTAGGAAGCTCAAAGATAAAGTACACTAAACTCTCACAGAATTTACTTTCTGCTCTAGAGGGTAGCCTTATAGGCCATCACGAGAGAATGATGTTTCACTGCTAATTTTATTTAAATATTATACCTTTAAGTAAATAGTACTGGAGGCTCTTTTTAAAGGTTTTAGGAAACCTGGGGCCAACTGGTGTGTGTTCGTGTCCGTGTGTATATCACCAGTATAGTCTCCATCCTGGCTATTCCTGCATCTCTCTATGTAGAGCAAGGCAGCGGGTAACTTTTATCCCTGTAACCCCAGACCCCACTTGTCAGTCCACGTATTCGTTTCCAATTTTGCTACTTTCTGTAGTAATACATGCTGATTCAAACCCCTTTTGTAAGTATATTTCTCAAGGTAAAAATAGCATTTTTGTTTTCATTCCCATCTAATAAATAATAGAAAAAGTAGAAAACATTGGTTTTGCATTACTCTAAGTAAAATTACTCTAAGTTTCTACACTTTAATTTCAGGGATAAAAGATCAGGGAGATTATTGCTTTGACTTATCTCCTCCTCTTTTCCCAGGAATTGTCTTATTTCCCACATAAATACACATATAAAAATACATGTTCAAACTATTTGATTGCCCTCTGTGGAAATAGTGTTTTTATTTATGGTTATGAATGTTAACAATTTCCTTGTAATAGAGAAAAAAGATCAAAAGGTTTATTTTTACATGTTCTAAATGGTTTAATATACAAAAGATTTTTGTATGTAAAATAAGTAAGAAAGTACTCATTTCCTGTCAATTCTATACCAAGTAAATGGTGCAAAACCAATAATCTTTTAATAGCTTCAGGATCTCTGAATGCTCTTACTTCATTTTTGCAGACTGTGGCAAACTAAATAAGCTATTTTCTTTCTCTTTTATAAATTGTAGCAAACTGTAAAAGGCTCTAATGAGGACAAAGAGATTTTTGCTGGTGGTAGTAGTGGTGGTCCGTTTTAAGGAAAAGTACTTTTTACAGAGTTTATGTTGATCAGAACCAGGAATATATTAATTGCTGGTAAATATTTGGGAGAGATGTCCTTCCAAAGGTACTCAGGCAAAATATCCATACCTTTGTTCCTCTTTCCTTCCTTCCGTGTTCCCGACGAGCTCTAAATGTAGCCCTGCAGGGTACTCCCTGGCTGAGCCAGTGCCCTCAGATGTCGGGAACCCACGCTGGCTCCCTCTTTGGTCCTTGTTCCCTTCAGCAGATGTACTAATGGCACCGGCAGATCTTTGGGGAATTTTCCTTTCTGTTCTTCATCCTCATCACTCCTGCCATCTGGTCCATTTCTGCTTCATTTCCATTCAGCAGATGTGTTCCCACCACCCCTCCCACGCTGACCTGAATGAGCCTCTTACAGTTCAGCCCACCCGTGAGCCTGGACACGCCCAGGGTCCGAAGCCCACATAGGTATGAAAGGAGAGACAGTGTCTGTTCAGAGCCTTCTGTTTATGCTTCTTTATAGGCTAATATATTTATTTATTTTTCTTTTGGCTCTACAAAGTCAATATGAAAACAAAATCCTCATGTGTTGCCAAGTGAAGGTCATGTTTCTTAGGATCCAAATTTCTGCTCTTTTTTTTTTGGTCAAAACATTATGGCTCATACCAACGAAATTTGCTCAGCATTTGACATTCATGAAGTACAATGAGCAGTGGATACTTGCTCATAATTTGTTGCATTACCTATTGTTGTTGATGCTTTACACATGTTTATATCTGTGATGCAAGCTCAATAATGTACTCGGTCATGTAGGAACATCAACATGTAAGATAAATTCCATCCTAAATTAGATATTGGTTCTGTTGAGGAATATGACTAAGCTATGAAATAAGTATCCTCACTTTAAGGCCACTTTTTTTAGTCCTGAATGGTGAAGTACAGGTTATGAAACACCATAGAACTGCGAAGAATGTCGAATCAGTTCTGGGAGAAAGAAAAGGAGTAAAAGTGGATGACGAGGGTGAGTGTGCCCACTGAGATGAAAGCACTAGATGTCTGTTTGAATCCTAAATCCCATTTACATCTTATAATGACCTGAGATGAATATTATAGTTTTACAAATATTCCACATTCAAACCTACTGAGAAGACAAGGATTAGATTAAGCAGAAATTGATAAAAGTTAAGATCATATTTCAGTGCCTAAGTCTACCTTTATAATAGAATCTCTTGTAAAAAAGTGTACATCTCTATTAACATTATTGAATCATGCATTTTGTGGGCTATAGCAATGACACAATTCATACTTCATAAAAATTCGTGTGAACTTATGTGGAATAACAGGCTTTGAAATGCCTTCTGACCTTTTGGGGGCCTTCACTGGCAAGGTGGGCACAAAAGATTTGGGGTAGACAGGTGATAGCCACAGGAATATTTTCTGCATGGTGATTTATTTCTTGGTCTCTATCCTTTGAAGTTGAGCTCCATTGTGTCTGAGACCACATGTACTTCTTTGAAATCTGTTAAGTGAAACCATGGATGAAAAGAATCTCAGGGCATCCCCCAGTGTAAAGCATCCCCGAAAGACAATGACCTTTGGGGTAAAAACAGGGCTCGTGAATCACCTTACTGAAAGGAGGTAGTAGTTTGTATTAAATATACATATTTCATGACATCATATAAAAACAGAGCTAACAATTATAGATCTATTAGAAATCATCAACGAAAGTTTCATTTCATGAGTATACTTTTATGTCTAAAATTGGATCCTCAAACTATTTTCAGATTAGTGTAGTTTCTCAAAAAATAATATGACTGCCATGTACCTCCCAGAATGTATATCCTATATTTTTAATATATTGTGAAAAAATATGACTGAGTTAAGAAAAATTTTAAATTTTTCTCATGTGAATCTAATCATCATGTAAATTCAGACCTAAGTTCATAGAGCTCAGAAACTGGAATCATTGACTTTTAGGCTGAGAGGGATTTGATTCCTCATCATCATTTCCAACAACATTGTATTGCTTTTAGCAGAGTGTAGGGCTATCAAATAGAAAATCTGTCATCTTTTAAAGGTAATCGTACAGGCAGAATACCTGAAGGTTCAAAACCTGAAATAAACAAAGGCACACCTGTCCACAGCGTATTAAAATTGTACAGTTAATACCTAACCTGTTGGAAAATAGTTTTGTACAGAAAGAGTTTTTGAATTGAGGTACCACTCAGAGTAGAAGTAATTCACACATGGGTAGGTGGCTTCTTGTGCTTAGTTTAAATTTAATACCACTTAATAGTTATAGAATTATCATGTTTTAAAAAGGTATTGACCATGATGTGTTTTTAAATAGCCCAAAATGGTTGGGCTAGGGAACCTACTGAGAGGTTTGTCTGTGGGGACAATTTCTAGACTGGGGACAGAGAGGGCTAGACACAGGAGTTGTTCCTCAGTGATCTGCTGGGATGGAAGGCACCATATTTGGTCACAACTATATAGAAGTGTTGATAGAGGCAGGAAAAGGAGGTAGGAAAACAGTCAAAACCAATAGTAGGATATGTGGAATGTACTGCAGAGGTAGACACACACGATATCATGCTACCATGCTAGTCAGAATCCGCACTATCTCCTTTCATAACTGTCCCTTGATTTTTGTCTGAAGAATCAAATGGCAGAAAATATGACTCAAGCTCACCTCTTCTCCCCTCTCAATCCATGATCTTCTAGAAAAGCCAGATTCCACCCCACTCCCCACTCTACTTCTCCTCACCCAGTCCCTCCCAGGATAGGCTCATGGCTCCCCTAGACCAGAGATTTCCAGTTTTTCATCTCATGGCACACAGAAACTACTAAAATTCTCCTGCACACCAAAATATATTGTTTGCCAATGTGACAAAAAAGGTATAATTTTGATTTACCACACACACACGCAAAATAATAAACTACTCTTTTTGCTCCAAAGTGACTTTAAAAAAATCAGGTACCTATATTTGTATATAAGGATTTCTGCTACCAAGAATTAACCAATCAAACACAACCTTATTATGTGATGTGACCAAGAAAACACAACTCTATTATGTGACCTATATATTTGTTTCACACCAAATAGCTATTGTTATGTTGGCTGTTGTCATTATTTAAAAAATAATTTTTTGTTGTTGTTCAGTTACAGTTGACCCCATTCCCCCTCCCGCATTCCTTACCCACCCCCACCTTCCACTTGCAGTCCTTCCCGCCAGAGGATTTGCCTTTGTCCATGTGTCCTTTATGTTCCTTGACTTGACCCTTCCTCTCCTTTCCCCCATCATCCCCCTACGCCCACGCCTCTGGTCACTGTCAGTTTGTTCTTTATTTCCATGTCTCTAGTTCTGTTTTGCTTGCTTGTTTGTTTTATTGGTTAGGTTCCACTTATAGGTGAGATCAGATGGTATTTGTCTTTCACTGCCTGGCTTGTTTCACTTAGCATAATACTCTCCATCCATGCTGTCAGGAAGGGTAGGAGCTCCTTCTTTCTTTCTGCCGTGCAGTATTCCATTGGGTGAATGCATCACAGCTTTTTGATCCATTCACTTACTGATGGACATTTAGGCTGATTCCAGCACTTGGCTATTGTAAATAATGCTGTCATTTCATTTGACAGTCTAAGGGAAAAGAGGTCAGTTCCATGACTAAATAGTCAGATATTGCATGTTTCAAAAATTCTTGCAGCACACCGGTTGAAAATCATTCTTCTAGACAATAAGGTCATCCCATTTTCCAGTTCAGGGATCAAAATGCAATGCAATTATCCAACTAGACTTCTGAGAGTCAGGTCTAGGGTTTTATTTTAACTATTGGTGTGAGTAAAGATTTTTTCTTCTGAATTGAAGCTGTGAGTATAACGCCTGGAGCTTGTGATTGTCATTTTGGCCTTGGGAGGGGAAACTACCAGAGAAGAGAGCCACAAGACAGGAGAGCAAAGCATGCTGGATGATAAACAGCTCCTGGTTGTTATTAAGTCCTTGGGTCAGCCATACCTGAAGTTAGCACTCTCATATCACATGTTAGTTTTGTGAATTAAAAAAAATTTTTTTTCCTTATTGCTTAAGTCACTTCAAGTCACAGCTTCCAAAATTTGAGAATAAAAGAAACCTAAATGATATGAGAATGAGGAATGTGAGAGGGCTGTTTTACTCAAAATAGCCTATGCAACTGGAAAGCTCTGGGGTTTTGAGCACAAATTTCATATACTCATCCGGGACTCTTGAATACACTGCCCCCATCGGCATGCCCGATGTTGAGCTAAGGGGGAAATACCAGACTCTCAGCTCTGTGTTATCCATACCCCCAAATCAATACATCCTCCTAAATTTCTGCAAACCAGATCAATATTTGTTATTTTATGCTTAACTCCCAATAACTTAAAGCCACAGCTGTTGATAAAGGAATCCGAGTGATGATAACTATCACGAAGCTGTCTCCGTCCATTTCCGTGGATTTTTCAGAGTTGCAGCGCCCACGCGCAGCTGCTGTCAGCAAGTGGCTGCAGATTTCCACTTGCAGCTTTCCACCTTTCAAACCTGTAGTGGCGTTTTCGGCTCAAACATGGGGCAGGCTTTAAAGGGTTAGGGAGTCCATGATCCCCAGGAAGCAGTCCTCAGCCAGTGATGAGAGGGAAGAAGAGGATAAAGGCTCCAGCTTCCTAACTTTTGGGGTGGGCAACCCTAATACATGTTCTGTTCCATCGCCCAGAGGTCCCCAAGTCTTTAGCCCCAACTGCCAACAACACAGTAACTCATCCTTTTGTTATTCTTTAACTTATCTTTTTTTTTTTTGGTTGCTTTCCTTTGCATATCTCACTTTTCTACTTCCCTACCATTGCTTCTGGGAACTCCTCCAAAATGAACTTCTTACTCTCAAAACCTTGCCCCTGCATAAATATGGGGCTGTTACTATGTGGGTAACCAAAATAAATGAAGTTTTATAAAATTAGAAAAAGTAGCAGGAAGCATAACAGGAGGCACACCAACAAAGTTTATGGTAAGAAAAGCCTGCAAACTATATAATTTAGGTGAGAAGTTCAGAAGCTAGCTCCCACCCAGAAAAACGATGTCTTTTAAATTAAGGAGAAATCTTAAACTCACAAGGTCTACATGACCATTTCCTTTAGTGATAGGCAAGAAACTTCAAAGACATGCCACAGTAATTGGCACTGACCCCGGGAAGACCCCAGGCAAAAAATCCAGGCTGAAACCCTGCCTTCTTGCGGGGGCTGCATTGAAAACAGTGTGTGTCTAATAGTTGGTTGGCTCAGCTTGATTCAATGCCACTCGATGTGAGTACACACGATAAAAAAAGAGAAAAGAACTCCAATCTTAGTTGGAAATAAACACACAGAGGGAAATATTTTACCTAATTCACGTAGGCTCTGTTGGAAAGTAAAAGGGAACAATTTCTCTTTTTCACTTTCGTAGGTTATATTGTAGCACTGCTATTAACTAAACCACACACACACACACACACACACACACACACACATACACCCGAAGGATTTTAATCCAGAGTTAAATCTTTTAAGGGGAGGGAGAATAGACAGTACTCGAGTATAGAAAAAAATTTAAATTTGTTCAAAGGAAATTCTTGACAATCACAAGCTATGATAACGTCTGTCTGGTAAAGGACAGAAGACCGTTACCATACAGACGTTATAGGTGGTCTAATGCAGGTCCTCATGATTGAGTCGATACTGTTCGAGACTGGGCACTTCCCGCTCGGGGAGTGCACTGTATCTTTTATTCAAAAGAGATTGGAATTTTTTTCCCATTGTAGACATGGATAAAAATGAGTAACAAAAGGTTATGTCCCAAGATCATTATCTATCGGATAGGAAGCAAAATTATTGAGCCAACAGTGGTGCAAGGGATTATAAATGTGAAGGCTTGGGGACTTTTTAACAGAAATATTGGGGTAAAAATTGATATATTGCTTTCAGAATAACTAAGTTACCTGGCTGAAACAAGACATATCCAGATTCATTCTGGAGATTATAAAAACTAACTTTAAAAACATTTTTATAATGTTAGACACAGTTTTTAACATAGTTAGTTCAAGAAATTTCTAGATTTACCAGAAATTGAAACTTTAGTTATACAATTAATTCTACTGTTCCCACTGAAATGCTATCATATAATGCTGATTTTGATTTAACAAGCACATTTTCCCAAAAACAATGGAAGTCAGACTCATATGGAAAACAAAGGCTTTAGGGGATCAGACCACCACCTTTTAAGCTTAGGTTCTCTTTGGTAGAATTCTGTGTGAAAATATGTTCACAAAATTTGCCTTGTTTAACTTATATGACTCTCTGCAATACATCATGTGGTTTTTTTTAATAGGGTTATCAAGTTGCTCACAGATATTCTTGGTCAGGCGTGGTCTCAACTTTCTGTCTGCCCTTGCATGCTTTCCCTTCCCTCCCACAATGTAACTAGGATATTTTGTTTTATTTTCCCTGTTTGAATGGTGTTGTTAGTACTTAATATTTAATATAAAACTCCTCATCTTTTCTGCAGCCCTTCCTCCTTCTTGCTAGTCTTGCTCTTAGCTCTCCAGCTGCTGATCTTCAATGTCCTTAAACAACCGTGTTTTACAACACTTAGTTTAAGTAATGCTTTTCCAAGTGTTCTGACCTTAGCCTTGTTTTCTCCTTACTCTGTAGCCTGTAGGTAGTATCATTACATCAAACCTACGCTGGTATCTATTTTCCCATTTTATATAAGAAGACATTGATACACAGAGAAGTTAATAAAATTCCCCAAGGTCATCTATTCGATAAGAATCAGAGCTAAACTTTTAACAATATTCGTGTTTCTTTTACCCTACCACATATGTCCCTAGGGTAGGTTGCCTCACAAAACCCACAATATCTCTACGGCTTTGACAGTGTTTGTTTCTCGTTGTTGTTGCACATTACTGCCTGTAGTGAATGCCTCTGCTTTATGCTGCGGCTTCCTTGGACCCCAGCTGACAGAGGCTCTGCTACCTGAAAGGCTGCTGGTTTTGGTGGTAGGGAGAGGAAAATGGGGGAGCTGAGCACCGAGAGTTAAAAACTTAAATAGAGGTGTGGAACACGCCTCACTTTTGCTCACTTTTGGCCAAAGCAACTCACATGACCATGATTCCAGAGGAGGAAAGCCAGGTCATGGTGGGTGGAAGTAACTTCTAACCGCAGTTTCCCTGTGAGGTGAAGTACTCATCATGCATTTTACGACTGTAGTGGAATCTTTTCACTTTTGCTACCAACTCCATGAGTTCCTCTCAGCAGCACCGCCATTATCAGTGGGGAGGATTTCCTCTCCCCTGTCCGGTGTGGTCTCGTAAGGTGGATACATAAGCAGACAGATCTTCCCTACTTCCCTAGCACAGCAAGACACAGAATCTAAATGGGAAGAAGCATGGAAAACTCATTCATCCTGACAGAGCAAACCGGCCCAACCATTTCTAAGCAGATCCCACCTATCCGTTCCAGGAACTCCTCACAGGCTTTTAGCATGTTTCTTTGTATATGGTAGTAGAGCTTGCTTTTGTTGCTTCCAACCAAAGAACACAAACTTACACATACTATGTATTAATATTCTGAAAATATGCTGGGGGTAACCACAGTATCCAAATATGAAGGTTAGGATGTATGTGTTATTATACAAAACTTATAGAAAAAGATTCAGAAAGGAAATAATAATGGATTTGATATTAATTTATATAATGGTTTGAAATAATGCAGTAAAAAATGTCAAGAAACCATAAGAAAGCCAATGAAAGCCTCTGAAGGAAAGAAGTATAGTGACTCCTTTGCTATACGGTGCTTCCCTCCAATTGCTGAGCACCTGGGTCGGAATCAGCTTAGTGATAATAAGATAAGCACTTCACTAATGTGATTCTGAATGAGCAATTTTCATATTAATGGCTTTCTCATTGTATTAATGAAAACACAATTTGCCACTATAACGGGGACATCAGTTAAATTAGATCAAAATTTCTAACATGATCAGGGCTGTTACTACAGCAAAAACTACTGTATGTGCTAATGGATTTCCTATTGCACTAACGATGTTCTTATATTCTGAAATTGGTATCACATTAGAAACAACAGTGCCACTTTATTGACTGCTTGATAATGCCACTGACTGTATGCACCAGCCTCGGTTGCCACATCGACTTTGCAGGGCTCTGGCAGCAGCTCAGCCTAAGCCAAGCAGAGTAGAAAATTCCACACACTGGAACTAATGGTGAACACCCTATCATCTCAGCTCCTTAACCTGGGGTTGTTGTTTTCAGTCAACTAATAGAGATTATAAACTATTGAAGGAAAATACTATAAGAAAAACTTTAAACATCAGAGTCCTATATGTAATAATGGCATTTTCTCTGTATTAGTTTGTTAGGGCTGCTGCAACAAAGTTGCATAGTCTGGGTGGCT
Organism: Desmodus rotundus; assembly: GCF_022682495.2. Taxonomy (NCBI): domain Eukaryota; kingdom Metazoa; phylum Chordata; class Mammalia; order Chiroptera; family Phyllostomidae; genus Desmodus; species Desmodus rotundus. Next base: position 149,136,731 of record NC_071392.1, read on the forward strand.
TATCCCTGGCTGGCGTGGCTCGGTGGATTGAGTGCCGGCCTGCGAACCAAAGGGTCACTGGTTTGATTTTCAGTCAGGGCACATGCCAGGTTGTGGGCCAGGTCCCCAGTTGGGGGCACACAAGAGGCAACCACACATGGATGTTTCTCTCCCTCTCTTTCTCCCTCCCTTCCCCTCTCTCTGAAAGTAAATAAATAAAATCTTAAAAAAAAAAAACCCAAACTCCCATAGACTGGGTGGCATACACAACAGAAATTTATTTTCTCACAGGACTGGAGGCTAGGAGTTCACGATGATGGTGTCAGCAGACTTAATTCTTTCTGAGGGCCATGAGGGAAGGATCGGTTCCAGGACTCTGCCTGGCTTGCCTATGGCCACCTCCTCCCTGTCTGCACTTCGTCTTCCCTCTGTACATGTCTATGTGTCCAAACCTCCACTTCTTGCAAGGATGCTAGACATACTGGATCAAGGCTACCCTCAGGACCTCCTGCTTTTAACTTAATTGCCTCTTATAGGTACGTCCAAATACTATCACATTCTGATCTACTAGGGGTTAGGATTTCAACATATGAATTTGGGGAAGTGTGGTACAATTCAGCCCATTAGCTTTCTTGAGTTTTAATTTTCCAGGCATGTCAGGCATGTATAAAAATATACTTAGGAAATGTTTCTATGTAAAGTTTAGCACAGGTGAGGTTGCCAAGTTATTTATAATTATTTAAAGTATTCTGAAGTATATTGTTCATAAACAGCCCCCAAAACTAAGCTTGCACAAGAAATAGGTTGAGTAGTGGTATTAAGCTCACTATTTATGTAATGAAAGGTAACTAAAGGTTGGTATTAGAAATAGCAGGTGCACTATATGTGTACACAGGGGGAAAACTATAAAAAAAAAAGACACATTAAATAATAGGTGGCAAGGTTTCTGATAGTTTTATAGATATTTGTATTCCTTCACAATAGCAATTTCCTGATTGCTATTTAGCAAAAGAGATCATATGACTTAAATATTCTGATTTTAAGTATTTTGTTTCATTCTATTCTAGAAACTTTGAACTTTGAAATATAGAGACAAATCTCAATATATTGGTATTTAATATTTGGAATCTTGTAAATTAAAGTAACCTAATTTTTGCTGTGTGTTCAAATAACCATCTTTTCTAAACACTGTTTTTGCCTCAAGCTGTGAAAGATGAAATCAATAATTAGGTTTTAAAACAATTTGTTTTAGCTTTTCCCCCCTCCAACATTTTATCAGTGCTGATGAAAGTAAGAAAAGAAAAAGCGTTTCAAATTATTTATTTTCACTTCTACATCTATGTATTGTGTACAGACTGGGGAGATCACCAGATAATAAAAGGGGCATAAAAATGACATCAGGATGAAGAAGAGGAATGAGAATGTTAGATGGCTGATAAACTGAAAAATTAGAACAATCAGAATAAATTAATTTTATAAATCTAGATTTTTCAGTCGATTTTAAGTTCTATTTTTATATGAATCGATAGCCTATATATCTTTTTAGTAATGCAATTGGTTTAACAAATGTTTCATCAACAGTATCTGTGGAGAATCATTTTAGTGTTTGTTTGGTTCAGAAGGAAGATCTGGCTTATTGACCGGACTCTAACTTGTACCAACTTACATAAAACATTTGTAGCGTGAAAAAACTGGGTGCAAGCTGTTTAATTGTGAAATGATATAATGTAACATAATCTGCAAAGCATGTACTTGAATACAGTGCATGTGGATTTGCATAGTAATGAATCCACAAATAAAGTGTAAGCAAAGAAGTGAAAGCTTGCAATGAAATAAGATATTGCCAGTAAGAAAACGCGCGGCGGCATCCCATCAAATGTAAACGGAAACTCTTCCTTTCAAAATCACTCTAAATTCATTTTTGTACATAAAAAGAATAATATTTGGGGAAAATATTTTCTAAGCTTAGTGTGTGACAGATTGTATTATATTACACATTTTATTCATGACTTGAATAAGAATCAATAAATGGCTTCAATAATAATATTTTTCATTAATAATGTTCTTCCTTTCATAAAACATCTTCGTATGTAAAACAAAAGAAAAATACATAGATGTGTTTTGACATGCTTTTTATATGCGTTACCTTATTTAATCATCACAAATCTATAAGATAAGAAAAACAATCCTCAATTTCTGGATGAGAAAACTCGGGTAGAAAGAAATTAATCACTTTCTCAAAGTCATACAAGTACTAAGTGTAAAGTATAGGGTTCGTTTGTGGGAGCCAGCCAGCTCCAAACCATCAAGCCGTGTTGTCTCTGTGTTGTTCTCACATACTACCTGTCCTGGCCTCTGGGAAAACCTTATAACATTGCTATGAGTGGATACAATAAACTCAGAAAATGTTTGATGCTTCTCCCTGTCGCACAGTCAGGAAGAAGTAGAGCCCACTTTGGGTACCAAACCATGTTGGTCCAGATCTTTGACAAAGTAGTCCATCGAAGTCAGTGTGGCTCTTTCTTCCCTTAAGTTCAGGGCTCAGTGTGCAGGTAGGTACCTTTCTACAATGGTTCAGCCCCTCTGGGTTTTGAACTTTGAGATCTGTATTACAGGATGATCTGCAAGAATGCATTCCAACTCTAGAATCACTCCAAAGCACCTCACATCTTACGTGAACATACAACAGAGGGATGCTTTGTACTGTCTCATGAAGCCAAACACTGGATGAGACATTGTAAGATCATTTTCTTTGATTTATACAAGATGTTTTTCTCTACCCCCAGGACTTGCAGAAATACATGTTACCAAAGCTTGAGCAGCAGCCTCAGTAGTAAAAGTGATGTTTCAGATATATATATGACTGCTGGCCATGTTGGCAGTATTTATCTCAGTGAAATATCATCCATCTACTCATTAATTTATTCAACGAATATTTATTAATTTACTGTGTGAAGACATCATTCTAGGCACTGAATTTATGGCAGTTAAAATAGGCAGAAATCTCTAGTTGCCAAGACTTTATTTTATTTTAGTGAGGGCAGACAGTTGATAAACAGAACAAACAAGTACAAAATATAGAGTGTCAGATGGTAGGAAGTGCTAAGGTAAAAGATAAAGCAAGTGAATGGGCTAAATATGTTTGGGGACATGGCTTTGCAGTGTTAAGTAATGTAATGAATTCATGTCTCCCTGCTGTATAACAATCTACCACAAATGTATCGGTCAAAGCAACTCATATCGTTGCACACTTTCTGTGTATAATGAGTCCTGCTAGCCTAAAGTCAGACAAGCAGGGAATGCCACGGCCGGAATCAAACCCACTGGTTTCACCCCAGAGTGTCTGCTGCCCTCACCCAGCTCCCTAGTGGCATCTTTGAGAACATGATTCATGGTTCAATTCTTTCCTTCTAGATATACTGTAACAGTGGGAAAATATTAAGTTCTTAATAAATGTTTTCAGGAAGAACAGAACTCCCGGGAAAATATGACTGGAATGGCTCCCATTGCCTCAGGAAACCTGTCTGGGTTACTGGCCATGAACGGCACAAATGGTTCTTTCTCTCGTTCAAGAGCATGTGTAGCATTCAGCACGCAGTGCCCTGTAATCAATATTCATGGCTGACAGCCTCTGCGAAAGTGTTCTTGTTACCAGGAGAGCCCTTTTAAACAAAAGGGAAGTCATTCATTTCCAAAATGGAAAGGAAACCAACAGATGTATCTTTAAAGAAGTTTTGACTAAGATATCACCAGGATAAATGAGAAGGTACCACAGATATTTTAGAAAGGGAAGCATCTATTACAAATTTCTATATTTGCACAACAAATGGATGCTCAAAAGTGAATGGAGAATTGTGAATATCCCCTGCTAAAGTGTGTGTGTGTATGTGTGTGTGTGTATAGAGAGAGAGAGAGAGTTCTATGAATGTGATAGTCCAAGGAATAGGAATTGCTATACTACTACATAAAGAAACTCAAGGTGCATTTCTTTCATCCACGTTTTCCCCAAGAAAACTTTTCTAAATTGCTCTCGATATGACTCTCGTGTACTCCCTAATTTCATTTTTAAACCAATGGGAACTATGTTTCCTACTGTTGTTATGAAACCTCCGAAGTTAATTACTGGAGATAGTCGGATTATTTTTTGCTTATCTTTATTCTGTTGGGACTATTACACCATTTGCAGGGAGCAATGTAGGGTGAGTTCACTTCTGACACAGTCAATTGTGTAAGCCCATCACCCGCTATTTTATTATGGGAACAATGGAGACAGACGGCTCGGACTCTGTGATGAATGTAGATTAGGGAGAGGTCACCCTGACATACATAATTAGTTTTAGAATGTTAGCGTAATAGGTAGAATGCCCCTCAGGCAAGCAGACATCCGGACTGAAGCTGCAGGATCTCAGGTCCAGCTCCTGTCTGCTGCTGTCGGCACCAACAGAGCTCAACGCTCTGACAGTGCTTGTGAGATGGCGTACGGAATTATGGCAAAATGAAACGGCTGTAAAAACAAAATTTGCATAATACTATGGTCATACTATATATATTTCCCTTTAGAAACATTTGTGCAGCTAAATTATTATGCAAATTCCTAATAGGGGGTTGGCTTCAACAGAAAAATCTTTGGATGCCTTATGAGAACTAATACATGTTTAAACAAGGGTTCAATAAGAAACTGATGATAATATTCAGAGACATATTAAATTTCTGGTCTGTACTTGCTGTACGTATTAGCTTAAAATGGGAAGGTGAAATAAAAGACACGTTTTCCCAGTAATAAATTATTTATTTGTTTTCCCATCCATTTGTCAGCAGAAAATAAAATCTATGGCAGAGCTCATCTACAAAGGAGGGATGAAGGATGATATCCAAACTTTGCTTTTGTTTTAATCAATAAATGAGAATATTTCTCATTATTATTATTGTTAGTAACTGTATGGATGAAAAGAAGGATGATTTTTACAGAGAACAAAAATCTAATTTTCTAGACACTTCTAGGACAAACCAGAAGCAATCTAGAGGCGCATCTGCAGTATCATTTGTGCCATACATTATACTAGTTTATGTCCATAATACAATTCATTTGTTCACCGTTTAGTGTGTAGTATGTGGCAAGCAGTAAATTTGATAACCTATTATTCTATCTACTTTAAAATGAAATGCAAGGTGGATATTACAGCTCAGATTTTACTGAGCAAGTAAATGAGATGCCTATTGGTCATGTGAATCTGATCACACAACCAAATGAGAATAGATCAGGGACTGCAGTTATGAAACACTATTTTCCTCCTTTTTCTCCATATAAGCTCCTAACAATGAATAAATCTTTACAACCAGTAAAACGCTTTCTATCCTCCATGAAATTCAGATATTCCCACGCACTACCACCACCATTCGAATTGCTGATAGAGAACATGCATTGGGAAGATCCTCTTTTCCTGATTTCCATAAATTTGTATTTTTCTCTTGCCTCAATGTAGCTTTTACACTAGGTGCCATTCTTTTGTTGTGATATGTTTGGAGAACATCTGACCCTGTTACTCTTGTTGATAGACCCAAAGGGGCCCACTATCCCCACGCATTGTCTCTTTTGGACACCCTTCCCTTCCTCCTTTGGAACATCATGTGTTGCTCTACCATTTGGCAATATTTAGCGAATTTAACACTGTTTACAACCTGCAGCTGCGTTTCATTTCTAAATACAGCAAGAGTGATCATGAACGAGTTCAAAGAAACATTCTTACAATGACTAATAAAATGCACCTATTATTCCATAGGAAATAACCCCCACGGAAGGTTCTTTTCATCATTAATCTCACTTTCTATTTTATTTTTCCAAGAAACTAATGACAACAGTCACAGGGCTGCTTTTTCTCTAAAATCTAGATTTTGCTAAATTCTCATCAAACGCAGTAGGTTGATGACAGGTACAAGGAAATGGCAGATATTTAAATGATCCAAATTATAATTGGTAATTAGCTCCCAAATTATTCTGTCCTTTCAGTTGGAACAAAGACACTTTTTGCAGTTATGTAATTGCCACAGAGAAATATAAATATCTTGCTTGGACCTAATATTCATGTGGAATATAAGTAGCTGAAAATGTGTATTTGCCCATATATAATAGAAATATATATATATATATGTATATTTAACAACCTTGAAAGGAGATTTTCTTTGAAAAGTTATGCCATTATAAATAAGGGTCCTTAAAAAGTTTCTGACATCATAAATTATCATCATAAACCATTCTTAAAAGATTTGTTTGTTTGTTTATTTATTTATTCTTAGAGACAGGGAAGGGAAAGAAGGAGAGGGAGACTAACATCAACGTGAGAGAGAAATACTGACCAGCTGGATTTTGCACACACCCCCACCAGGGATCCGGTCCATAACCCAGGCATGTGCCCTGATTGAGAATCAAACCAGTAACTTTTCAGGATTTGGGGGACAATGCCCAACCAACTGAGCCCCACCAGTCAGGGATATTATAAGCTATGAGTTTTGTCTAGAACATCTTTTTACTAGGAAAATTTATTTCTTCCCTCCTTCATGATTTCAGCTATTGTACATATTTTTCATTTCAGTCACAATGTTCTCATCAAAACTAGCAATATAATCTAGAGAGATCAGGAGAATTAATTAGATACACCTCATTTCTAGTCTGCTAATCTTCCCTATGAGTCCAGCTCAGGGACAAGGAGCACACCATTGACTGATAAACCAAGGAGGTGCTCTTTGCTTTACAGAAGGATCTACAAGAAGGCTGGCTATGGTGGCTACGGTTTGCAAATCTTTTAGTCCTGCCCTGACATAGCGACACTTGAATGCTGACCTTGAAATAGAAAGCATGGTACTGTGTGTGGAAATCAAATAGAGGTACCACCATTTTAGCTGATTTTATTCATATTTTAACCAGAGAGACAGGAAAGTATTAATTAAAGCTACATGGAAGAAGTGGCCTAGAGCCTCAAAGGATGCTTCATGACCTTACCTCTTCTAATTGCAAACAATTTGAATGAAGACATGTTGGCAAATGTATATACTTGCCAACTTCAACAAAATGGATCTGATCCACAAGAAAGTTTACACACAAATTCAGTTCATTAACTTTTCATTTAAAGGGGAGTGATTGAAACAAGAAAAGAGCCTTATTTTTCTTTCTAAGGGATCAGAAATACTCTACTAATAAAAATCTGTTCTTTCTGCCCCAGCTGGTGTGGCTCAGTGGATTGAGTGCCAGCCTAGTGAACCCAAGGGTCGCCAGTTCAATTCCCAGTCAGGGCACATGCCTGGGTTGCAGGCCAGGTCCCCAGTGGGGGGAGCGTGAGAGGCAACTACACATTGATGTTTTTCTCCTTTTCTTTCTTGCTCTCTTCCCCTCTGTCTATAAATAAATAAAATCTTAAAAAAAAAGACTGTTCTTTCTAAGTCAGATTAGAGAACTGGAAAGCCATTTTACAATAAATAGAAGATACATCACAGATCCTGGAGATGGCAATGAGAGTCAAGTGTAATGATTCTCTAGAAGTTTGGATAATTGGATAATTGGGTTTAGTCATCTGATACTGCACCCCCAATAAAGGAACTAACTTATTTCTCGATTATTAAATACTAACTGGTATCTGCCTCCCACTTGTGTGCTTTTTATTTTTAACCAAAATGCATGTTGAATTATATTTGTCTTGGGAATATTTACTTTAAGAAATTGTAACTTAATGTTTGTGGTTTAAATTAATTAAAATTCTAGAAATAAAAATATCAATGTTAGGAAAAATCTATTTCAAGGAATTGGGGCATGGGTCTTATATTTAATAAAAATTAATGACATACTCCCATTAACTATCCTAAAATAGTTTGGTTTCTCTAAAGTTGTGCTCAAACATTTCCCTTTCAAGTCATTATTAATAAAACAGTGAGTAGAATTCCTCGAGTCCAACAACATTCAGATATATTTTGTAATTTAGAGTAAAAGAATGGGGACTAATCTTGTTGGCAAGGAAACTGTCTGCCATATGATTGTCAGATTGAAGGCTGACCGAAATGATTCCCTCCTCCCACTGCCCCCCCATCCTGCCATGTTGGCAGCCCAGGATGTGGCCCAGAGTGCAAGGAGCTGGCTGTCACTGCTCTCCACACGAAGCCCTGGGCCACAGCAGGAAATAGGACCCAGACCCCTGGACCAGAGGCCCAGTCAGCTCTCATGCCCATTGGGAATGAAGATGGCACAGGTGGAGAATGTCACTCTGTCCTCTCCGACAGCACCTGCAGGTAGGGAGGTCACCATGGTCATCATCTCTTAATAAATTGCCTTTGTGTTAGCTAAGAAAAAAAAAAAGAAAATATAGTAAGGTGACAAATATTCAAGGTAAAAGCAGTTTGATAAAATATTAGAATCAGTTTTTTTATAATATCTGATTTCTGTCCAAACCATCGTCTTTTCTTTTTTTAATTTTTTATCCTCACCCAAAGACATGCTTATTGATTTTAGAGAGAGAGGGAGGGAGAGAAAGGAGGAGAGTGACATTGATCGGTTTCCTCCTGTACATGCTCCAACCAGGGACCAAATCCGCAACCCAGGCATGTGCCCTGACCAGGAATTGAACCTATGACCTTTCAGTTTATGGGACAACACTTCAATCAACTGAACCACCCGGCTAGGGCCAAGCTATCATATTTTTATAGTTATACAGACAGAGGTCTGTAGGGCTGTGTACAATTAAATGGAAATAATTATTCAAAACTTATTTTCAAATTTTGCCATATACAACAGGTTTTAGAGAACTGCTTTTCACATGCTTTTGTTTTCTTGTTACTTCCCACCCTGCCAATAGCAATTATATGGTAGCAGTAAATTGAACACAGAGATATTAAAGCTCTGACAAGTTCATTTCAGCGTTTTTTCCCTTTCGGTTGTAGCTTCTTAAATCCAATCTCCTACAGAATATAATAAAATTGTGAGTCTCATGTCCCCTTCTGAAATTGGGAGTAACTTTGTTACTGGCCCTGAGAAATTTGTTCTCCATCTAGTAATGGATGAGGTTTACCACTCCAGTGTGGATGTGAGCAAAGTTCCAATCTTTAGTCTAATTTTCCTGGAGACTATTTTTGCATTGCCAGAATAGAAATGGCCCCAGAGCAGTGAATTTATGCCTCCATAATGAATATGGTTAGTCCACAATCGCATGCCAAGTACATGTTCGTATCATCTTTATGACCCACATAATATATCATGGAGCTACAGGCTGAAAGGAAACTAATTAACCTTTAATGAGATGAGGACACTGTGGGACAGTTGGCATTATGGAAGGTCTGCAATTCCCAGACCGACACGTTCACCTGGGCTCTATGCCACTGTAGATCTACAACCTATGTTTGGCACCAGCCTTTGCTAACAGTGTCGACCAAATCTGTCCACAAAAACCAAAGCGAAGCAAGTCAAAATGTGACCCAAGGGAAGCCTACCCAGCTGGGTTGATATAGAGAATATGGGAAAAAGTGAAAATTTTAATATAGCCATCCTCAAACGATACACTTTGTAAGCTCATCACAGAACATTCTGCTTTCAAAGACTTTAACCATGCAGGTATGAAATTAAAGGAACACACTCAAACCAAACAGTGGCATTAATATGCTCACTCATCACAATGGAACATGACATGCTTTTCAATACTGTTGGGTTCATATTAAATTTCAGTGGAAGATAAAGGTTCAGTGAGTTGATCTGTGCCCAGTTTTCAAGATTCACAAAATTTCTGAGATTAAAGGTACAGGATCTGCTGTCTCGCTAATGAGCAAAAGCACAATGCTCACAAAGTGTTGATGGTTCTAAAAGTTGAGAGAGAAATCTCTTTGGAATTGTTTGAGTTCCATTCTTATCATATGAGTTGACAGTTATTCTAGAAAGAAAATACAGAGCCTGTAAAACATCTTTCTCTTCATATTGATCTTTCCATTGAATCCGGACAAACGTTTTTATCTGGTGGCACATGAATGTGGCAAACACTTAGGCGTTTATCTGGGAAACAGTAATGATATCATACAGGCTTCTCTACATAACCTGTTCAATTTACATGGGAAAGGGGAGAACTTCATTTCCTTCTTTTAGCTCAAAACAGGTTGAAATAAATTATAATGAATTAACTACTCTCCTTTTATTTATACACTTAAATAAGAACAATTCTCAATTGCCTTTGTTTATAAACTGTGTACACGTCACATGATAACATTACGATAATTAAGGCCTTAAATTTTAGTGACTGTTGAATCTATTAAGCAATGAGGTTACCTCACTACTAGTGACTCATGTTATAGCAAAATTTCTTCTGTTATTAATGCTAGTATCTTTGCAGGCCTAGCAACCAATAATTTGCTTTTCCCCAAACAGTCGGTTTTGCTGATAACCAGAAGTCTTGGACTCTCTGAATTTGTTTAGAAGAATGGGGAAGTGTGACGGGGCAGTTTGGTTAATAGCAGAGCTCAACATGCAAACCATTTTAAACCATGTTGATTATGTCTTTAATAGCAAGTGAGTTTTATAGGATCCTGGGGTCAAACACTCTGTAGGTTCAAAGTATGAGCAGAAGAACCAAGGGGAGAATCCATCCACCTGTCATCACTACATAGAAACACACAATAATGCTTTTTGTTTAATGGAAAATTGTCTACCACAGGGTTGGGGAGATCTACTGACTATATATTGTATTTATTTCTTAGGCACATGGACCATGATAATTGCATGTACAATGTCCTGAGCTATCACCTGCTTCTCAAACTTCAGACATGAGAATCCCCAAAGGGTCGACTTTAAAGTGCTGTAAAGGGCTCACCCCAAGAAAGTGTGATGTAGTGAACCTGAGGTGAGACTCGAGAATCTGATTTTGTGAGTAGCAGCCCACATGCTTTTTCTGCAGGCATTTCATGCGTTACAGAGAATGCTGGTTTATCTTTCCTTGAGGAATATGAGTTCTGAATCCTAAAATGAATATGACAGGAGGAAGTGTGGTCTGGGAGTCAGGCTGTTGCAGAACCCTTTGTCTTGAGGCTGCTACTGTTGAAGAGTACTGAGGGACAATGTTGATTTCCTGGGAGGAGCTACACAATCTGCACCAGCCAAGCAGGTGTGTTAGGTGAGAAATGATGGACTTCAAACTTAAAGAGACTTCTTTGAATGAGAATCCTCTGAGCCCTTCCAAGGCCCTGTAGCAGGAGAGGACAGAGATAAATGATAAAGACCTCTTTAGAGGAGAACAGTTTGGTGGTTTGGTCATAAAAGAAGAATCTCAGAATGTGCTTTATTTTTTACAATAACACACACACACAAAATGTCTTTATTTTGACTTTATTTTTGAAGAGTATTTTTACTTGGACAGAATTCTGTATTGGCAGATTTCTTCCCCTCTACAACAGATGTTATTTCATTGTCTTTTGGCCTCCATAGTTACTGTTGAAAAATCATCTATACTTTTATTATTTGCCCTTTTTTAAACTATGATATGCCAAAAGCCTCAGTTATTTTAATTTTTTCTTTATCACTACTTTTGATAAGTTTGACTATTTCTAAGTAAGGTATGAATTTGTTTTTGTTTCACTTGCTCAGGGTTCCTTGAACTTACTGAAACCATATTTTGATGCTTTAATCAATTTAGGTAATTTTCAGTTAGCATCTCTTCCAATAATAATTCTGGTATTCACTCTCTTCTTTGACTGCAATTTTATGCATACTAGTCAAGTTGAGTACATCTTACTTTACTTGTCTCCTATGCACTGGTCTGTTCTGTTCTCTTTTTCACTCTGTACACTTGTCTAGTCATTGCTCTATGCTTGGGCTCACTAATCTTGTGTTCTGAAGTGTTAAATCTATTACTAAAGCCTTCTAATAACCTCGGAATTTTATATAATGTATATTTTAGTTTGAGAAATAACTTGCCAAACTACAGCCCACGGACCAAGCAGACCCCACCACCTACATGTGTGAATAAAATTGCACTGAAATATAGTCACATCTACTTCTTTATGTGTTGTCTACGGCTGCTTTCACAGCACGGCAGCGAACTTAAGTACTTCACTAACAGAAACCATATAGTCCACAAACCCAAAGTAGTTACTAATTGGCCTTTTACTAAATAAATAAATAAATGCTATTTCTCTTCTAGAATACCTACTTGTTTATTTGTTTGTTTTTTTATCTTCACCTGGGGATATGCTTACTGATTTTAGAGAGAGGGGAAGGAAAGTAGAGAGAAAGGGAGAGAAACATTGATTGGTTGCCTCTCCCACACTCCCCAGCTGGGATCGAACCCACAACTTCTTGGTTCACAAAATGACACTCCAGCCAATGAGCCACACCAGCCAGAGCGGAATACCCATTTGTTTTTTAATATGGGTTTCGCTACTCTGTTGAAGTTCTCCATCTCTTCATTCATTTTGTTCATCTTTTCTTCAGACATTTTAAAATTTTATAATTGTTATGTGAAAGTCTTTGACTTTTATCCCCCACAAATATATAATTTGTTGGTCTGTTTCTATTGTCTGATTATTCTCTTGATTTACAGACATATTTTCTTGACTCTTCTTAAGTCTCAACACTTAAAACTTCTACTTCAGTCACTGTTTACGAAAGAACAATAGAGACTGAACTAAGTGTTACTTGTATCCAGAGAGGATTGACCCTGTCCTTTACTAAGCAGATAGTTTGAAGGGCCATTCAGGACTCAAACAAATTAGTTTGGGGTCTGAGATTCTCTTTTAGGTGGACACAGTCCAGAAATGTCTCAAAAGCAAGTTCTATAGTGTGTTTCTTAAAATATCTCCCTCTAGTGGTACTTTTTTCTTTTAAGTGCCATGAGGCTGTTCTCTTTCTCCCTCTCACTGGGGCCTTCCCTGGCTTTGACTTTGGCTGCCTCTCTTCCCTGAAGTATATCTTGCTTTTTTGAAGGTTTTGAGCTTAATTCTTCAGCCCACCTCACACAGAATCAAAATCTGGCAAAGAGAGCTTTAGTATGTTTCTCTTCCTGTCGAATATAACTCGATACTACAGCACTACAAGACTGGGAGTTCTTTTGTTGTGGCTTCTGGCTAGCCTCCAGCGTTCTGCACTGCCATAGCACTCAGCAAATTTCCTGTTGGGAAAAACAGCTGTACATCTGGGGCTCTTCTAGATTTGAGTCTGTCATGCCAGACACCATGGCCTGAAAGCCCTTCTGAGTTCGCTTTTTCTTATTAGAGTCCTTCTTGCTCCAGTTAGTCATCCTCAGTCTCAGAATATTCCGCTAGGGGTATAAGTCCTGATCTCAAGGCACTCAGCAAGGCTGTTCTATCTCTCTAGGATTTAATCGATGTAGTCTTGCTTAGTTCCACAGCCCTACAATGTTTTCAGAGGCATGATTTTTATAATTCACTCCTTTCTTCCCATTGAAATGATTACTTCAACCTATTACATCTTACTTGGAAGTAGAAATCCCAAATTAAATACAATCCTAACTGCTATATATAAGAGCCTAAACAATATAAACTCCAACTTATCTTTCTACCTTTCTCTATTACTGTTCCCCAGCTCACATGCTATGCTCCACCAAAATTGGATTTTTTAGTGTTTTTTTAACAACACACCAAAATTTTCTGCCTCTGCATCCCTGCTCAGCCTGCCCTATGCCTGTTGGAATTCTGCATGTTCTCAAAGTCTTACTTTAACTATCACTCTTTAATGCAGTCTTTTCTTAAATTATCAATGGGAAATGATCTCTCCTGCTTTAAAAACACTTTCCAGAGGTATTTTACCTTTCTTAAAATATGTAATATTGCCTTATCTTTTCTCTTTTTATAAAAAGGTAATAATTTCATTCCCCTCAATAGGCAGATTATAAATGCCTTACAAGTAAAATGTAGGCACGTTCTTACAAGTAAGTACTGTGCTTAATGCACTTTATAGACTCTTAAATATCTTACCCGTAAAAGGTTGCGAGGGGCCAACTGATCCCTTGACAAATCCTTATTCTCTCATGGCTGTCTCTGTCGCTGTGCTAGGCATAGAATAGCCACTTTAAAACTGGCTTTATTGAGGTATAATTGGCTTACCATACACTGTATGTATTTGATGTATGCCATTCAACACATTTTAACATAAATTTACATCCATGAAACCATAACCACAATCAAGATAATGAGTATCCCTATCACTGCAAAGTTTCCTCATTCTGCTTTGGAATCTCTCCCTCCTACTGCAAACCTACATAACACTGATCTGTTATTTTCAGTTACTATAGATGAACGTGTGTTCTCCTGAATTTTATACAGACAGAATCATATGGTGAGTATTCCTTTTTTTTTTTTTTACATCAATGTGTGGTTGCCTCTCGCACTCCCCCTACTGGGGTCCTGGCCCACAACCCAAGCATGTGCCCTGACTGGGAATCAAACCTGTGACCCTATGGTTTGTAGGCCAGCACTCAATCCACTCAGCCACACAAGCCAGGGCTCTTTTTGTTTGGCTTATTTTGCTCAGTGCAATTATTTTGAGATTTGTACTTGTTGCATGTTGATGGATATTTGGATTGTTTCCTATCATGATTATTACACATAAAGCTATTATGAATATTCGTGCACAAGTCTTTATGTGGACGTATGTTTTTATCTTTCTTAGGTGGGTACTTAGAAGTAGAATGGCTGAATTGTATAGTGGATGTGTGTTTAAGTAGTTAAGGAGCTGTAAGGCTGTTTTCTAAAATGATTTTATCCTTTTACATGCCTTCCAACAGTTCATGAGAGTTCCAGTTTCTCCTTATACTACTTGCCATTGGTTGGTATGGTAAACATATTTTTTAATTTTAACTATTATTATAGTATGTAGTGGTATCTCATTGTGGTTTTAATTCATGTTTTCTGTGACAAATGACACAGAATTGTTTTTTGTGGAAGTATTTGCCATCCATTCATCTTTTTGCAAAGTGTGCATACACCGTACGAACACAGAGTCACTGCTGGATTCAATTCTAATTGGTTACCTGACCCAGTATTAGCCAGATTCCCTAATTTAGGGACATGCATTTAGAATTTAGAAAGAAAATTGATCTCTTTGACTGAATGTGTAAAATATTATCATCAAAGACACTGTAAACAGTCTTATTTGTCCATAAGTCTTTAAAGCAAAGGAAGCTAATTTGCAGAGAGAGAACAAAATACTTATTTAGAGGGAGGGAGAGGTGGGAGAGACACACAATACTATTGGGATTTGCACCTCTTTCCAAATTCCAGTTTCCGTTATTTCTGAATTTCAGCTACCTTCTGACCTCAAGTCTGAGGAGGCACAGTTTTCTTCCTGTTGATCTTGCCTAGCTCCAGGTGTCTTCTGTAATTTGCAACAAAATTACTCAAGACATGCTATTTAATTTATTAAATATTTCTGCAGTGTTGGTGGTAGGTTTTAAAGGTTGAATGATTGCTTCAGGGCAATTGCAACTCTTATTCTTTAGCAAGGTGCCATATTTAGCAAGTACATTTAGCAAGCATGTACCTATACCATACTTCATTGTTTTCATTTCCAGCGTAGAATAACCTTTGTATATAGTGTTTTCACAGGATTAATGGCTGATCTGTGTTAATGACTCTCAGCTATGCCATGGGCCATCAACTCTTCTCAGTTGGCCATTAATCCCCAGGAAGTGCCTTGTACCTCAATCATTATGGTTTAATTAGTCATTAAGAATTTGCTGGTTAATTGCCACATTCCAAGAATCAAGACATGAGCGGGCAGCTGCAAAGACCAGAAGCGTCACAGCAATCCGCAACACAGAAGAAGGGGAATCGTAGGCAGGTGTGTGTGTGCGCACGCGCGCACAGAAGATAACAATCGGGAAAAGTTTTTATGTTTTTACCTGATAATTTTCAACTAAGACGGTGTTTGTATAATTACAAAATACTTTACTGAGGAAGATAATTGTATGAATAATTCTCAAAGAAGATACCAAGTTTCAGATTTTATAAAGATTAATTGGTTAAAACTTTTCCAAGTGTGATTTCATATTAGGATGTACAATTGGAATAGTTTCAAATGTAGATGTTCCATCAACCCGCTACTTTGTCTTATTTAAACTCTTTGCTCTGTGTCGCAGTCCTCTCATCTGTAAGCTGGAAAAGCTGTGCTAAGATTGGGAGTGTTCTTACATTTTATTAAAATTTTAATTAATGAAAAATAGATTTAAGCTAAGAAAAATGTTAGTCTTGTAGAAGAAATATGAATTATATTAGACTTTTATTGAATTCTATTTATCTTAGAACCCCCAATTGAGAATATAAAATTATAATTTTCACAAATCACCAATATTAAGAATATTAGATTTTTACTATAATTCTACATATATTAAAAAGATAATAAGAAAATACTATAAATAATTTTTTATAAATAACTGTAGCAACTTGTATAAAATAAACAAATTCCTTGAAAGATACAAACTACCAAAGCTCTCTTAGGAATAAGTAACCAGAATAAATTTCATATCTATTAAAGAAGTTGAATTTGTGGTAAAAATATTTCCACAAGGAAAACTACACAACCATGTGTCTTCACCAAAAATTTAACAAAGAAATTATATTTATTTTATGCAAGCTTTTCCAAAAATGTATCTAGACACATGCTTTTATAATTCTGTTCTTCTGGAAGAGAATGTGTATGAGTTAGTCATTAGTTGGGATTTATTAAAGAAAATACTTCAATTTTGACACTAAGGCTCTGAACTTGACAGAATAGCTTATGATTCCTCTCAGAATAAAAGTATTATTAAATAAAGAGAAATAGCCATTATCAGTGTTAATTAAAAAAACTTCATGAACTTCAGGATACAAACTATTGACACATACTATAAAAAGTACACAAGCAGGGATATTCAATATTAAATTATACTTTTAAATAATATGACACTATAGGAAATTATACATGGATTGTCATCCTGGAAGACAATAAGTTGTGAAGACTAAATAAGTGAGCAAATGTTTCAGAATAAAGTTAATTTTTAATGCAGAAACTAGCATATCTTAAAGCTAACTCAATTAAAAAACATTTGGTAAATGCTCATTATCTGGTAGGCACTATGAGAAGTTGTGCTGGAAAAACAAAACGAAATCCAATGAATTTTTAAAATCTAGATTGCATTCTCTGTCCACGTTTTCTGAATGGCACAGTTCATCACATTCTTATCTATTACATGGCACAGCTTTGGGGTTGCGTGTATTATACTTGAAAACATTTCATGCCCATGAGACCATTTCTCTCTCCACGTCTGCAATGAAGATAATAATAACTGACAATCTCAGGACCAGAGAGAGGGCAAGTACATTGGAAGGTTTCTGTTAATTAGGTAACATGGTCACTAGGGCAAAAGTGTATCTGAATTATAAGTTGTTTAAATCTCCAAGGAATAAGAGTTCTACCTTTGTTATCCTAGAGGACAGATCAGCCTAGTTGGAAATCTGTTCTATGATACCAGAAATCTTTCCATAATACAATATTCTCAATGTTAAGATTTTAGAGGTCAAAAATGTTGGTATTCAAAGTCAAGAAGAGAGAAGTAGGAGATGTCATACCTACTCTTACTAACTTTGAGTATATCATGATTCTCTTCCACTACAATGTGCTCATTCATTCATTCATTCAGCCAATATATGAGGACCCACTATGTGACAGGATGTGCTTTAAGTTCTGGAAACACAGTGGAGAATAAGCCAGAGTAGGTCCTAGCCCTAATGGTGCTTGTATTCTAGTGCGGAAGGAAAATAAATAAATACATAAAAGTATTCCAAAGCATTTGAAGATCAGGGAGGGCTCTGTAAGCAGCTGAGGACCTGGGCTTTAGGCTGAGTGTACTTACAGACCATGTGAGAATGTTGAACCACTGGAAATGACAGTATAAAATCTCAGGAAGAGGTCACACAATGCAGTACATTTTGGGGGATCATTGGCATGTAGATCGTATTTAGGATCATGAGATTAAATGAAAATAGGCAAGTGGAGAATAGAAGCAGCCCAAGACAGAGAAGTAAGCTATTCCTAAAATGTGATTATATGATGTGAAACTCTGTAGGTGGAGGGGAGTTCAGAGAGGTGGCTGCTGGACACTTTGTTAAGAAGGTAGGGTCCTGTTCAGGAAGTTTGAGAAATAACAGTAGCATCCCTAGAGAACAGGGTTGAATTCTGTATTTGGGACAGAGACTGGTCCTCCATTTTGTTTACTTCTGTCACCTCGGAAACACAACACATATTATTTGCTTAGAACTTCCCACCCTACAGACAAAGAGCAGCCAACTTCCTGCCCAAGACAAGAGACTGAGGGCTCTTCCACCTGCAATCCCTGATTGCTTTGTCAGCTGCCTCTCAGAACCTATTCTTTGAGGGCAAAATCAGTATTATCTCCCCACGAATGCTACAATATCTAGCAGCTCTTAGCATTTGATCCCTCGTATAATATTTTCTTTCATTCTGGCAGATATCCCAATTGTATTTTAACTTGAAAACAAGTATTTATGTACATGTGTTGTCATAAATGGGTCTTCTCTATTGACCCATTTTCCTGCATGAGATTAGACATAGCTGAGGCCACCATTTAGGGGGCTCTTCCCTAGTGCTACAGTTTCCTCCAACTTTACAGTATCATCTGTTCTAGTTCCAGATAGTCTTTCTGCCTTTGAGATCGGCCCTCTGCCTAACGTTGAGCTGGTCTTGTCCAGAAGTTGCTGATCCTGTCAGCTCAGAAAGGGTGCAGGAAAAAGCTTCTGAAAGCCATCCTTGCCACTGCTGTCTTCGCAAAGCAAACCAAAACAGAAAAAACCACATATGAATCAAGGCCCCAAGAAGAAAACAGAAACCGGTGTCTATTTTCAGAAGAGATGAAGTTAAATGGATGGAGTTCGTTATCTATGTGTGGAATGGCCGAAAAGCCAGCCGGGGCAAGGTTGGGCCATTAACCAGGTTCATCAACATCAGGGGCACCACCATCCCAGGGCTGGGGGGAGAAAGAGAGGGGAGAGTAAAAATGGGCGGTGGACCTGAACAGACACTTCTCCAAAGAGAACATGCATGGCCGTGAGACATGTAAAAAGATGCTCAATGTCAGTAATCATCAGAGAAATGCCAATTAAAACCACAATGAGATACCACCCCACACCTGCCCGCATGGCCCTCATCAATAAATCTGCAAAGAGCAAGTACTGGCGAGGATGTGGAGAGAAGGGAACCTTAGTGCACTGTTGGTGGGGATGTAGATTGATGCAATGACTGTGGAAAACAGTGTAGAGGTTCCTCAAAAAAATTAAAAATGAACTCCTTTATGACCCAGTGATTCCACTGGTAGGTATATTTCTGAAGAAACCCAAAATACCAATTCAAATATACATACACACTAAGTTCATTGCAATATTATTTACAATAGCCAAAACCGAAGCAACCCAAGTGCCCAACGATGGATGAGTATATAAAAAAACTGTGGTATATACACACAATAGAATATTACTCAGCCATAAAAAGGAAATATTACTATTTGCAACAATATACATGGAGTTAGAGGGTATTATGCTAAGTGAAATAAGTCAGACAGACGAAGACAAATACCATAGATTTCACTTACATGTGGAATCTAAAGATCAAAATAAATGAACAAACAAAATTGAAACAGACTCATAGACACAGAGAGAGTTGCTGGAAGGGAGGGAGGTTGGGGAGCTGGATTGAAAAGATGAAGGGATTAAATACAAACTGGCAGTTACAAAGTAGCCACAGGGTAGGGGGATGGAAAAGACAGCATAGGGAATATTGTCAATAATATTGTAATAATTTTGTATTTTGCCCGTTGGGTACTGGAAATACCAGGCGGGGGGACACTTTGTAAAGTATATGTTATACTATATACCTAAAACTAATACAAAGTAATATTGAATGTAAAAAAATCTAGAGACTAAAACAGGAGAGAAGGGACAGTGTCACTAGAACCTAGCAGTGGCCTGTCCTCTGGCTTCTGTGGCTGCCCAAAGCAGAGAAAAAGGAGAACACAAACCCGGATTCCTTCTTTTCTCCTTCAGTGCCTCCCACTGGCCAAACACAGATGGAGGCATTTGGCAGTGGAGGCTTGGATGTGCAGGTTGCAGGGGTCAGCCTCTGGCCAAAGGGAAGAGAGCATGGGAAAGACTTGTTCTGGAGGCAAACAGACCTTCACCCTAGGCCTAGAGCATTCCAGATAATACTTAACAGTGATGAAGGAGATAGAGCACTGTATCCCATTTCTCAAGGGTGAATGCAATAAAATTTAGCAAAGAGTTCAAGCTGTCTCTGTTTAATCTGACAGATCCCATTCCGTCAAACCACAATTTTAGGGTAAAGTGCATCTTTTGGCACCTCTCTTAGATAAATCATTTACATTTGCCAATTTTCTACAAAACAAAACTTACTAGTAATTTCATGTTACTCAAGCCCCTTCACATCAGAATATTGAATATACATCACTGTTAGATTAGAAAGGAAAAAAAACACATTTTCTGTACACAGTAGTTCTCCACAAGGTTTGCTGAAACTCCTGACTTAAAGTTGGATTTGGGTACGTGTCTGTTTTCTTGGAAGAGATATATCAAGTAAAGCCCACTGCTAGTAATTTGTTCTTTTCTCTCATTTTTCATTGATTCATTAAAAACAGAGTAAAACATCTAAACATCTCTGAAAGTCCACTAGTTGATTTTGACTCCTCCAAGAAGTGCTAAATACATTCAGCAGACAAAGAATAAAATCTGAAAAACCAAGCTTACCCTAAAATGTTCTTCATGTATTATGGTGGTCCAAGTATATTACAGTGTTGCTGTTAATTAACTTGTAAAACACAGTTAAAAACACCTGCTCTTGCTGTAACAGAGGATTATTATGAGGGCAAAAGGAAGGTTAGAAAATTCTCTGAGAATGTATAATGAAGTACAAATGGGAAGTATTATTATCCAGGTTAATTTATTATCAATTGAGAAGTATTTAATACTTGATATTTAGCATGGCACAGTCACTTACAAAAAGTGGGACTTAACAAATAATATTGCTATATTTTCCAACTGTTACTCATAAGATATGGTACTTTAAAAAGAATGACTAGAGGAATTTCCCAGTAGAAGATGTTGAGGATGGAAATGCCTGGGATGCTGCAAATAGTCATTAAGGAAGACTGTAGTCCATGTGCTAATACATGACCAGTGATGGTCTGCTCAAATAGTCAAGGATCAGCTATGACTTTAAAGAAATAAACTCTTAAAGGAACCGCCAAACAAGACATGCTTTATCTTAATTGTCTCTTGCCCAAAGGCGGTTTTACTCCTACACATTATGAATGAGAGTATTTCCTGGGTTAGATCGATTCCATCACTAAAATGGCAGCTCAGGGTATATAAAAGTTCACCAACATCCTGCATCTTTAACCAAATTCAGTCAACTGCTTCCTTAACTACATTTGTCAAGATTTTCTAATCCTTTGTGGGGGCGAAGAGCAAAGTTTTGTGTAGGCAAGGCCAACTAAGATTAAAGCTAAAATAAGGAACGAGAATTTTCATTTTACAAGATAGCAGAGTTAGGAGAGCATGTCTCCACCTCTCTCTGAATCTCGTTGTAAAGGGAATGAGGGCGCACCTGAAGGTTAGTGGAGGTCATGACGGAGTGTCATCTCAAGTCATTCTTGTGACACTTTGGCTCTCAATATAGGTTGTGCTTAGTGGTAAAGTGATTATAATTTGCTAATTATTCCTTAATAAATAATGATTTACTGCCTACTGTGTGCTAGCCCTGTGCTCCGATGTTGTGCTCCCTCTGGAGACTTTTTTTGTTTTCCAACTCTGCTCATTCCAATTCTGCTGGTTAGAGATGGCACAGGACACTCGCCGCCCCCTGCCCACTCTAACAGAGAACAGTCTTCAGGGTAATGATCTCAGTTCGCCATGACCTGTTAGGTTCCCTTTGTTCTTCAGGAAAATAGACTTCAGGATGAACTGGTTTTGAATATAAATACACATTTATTTCATTTCCTCATAGAAGACAACTTCATAAAATACTTAAGTTAAAAAAGAACAAATAGCTTTCAGTAAGTGTTTACATATTTTATTCTCTATATTTTCTTCTTCCTTCAAATTCCAAAATAGAGTAGAACTGATATATTCACAATTTTGTCATCGCCATATAACCTATAATTCTATCAATAACACTTCTATCCATCTCCATAAAGCCCCTAATATCCAGAATTAGGAAGTGAAACTCATTGGGCTAAACCAGGGGTACAAACCCCTTGCAAGTGCCAAAGCTCTCACTATGAGGCCGGCTCTACCACTTCCTTGCTAAGGATGTAAAGGTGTGTTCTACATGCTGAACCTAATACAATAACTGAGTTTACGTGGCATGGAGGCAAGCAGTTGTTACCAGACGAGCGAGTAGGACACAAAGCCACCTGAGCTGTTGATTCATGCGTTGTAGGTAAAAGACGAGTTGGCTGGTTTTCTCTTTTCCTCTGACTTTTCTCTGATAGCCAACAGCACATGGACATTACTTGCTAGAGTCTTCCGCCCATGCAGTGTTTCACTTTGATTCCAAGAAGTGAAAACTGACGTTGCTCACCACCACACTGATTGGAAAAGATCAATAATATAGTGAAAATGTTGAAAACCAAAATGTCTCTAAAATAAATAAATAAATAAATAAATAAATTTCAAGTGACCCTTATTATGAGGCCTAAATACAAAATTAAGAACAATGTAACAATAGCCAGAGGGGAGTAGGGAGGGGATAGTGGGGAGAGGGGTCTACAGGAGCTACTATAAAAGACACGAGGACAAAATCAAGGGGGAGGGTGGGGGTGAGGGAGGGAGGTGGGATTGGCTGGGGTGGGGTGGAGGGATGGGGAGAAAATGCAGACAATTGTAACTGAATAAAAATTAAAAAATAAAATAAAAATTTTAAAAACTAAATTATTGAAAATGTTTTCAAGGGGTTTTTAAATAGATGGCACTACCTCTATTTAAGCATCCTTATGAAATTACAGATAAATCAACAATGGTGAAGTCTACATATCATTAAGTATCATTATATCATACATCAAGTTATATGTATATGGAAAAAATTAAGCATGATTCAAAAATGATTGTTCCCTTGTGACAAAAATACTTATGTGTGCAGCTATGAATGCATCATTATAGTGTTTTGCATAGACCAAATATCAAAATATAGGAAGGAATTCAAATAAAAATAAAAAATTTAAAACTATATGAAATGGGTTATGTTTTATAGTTTCATCAATTATTTGATAGTTCTATAATAGTAAGTTATGGTTTTACTTTGTAACATAACTTTTGATAAATGAAACCTTTTCATTATCTCCTTATAGAGAATTCTAATGTATACCACTATGCATTTACTGCTATTTAACTTACATAAGAAGCTTCATGCAGACATTAGTGTTTAGCAATAGGTAAGATAGATATCATCAAATATCTAAATAATTTTAGTACATAGCATGAGCTTAGTTGCTGTTCTTTCTTTATCTATTATTATTTTATTCCTTATCATTTACTATTATTTCACTTCTTCACTCACCATCAAGGTGCTTTGATGTATACTGACAGGAACTGCTATACGAAGTTAAGCCTTGTCCTGGCTCTGTGTCTGCACACTTCCTCATTTCTTTAAAACACATCTGCTCCCAGAAATTGTGACCACTTCAAGCATAACATCTTTGTGACCTTCATCCTCTTCTTCCTAGAACAGCACCTGGCACCTGGCCGGTTAATGTTTGAGGAACCATCAAGTATACACGCTAGAAATTTGAAATCAAAATTGGCAACCAAGAGGCTGTGGTGGAAAATTAATTAATAAAATTTAACTTGCTTGTCAGTCCACGTGCTTTCTTCCAACCAAATGCTGTTCCAAAAATACAGATGCAATAATTATTTTAGATGTATAATTTTAATGATTTTATGAACTGTTGGTGGTCATGACAAACATGTTTGAGCATACTTATTAAAATATTTTGCTAGCAGAGGGCATGCAGGAAGACCTGAGCACAAAGATGTTCGTCATTGAATTGTTTACGACAGAGGACAATTCAATGTAAACAGAAATGTAAAATTCAATACAAAATATGTAAAATATGGAGACTTGGTTTGATAAAATCACGCACAAAGATTAAGACTTAACATGGCCGTAAAGAATATTTAATAGCGTGAAAAATGAATACTATACAGGTAAGAAAGTTATGTTAAGATTTTTTGCATACCAGGATGCCGCATTTGTGGAAATAAAATGTAGGTGTGTGTCAGACAGCATAAAAGAAGTACAACTCCATGGTAAATGGACTCTTAGACACAGAGAACAGACCGGGGGACTGGCTGAGAAAGGTACAGCGACTGAGAAGTGCAGATTGGTAGTACAGGACAGTCATGGGGATGTAAAGAACAGCACAGGAAGTGGAGTCAGTAATGTTGCAATAACTATGTATAGCGCCAGCTGGGTACTGCATGTATGGGGGGGAACGCTTGGTAAAGTATGTGATTGTCTAACTCTAACTACTTTGTGTACCACTGAAACTAATACAAAATAATATTGAAGTAATAATAATGTAATTTAATACATTAAAGATTTCTAAATGTAGAAACATGGTAAATAAAATTAGGAAAAATGTTAAGTGGAAATTTTCTGTGGGTAAGGAAAATACATATTATTTTTATTTTTAACTTTTTGCTCTTTAGAACATTCTGTAACAATCTTATAATAAGCATTATTATATGTTAATTTAAGTGTTACTTTTTAATTGAAAAAAGTGATCACTGGTATAATAAAAAAGGCTAATTTATATGTATTCACATTTCATCAAAAACTGTTCTGTACACAATTTCCATATAGTTTTTGACAAAATGACTTCCTAATTTTCTCATTCACTCTATCCTTTATTACCTATAAACCAAACGAAATTTGAAGCTAGTATTCAATTTTCTAAAGTTGAGTTCTTTTCCAAAACACTGTAAAATTCAATCGGGAAACCAGTAAGTTTAACAAAATATTTTACTTTGTGCCTCAAAATAACCAGAGGAGTAAGACACAGCCTCCTTCCTTAAAGGCTCGCAGTTAAGGAGGAATAAGACACGTGCACTTAAAGTATGCCGGAGAAACAAGAAGAGTCCTCAGAAAGATCAGGTTTGAGATGTGACACCTCAAAGGGATTTGGAAATGTTTGCCAAGACAACCCTAAAACGCAAACTACCACAAAGATATGCACAGAGCAGCAGGAACCTGATGGCGTAAGATTATACTATGATGACACCTCCAACCTATTTCTTTCAGGGTGATTATAAATAAATAAAACACATCACATTCTGTTTGTTAGTTTAATCCTTTCCGCCATTCTACTTCCTTTAAAACCACACTCATGGCTATTAATGGATTATTCTCATCCAGTGCTATATCAATTATAGGAGCAAATTAGAACAAGGCAGGATGTAAATCAATGTTTTTTCCCGAACACATAGGGCAAGTAGATGAACCGATACATATTCCCTAAAGTCTTAACAGCAAAATAATTTCTGCTTTTAGGAGGATATTTGGGAAAAAAACAGTAGCTTCACTGACACTGACTTCACTTTAACACTGACTTCTCTTTCCTTTAGTTTTTCTTGGTTTTTGTTTTTGATAAGATACTCTGATGTATTCAGTATAATTTTAATAGCAAATGAAAATTTTGAGAATATAGTGGTGATTTATATGGGCTTATCCACAAAATTAACAATAATTATTCACATAAATTAAACGTGAGTAATTCATCAAACATTATAATTTTGCTGCTTCACCTTCAGAATATATTATTCTTTGTAACTCTAAAATAATGTTTTAGTACAAGCAGCTAAGAAGACCAACCAAAATTAGGACATACTAAATCTTTTCCTTAGAAAATTAACCAGCTTTTTTTAAGCTACAATGAGAGTTCATTTGGAATTTGTCATAGGTCAATGAATATTAATAACTACTTGTTTTCCCCCAATGTTGTCCTATTTATCCCTATATCGCTATAGAGCAAGTTCCATTTCCTAGTTGTATAATTGGAAATTGTCCAGTTGGACAAAGACCAGAGCTAGCTCAATGTTGTATTCATCACCTAGAGTACCGTTGGCCTTCAGTCAATGTTAAATATTAATAACAATAAAAGCTTCCGTGAGCAAAGCCAGATGAAACACAGGGGACTATGAGCAATCACTCATTCCAACACCAGCAACTTCACCCTGATCAGAAAAGATCATCCACCAGAGAAGTAGGCAGAATTCTCCATCCTGTTCTGACCCGCTCCCTTCGGAGTTAGCGGGACTGCCTAGTTTTGTGGTGAATCACCAATAAGGTCCACAAATCCTCCAGGAAATAAACTGAGACCATTTAACACTGGACCTCTCCAAGTGCTATATTTTAATGACTCTTGTTTGTTTGTTTTCAGAAACAAGGATGGATTCTAAGTTGGGCTGCAAACGTTACCTCCGCCTCTTAAATTTGCTCCGTTCCCTCCACCACTCTCAGCCAGCAAAAGGACAGAGATTAATGTTTATTACATGAAAACTTAACAACAACAACAAAACCACATTCCACCATAGAGCTCCATTTCCAGCCTGGCTCTTTTATCATGTGTTCTAGGGTTGCCTTCTGACAACATATGGGAAAGACATCGCATTCCCAAACAACCTTGGCAAAACTGTAACTGTCAAATCTCTAGCAGAATATCAAGGGCTGTATTTGGCAACCATTAAATAAATGAGTAGGTTTTGGCAGGATCAACAATTTCATGCTCTTTTTCTTTACAACAGAACAAAACAAAAAATTTAATAACTTCTTTATATAGTCTCAATCCATATGACAAAAAGTACCCTTTCCTGTAACTGAATTGTCATTTTTTTCTGTTTGTTTTTGTTAATGGTGTCCTTGTTATTTTCTGTTGCTATTCTTCAAGATGATAAACGCAAAACAGAAGGCTTGCACTAATTGCTGTACTATAGTTGTCTTTCACTCATGTTAATGCAACATGTCAATATCTTGCATCTTAAAAGCAGAATCAACCCTCCCGCTTTGCTTCTCAGTCCTATGGAAGCATAATGTGACAACAGAACTCTAGCTTTGAAACCACGTAGCATGTTAATTAAAGAGGCTGCAAGGAGGTGAACAATTATTGTTAAGGATCAACTGATTGAATTTTTGGTGATCAACAGACCTCAGGGGGTTATAATTCTCCAAAGCAGTCAAAAACACGAGAAAACAGGCACTAACAGAATGTACCAAATGTCAATGAGATAAAGAAATCTGACCTAGCAATCGGATAATATTATAACAGATAGACAGTAAAAACGAATTGTTCCTACAGAGTGAATATTGTTACATGTGGACTGATGCACATAACTGAATATGAAACTGTACGTTGTGTGTGAGAGTGACCGCATTGAGGAAGCTGTCCCTAGGGTGTGGCAAACTGGCATCGCTATCTCAGTCCCATCCTTTGTGCCTCTCTACATGCTGTTACAGGCTCGGGCGGCCGCTGTGCAGAGACCAAGCAGGCAGCATGGAGAGGAAAGGTGGTCTCTCTGCCATCTGGTGATCAAAGAGCTTTGGGGGCTCCTCTTAGGGCACCAGCTTCTGTGCCACCACATGACAAGAACCTGGCCAAATACCCTTTTTCCATTTCTTACAGTCCTCTTGAGGCAATAGGTGGGGTGTGGGGTATGTCCTATATGTGCCTATTTGACCTTTTTAAATTCATTCTCAACAGGGCAGGCAGAATGCTCTTTAGAGAACATGAATCAGATCAAGTCATACCACTGCTTTCCCACTGCACTTAGGACAAAACCCCAACGCCTTTGTTTACAATGCCCTGTCTAACTGCGGTTTCCGCTCAGCATCCGTTTCTTTTCATGTCACGTGCCCCTGACCTCCTCGCTGTTTCTGGAATAGGCCAAGACTTTCCCCACTTTTGAGACTTTGCCCTTTCTCTTTCCCGTGCCTGGAAATCGTTTCCCCAGTTTTTGGTATGACTCCTACTTCCCATTCTTCAAGTCCTGGCCCAAATGCCGTCTCCTCAGGGAGACCTCCTGCGACCAGCCTCCCTGAAGCACCCTCCTGCGGTTCTTTGGCATTATTCTATATGTTTTCTTATGTGTTTATAATAATCTGTGATGACTTTGGCTTTTAACAATTTTGGAGAGGTTTTGCGATTCCTGAGGCGTTCGCACTAGCATGGAGCTTCTGGGGGCTGCAACCATTCCTCTTTCCTCCACTATCATAGCTTCCGTTCCTGGCCCTTGGTGGTAACTCAATGTGTATTTGTTGTTGAATAAATACATGATAAAGTGACTGCCTGGTTGGATGACTTCGTGAGAATTAGAGACTATTAGTCTTTGAATTTAAGTCACTGAAATAAAAAAAAATTTAAATGTCATTTATTATAAATTCCACTTTTAACCAAGGGATAGTCTATCAAATGAAGTGTGTTTTTCCCTTTTACACTCATCTTTTCTAGAATTTACATACCCTAGTTAAGGAAGGAACATGTATTAGGTATGTACACTGTTTAATTTAACCATTGTAATCACCCTGTATGGAGGCGTCCTACAGGCAGGGACACAAAAATCAAGAAGTGTTCACACCCAGGAGCTTCTACAATAATTTGTCTACTACTAATTCATCTCTGTAAAGCTCAGACTCAAACTTAAGTGTATTTAACTGGTAGGGCTGATTTTATACTATATCTTGGTCACTTTTATTGTCAAGGATAAATAACATCAGGCAGAATCTGGGGAAAGACATATCGGCTTACAAACATCTTGCTATGTGAATTTTAAAAAAAGGTACGCCATTTGTCTAAGTGGAGTCAAATAGACAGAAAAAACCCATTGGGTACTCTATGGTATCCTTCAACATAAGTTTTTGAATTTTTAAAATTAGTTTGTTATTATAATCAAGGAGACAGAGCTGCAAATAAGTGTTTCCAGAAAAATAAACTACATAAGCTTAACTT
This sequence comes from Desmodus rotundus, assembly GCF_022682495.2. Classification (NCBI taxonomy): domain Eukaryota; kingdom Metazoa; phylum Chordata; class Mammalia; order Chiroptera; family Phyllostomidae; genus Desmodus; species Desmodus rotundus. Next base: position 149,165,746 of record NC_071392.1, read on the forward strand.
ACTAAATTATGCTCTAGTAATCAAAAAGGACAAATTCACTGCTAAGGGAATATATCACAATGTCAGGGGATGTTTTATTTATTGCAACCATCTATCTATTTATCAACTGTATATTGTTTCTGAGTTTTATTCATCATAATAATGAACAATAACATTTATTTATAATTCAATGTCTTATGTTATCATAAGAGAGAATGAGAGAATTTCCCCAGAGGAGGGACTGAACTTCTCTATCAATAAGGACTTGTTTTGCTATGTTACCGTGGTTTAAATTTTGTAATGATTTTTATTTTCAAGGTGGCTTTTCTAAATAAATTACCGTTCAACACACATTAAGGTAAAAAGCAAACCTATGACAAAAGTAGCTTCTTTTCTACTTATTTAAAAATCTAGAACAAGCCATACACACACACAAAGAAAAAAATTACATGACCTCATTTATGTATAGACTCTAAAAAAGGTTAAATACATGGAAGCGGAGAATAGAATGCAGGTCTCTGGGCGGGGGGGAGTTGGTCAATGGTACCACATCGCAGTTATGCAGGATGAAAAGTCTAGTATGATGATTATAGTAATAATACTGTGTGGAATACTGGACACCTGCTAAGGGAGATGTTACGTGTTCATCACAACAAAAATGGTACCTAGTTAGCTTGACTATAATAATAATTTCACCATGTTGGTCAAACCATCACAATGTACCCCTTGAATATATACAGTTTTTACTTAAAAAAAGAAATAAAATGAAAATCTGAGTTGCAGCACAGGGAAAAGTAGTGTAAGGCAGATCCCCATACAAATGAAAAGAGGCAGATTGAGGCCAGCCAGAGAACACAAGTTTCTGTGACTTTTCAGAGGATGGAATTCCACATCTTATCAGAAGCAGCCGTGGGAAACAGAGCTCCTCCATAATGGCCGGCCTCCAAAAATTGGCTCCTCCTTAAAAGCAACAAGAGCTCTGGCAAAATTCATCAAAATCTACTTTTTCAGAGCTCTGGAAACTACCCACATGCTGGAAAAAAATTCAAGGAGCACGTATTCAGGAAAAATGACTGAAAATGGTAAGAAACACGAGCTCTGTTGTGTTTTAACTTGCTCAGCTCCTATCCTGCCTCTCTGTAGCTCTGTGTCAGCCTTAAAAACTAAAACCTTACAACTAAGATAGCTGTGGAGAACAACAGCCTAGTAGTTGCTGGAGGAAATAGAATGGCTTTGGAATTTCTCAGAAAGTCTCAGACCCAAATAATTGTCAATATTTTGATGTTTTTGGAAGTTTGCTAGAAAACCCTCAGTTAAAGGGCTCGTCCTTATTTGGCCCAATTCAGCGGGAAAAGCCCATCCCCAAGGCAACACTGCAATAGAATCAAAAGCAACTGTTTCATAGTGTAGTTGCCTGAGGTTGTGGTACCAGTTTGGGCAAATAAGCAGTTGGCCAAAATACATAAGAAGAAAATCTGAGGAATGAGGTGCCTATAAGCAACTGCATCCCCAAGAAGATCTCCAACATCTTCCTGGGGATGTAGGAGGCCATACACCTGCACACAGTTGGGGAAAGACCAACAAAGGCCCTAAGATTGCACCTCTGGCTGGTCTTGAGCTCTTGCACATGCAGAGAGTAAAGGGTGAGACAGAACTGTGAAGGGTTAGATCACACTGCAAGTCTGACCGCACCCAGAGAAACTCCTTGACAAGGGTGAGACACATATTGATTCAAGACATTTAAAACATTTTCTGTGCAATCACTAGCTGACCATAAAGCTACCTGATCAAAGACTTCGGTGGCCACATACAACAAAAAGTATAAACTTTACAGAATTTCTTAATGGAAGTCATTAAACAAATAGTATCAGCAGTGGCAATAACAACAAATGACAACAATAAGCCTCGGTGGTAGTGGTGGGGGGCAGGTAGTTTCCACATTATGAAAGTCTAGTTTCCAATAAAAAGTTAAGAGACAAACAAAGAAGGAGGAAAACATGCCCTGAACATAGGGGAAAAAAACAAACAGGTGAATAGCATCTTATCCTTGAAGAAGCCCAAATACTGAACTTAATAGACAAAGACTTTAGATAAGCTATTATAAATATGTTCAAGGAATTAAAGGAAACCATACAAAGGTAAGTATGACAATATGTTACTAAATAGAGAATATAAGAAAAGTAAACAAATTATTTTTAATGGATCTTCTAGACTTAAAAGTACAGTCACTAAAATAAAAAAACCATCACTCAACAGAATGTTTTGGCAGCAGAAGAAAGAATTGGCAAAATTAAATATGGGTCCATAGAAATTACCCAATATGAGGATGGAAATAAAAATGCCCTGGCTGGTGTGGCTCAGTGGACTGGGTGCTGTCCTGCAAACCAAAGGGTAGCCAGTTAGATTCCCAGTCAGAGCACATGCCTGGGTTATGGGCCATGTCCCCAGTAGGGGGCGTGCAAGAGGCAACCCCACATTAATGTTCCTCTCCCTCTCTTTCTCCCTCCCTTATCCTCTCTCTAAAAATAAATAAAAAAATCTTTTTGAAAAAAGAGTAAAGATAAATGAACAGAGCCTTGGAGACTTGTTGGACACCACCAAACACACCAACATATGCACAATAGGAGTTCCAGAATGAGAGGAGAGAAAGGAATAGAAAGAATATTTGACAAAATAATATACTGAAACTTTCCAAATTGGATAAAGCCATTTTACACATCAGAGAAGCTCAAAATACTTCAAGTGAGATAAACTCAACAAGATCCACACATACGTACATCAAAATCAACTATTAAAAGGCGGAATCTTGAAGGCAGCAAGATAAAAGAACTCATCACATGTGAGAGGTCCCCCATAAGATTAAGCACTGACATGGGGGACATTTTTAAGGGTCCCGAAAGAAAAATAATGTTAGTGAAAAACACTATAGCCAGCAAAACTATGCCTATAAAAAACTAAGAATTTACTATATTAATTTTTTTAATTGAGAGATGTTGTCACTAGCAGGACTGCTATATGAGAAATACCAAGGGGAGTGTCTTGGTTTGAAATGAAAGACAGTAGACAGTAACTTGAATCTAAAGAAATAAAGAATCTGGTAAAGGCAGAGTACGCTTGACTTTTGAGCCAAGTCTGGCCTTGACCTATTGTGTTTGATTAGCAGAGTGTGTATTGTAAGAAGGGAGGGTTTTGATGTTTTGAGGTTTGGAAGACATTCGTGCTTCATCCCCATGCAGCCACTTCCTATGGTCACATAACCCTGTACGTCACACTATGATTATTTTCATAGTTTTAGAGACTACTATCCAGTACCTCCAGACACAAGGAACGGCATTTCCGCCCACGTGGTCTCCTCGGGTTCCCCTCTTGTGCTGAGTTTAGCCTCTGACGTAGTCCCGATTTCATTGGCAGGGTCCATAATCCTTCCATCTTTTTCATTTAAAGAACCCCATCTATGTCAAATTCTGTTGATAACACATATTCATTTAGTGTGACTCTTTGGAAGTCACATGGGGCTTTTAATAGAACATCATTCTGAGAAAAGAAAAGCAGAGAAGCCAATCTTACAGAATGGAATTTCAGACTGTGTTTTGAGGGTTATGAGGCTTATATGGGCCCCTTGAATCCTAACTTTTTTTGGTATCCATTTCTATATAAAAGAGAGCCCAAAAATACCCACAGTCCTATTGCTGCCCATTTCTGTTAAGTTAGTTTATTCTATAAATTGAACTATTGACATTCCTTCAGCTGAATTGGAAACAGAAATTGTACTGAATGATTTTCCTACTCACGTTTATAATATGGGAAGAATTAGTGTTTTGTTTTTGGCTCTTAAGAACTTTGACCAGGTCTCAAAAAAGATACTCGATTTAAGTAATATACAGATAGTAATTCATGTGCTATAAGTTACTTACATATATTTAAACTTGTTAACAGAGTCCTTAAATTTTCTTGGAAATTTTTATCTTATAGGTCTAAATTCCATAAAATAACGTCAGAGAATGTGTAGAAAATATTTACCAAAAGATAAGTTCTTTGTTGTCTGTATTCTTTTATAATAAATGGTGGCAGACTGTTTTGTCCTAACTACCTAAATGGAATTTTGGGGAATATTTTTATAATCTGTAAAAGATGTATCTTCCATGCTAGAAAATAACTAATCATAATGAAAACATTAGCCTTCCTGTCAGTTTTCAACTTTTTAATCTTTTCGAATTTAGATCAAATTCTCTGCTTGAATTGACAGTCGCTGCCTAATTCCCCCAACTTTTGGGAGCTTCACACATTATCATTTTAGCATGTACTGGGATAGAGCCACACACAGTGCAGACATAAATCCAAAATGCCTACAATTAAAAAGAATACACTCATTTTGAGGGCTGTGCATTCATACCCAAGACTTCACCCAAATATGTTGTGGAATTTCCCAAAATGTAATAAAATACTGTTTGTGACACATTTTCTCCCTGTTTCTCTCAATTTTCCAGAGTGCACAGTTTGAGGGGAATTTGCATATGAAATAAGGCATTCCTTGAAGCTGTTTTGGTTTTGGTTCCAGACCCCTGCAATAAAGAGAATCACACAATTTTTTTTTGGCTTCTCACTGCATATTAAAGGTATGTTTGCACAGTGCTGTAGTCCTCTAAGTGTGCAATAGCATTATGTCTTTAAAATGTATATACCTTAATTAAAAACACTTTACTACTCGAAAATGCTAACCATCATCTGAGCCTTCAGTGAGTCATAATCTTTTTTCTGGTGGAGAGTGTTGAATTGATAAAAAAAGCAGTATCTTCTAGTGCAGTAAAGCAAAGCCTAGTAAAATGAGATATGCCTGTATTTACCTTCCTTACAATCATTTACTTAGCTAAAAAAAGATATTACCTGTAATAAAATGAAGTGCTTAGGTGCTAAATAAATGTTCCTTGCTCTCTTTGGTCAATCTATTTGGTAGAGTGACTTTTGAAAATCCACCTGATTCTATTAGTAGCATTCAACCAGCCTAAAATTATCTGCAGATCATTAATGCATCATTTCAAACTGAAAAGGCCTTGCTTCATCAGTATTAAAAGCCTCTGCCTACCAAAAAGATCCGAGTCATTATGTCATAATAATATTGATTAGACTTAGAATATCCTGGATTTCAGTGTTAGGAAAGGGTTCGGAGTGGAGTGGAGTGTGCCCCATAGAATCAATACGTTTCCCACTTCTCAACTGTATTTGCCTACGTTGAAAATTGGGGCATTCTTTCTTAGAGGAGATGATTTAGATAATTTAATTAGGTGTGAGTGAGATTTCAGCTCTGCAGTGGAAACACAAAGATTTTCTTCAGTCTAGTACCTGATTTGGTTTCTTTGTGACTCAATACAACCTAAAAATCCTCATGATGCTATTTTATAAATTCCTACTGGAATTGTCAAAAGCTTAGAGAAAGTTCCTGAGATTTTTAGATTAAGGTAGCTAAAAATAATATTTTTATTGGTATATATTATGAAGATGTTTCTCCCTTATTTATACTACTTAAATGTTTCCTAATCCTCACAGCCAAAGTACCAAGACTACTTGAGTCCACAAAGTATGAAAATAGAAATACACACACACATACCTATACATATATATTCAATGTGTATATATATACATATGTGTATGAACTTGAGCTTTATAAGAAGCCATGCTTGAACTATTATTAGAAGGTGTTTCTTGACTATTTCTTTAACCTTCTCCATCCTTAAAGACAAGAACTGTACATGTAAATATGTCTATGTATATAAATAATTTGTTAATATATGTCCCTTAAATATGTTATTATTTACTTATATATCATATATACATCTTAGTAAAAATATTCATGGCTGAAAGTGTATAGTTAATTACAATCCCCTAAAAGCATAAAGATGGCAATCAACTTTAAATCATCTTAAAATCTTTTCAATGACATTTCTACCCTGTCCCCAAAGTGTTCCTGGATTCCATTTAGTTAAAACACTAAAGACCTACCAACTGCTTACGCACATATTTGAAGCTCTTGATGGTTCATGTCCAACCTCTGTTGGTAAACACTTCTCACTCTGTCCTCTTACACAATAGAAATGTCTTGTTCCATCGTAGTAATTTTTCTCACTGTATTCTCTCTCCTCAAAATGGCCACCCCTGGCTTTACCCATGCCTGAATTGTACCCACATGTTGACAAGGGTCAGCATGCCCCTTGTCAACGTGTACGTATGCCACGTTGACCAGAAAGCCACCCCGATTTTATCTGGAGCATTTACCTCTCATACTTGAAATGTTCTGCCTTTCTCACGACCCTCATTACTTTTACTTTGCATTAAGCAGCCAGTGTCTCAGCGTGATTGACACTTGCATTCTTCACAACACTGCACAGGAGATGCCCAGTATATTACTGACTTAAGCAATGCTGTAATAGCAGAAAAGTCACCGTGACAATAAAAGTAATGATTAATAACATTAATTGCATAATTTCTAAGTGGAAAACACTGAGCTAAGCACTTTATATTCACCAAGGAGAAACCAAAGTATATAAACTATATAAATACATTTTCTTGAATCTAATTATCCTGGGTATATATCTCTTCAAAATTACCACTAAATAATTTTAGGAACGATCAACACAAATATAAAAAATGTTTATTTTATTTAAAGTGAGTGTTATAACAATGTGTGCTATTTGTATGATAGCTCAAAACCCTGAATGTTCTCCACTGTTTGATAGTTTGGGGAGATTTTTAAAGTAATATGCCTCTTTAAAGAAAAGATCATCAAATTCTGATGTTTTTCACTACCACAAAGCCTGAGAAGATGAAGGAAATGCTGTTGAATGCCACTGAAGCTTAGAAAAAGTGTTTCTAGACCTCATTCATTTCCTTTGTCAGTAACGAAACGTTGTGTCAGACAATAGGCAAAAATAATGGTAATAGAAATTGCTGCAAATTCTGTTTTTGTTGATCCTTCAAGTTTGAACCTTTCGTTCCATGGACTCTCAGAAGGGAGCTGGGGGAGATGGACTGTTCATTTCAATAATTAAAGGGATACCCAAGTCGTTAATATATAATGCCCTTTTCTGTGACTGACAGCTGGTATGAGTGGATGTTAGCAATGGGCCACATGGAAGATGAATTCAAGTAATCTCTAATTTTTTCCCTTCTCTCAGAAATGCTTCAAATTGACACTAATTTGAGAGTCTCAAGCCCCAGAGCCCCTTGGATGCTGAAATGGAATGTAAAGAAATTCTCTTTGGTGTCAGTCGGTAACTTTCTCTTTTCTTCAGGTTATAAAAGGTGATTGACAGGAAGAGAAGGCCTGCTCACTGCCACAACAGAGATGAACTTGAAAACTAGATTGGCAGACATCTGCTCTGGATTCTTTTCTCTAATTGGGATACCAGGGATGATAAAGAATACATGATAAGAGTTTATGGGAAGAGAGTTACCTAAGAGCCTTTGTCAAAGTCAGTTGGCACAACTGAGAAGCCCAACGAAAATAAAGCCAAAGTTCATGAAACACATTTTCCTTCCTCCCTTTTTCCATTCACTTAACACAAAATTAAGGCCTTAAGGTACAAATACAAAGACACACGCTCTGTATTTTCATTGCTTAGGACTTTCCCATAGAATAGAGTTTCCCCCAACCCATCACTCTATGCACATAGTAAAGGAGGAGTGAATGTGAGTTGAGTAAAAGAAAGGGAAAAACTCTCCTTTGATGTGGACACCAGCCTGCAGTGTCCGCGGCGTTATGGACAAGACGAGACAAATTCACACAGACTACAGAAATCCTGTGGAGGAAAAGGGATGACACGGCCACTCTCTCAGTGAAAGAGAGGGCCGGCCCCGTCCCTTGCCTGGACAGGCTTTTATTGCTTTTTTTCTGGGCACATTACATTGAGGATGGTCCTCATTTACTATGTACAGGTTCATTTTAGGTGGTTAACTTTTACAGAAAACAAAGGAGAAGATGTTGCTAACTACATCAAAAAAGAAGGATATTTGCAAATGTAAAGGAAAAAGTGGTTGAACTGGTTACACAGAGGCTTAGCATAGATTTTAGGAAGTTACTTTAAAGATATGCAGTAAACATTTGCTGCCTCAATTCAGGGTGAGGGAGTTTTAGCAAAAAGCAAGTCTCAAAGTGGCCTAAGTACAATGCAGGCCTGATTCCCCACGGGAGAACCTATCTGTGGGTGTGGGTCCTGTGTGCTGGACCTTGCTTTCCACTGGCCTTTCCAAGTGGGAGCTGGGCTACATTTCCCAGGCCATGCAGAACAGTCTCCTACACTCCCTCAAAAGCAAAAAAGCAAGTTACCTATTTATTGTATTTTAAATGGACTCTACACAGTCTGAAAGAGGCCATATACACATGCACATATACACATACACATGCAGATGCCAGAGGTGAAGACCCTGAGCGGGACAGAGACAGCCCTCCGAGCAGAATTAGATGCCGTGCCTCTCAGTACACGTGACTGTGCCCCTGATTAGGTGAACCTTTGCACAGCTGGTCCTATCTCAGGAGCTGGATTTTGGGTTGCTTCATAGTCCATTAAAACTTCCACCTTTATGTGGAAACACTTGCACAATATGTGTTTCTGGTAATATATGTTCTCTATCAACAAGGCTACCTTTCCATTCAGGGAAGAAAAGCAGAGTAAGTAAGAAGGCATTACACATCACTATTCCAGCACCATAGAAAGCAGTGTTACCCTAAATATAGTGCTTTCCAAAGATCAGAACACCAAAGCAGAAAAATATATTGTATGTTTTAGTATCGGTGTCAACTTCCAATTTAGTATATTACCTGGTATAGGTGTAAAAAGGCCAGCTGAGAGTCACATATACTTCAGAATATAAACTCCATGGGTTTTTTTCTTGCTGCTCTACTGTCAGCACCCAGAAGACTTCCTAGGCTAGCTGGTTTACAATTATTTGTTGAACTAATGAATATGCAAAAATGTTCAGAATGCTGGGACAACTCCAGATACTGTTCAGAGCCCTGATGATCCGGGTTATCCCAGAAATAGAAAACACCCTGGGCCCTTGCAATTTCATACTGGCTTCTATTAGTCACATTTCCTACTTGATTGCTCTAGAAAAATCAAGGAGGGTTTGTTTAATTAGCAGCAAGCATTGCAAATGGCTCAAAAAACAATTTCAGCTCAAACCCTTGCCCTTTTCATCTCATCTTCCTTATTCAAGCTTATGTTCTATGTGCTTTTATTACCAGGGCTTCCCTTTACACCCTCTGAGAGATTGTGCAGTGGGAGTATATTTGAGTTGCAGGTACCACCCGGATGTAGTTCCTTAGGAACTTGCGGGCCATTGTCTTTTGCGGACAATAGCTTGTCAAGCCTGCTGACAGAGAGAGTTCCAGGTAAAGAATAGATTCTCCAGCTTTCCAAAGACACCTTCACCAATCTCACGGGCAGATTGTTTTAGCACAGAGAAGAAGACGGTCAGAAGTGCTGAGATGATGTTCTGCCATCCGCCAGTTACACTGGCAGGTGTTCTTCACAGGGAAGATGTATACCCTTCATTCATTAACTTACACAACCAATATTTTACTTCACGGAAGCTTTGTGCTTGTGATCTTGGCAGAAGATGTAAGTTCACAGTCCTTGCCCTGGGTCAAATGTCTCTTTATGGGAAGGAAATGCCTGCCCTTTGGCAGGCAAAAAAAAAAAAAAAAAAAAAAAAAGAAAGAAAGAAAAAAAAAGACTTCATCTTCCTCCCCACCCAAAAATAAAGATTAAAGTTACAAAATGATTATTAATGATTAAGTAAGTCATAGTAATAGCTGTGTGCCCAAACATTACAAGTCAGGTAAACAAGTACTTCAAGAAATATAGTAAGTAATACAGCAAAGTTCCTGGTGAAATTCCCTTTATGTAAAACCTAGTCCTTTGCTCTGTTTTACTGTTGCTACTAAGTAACAGCCCTCTATTGTTTAAACCTGCATCAAAAGAGATACTGGAATCAGGAGTAGACTTAATCACTGCTAGTCTTTCTGCCCCAGGGAAGGTATTGAGACAGATGAGAATTTCGCCACCTTGTTTTTAAAATGCCTGATCACCCTCCTGCATCACCCAAACCTTAAAAAAAAAAAGGTGGAGAGCCTAAAATAGCTTATATATAAAAATTCTCGCTGGTAAAGGCTTAACACTAATGATAGTTGACTTAAATACTGTTTATTATCACTCAGAGTATATAATAAATTCATTACCAGGAGAAAACCCCTTTGACAAGAGTCTCTCTTCAAGACCCACTCTTTCCTCTCATTGTCCATGATGAAGAACCTGTAGTTCTTCATCGTGAACTACAATACTCGGAGTGGGTGTGAGATGGCAGTTCTGAAATCCCCTCTCCCACGAAGTCCAGAGCTGCATAATGCGACCACTTCCTTTCCAAACACCAAAAAAACAAAACAAAGAGAAAAACCGCACAATCTGGCTGACAAAGTCCTGGGGGGAGGACAGAGGCCACGTGGAAGCAAGTAGGATCAGCTGGGACCCAGACTCGCCATAACCCGCAGCTGCGCGGGGCTCAGCGCACCAGCCCCACAGGTGCTGCGGGGCGAGAACTGGGCTCTCGCGGGAGCGCACTCAGCTGCCCGGGGTTCGGGGGCGTGGCTCAGGGACTGCGTGCGTGACCTCAGTCTGCAGTGTCCCCTCGAGGGCCAGGCGTCTCGTTTCGCCCACGCGTGAAGCCAGCTCTGTGCTCGCGGGGCCAGAGCCGGGTGGGCACCGTGTTCGCACGCTCCCTTGGCCTTCCACCCTCAGGGGGCCCCATCCTATCGTACCGCTAGGCTCTCTTTTTCTTAAAAAAGAGAAAAAAAAGCTCCTTTTACAGCAGAAGCCGTGTCTACGTTCTCCCTCGCCAGTGTTCCAGAGCGTAAGTACCTCCCTCGAGGGGAGCTTTTACACTCTCCGGGTGCCCTGGGGTTTAATTACTCCTGCTCTCGTTTTTTGTTTTTTGTTTTGTTGCTGTTGCCCAGAAGATGCCCCTGGCCCTGGGGCCGGGTCCCTGTGTCCGCTGAGACTTTAGCAATGGAAGAGTTAGTTCTTGCAAAGCGACTACCCCCAGGCCACTTCCCCGACGGCTGAGTCAAACACCCCCCAGGCCTTTTTTTCTGTGAAAAAAGCTTGTTCACTGGTCCACACACTTTCACCAGAATGGGGGGTGGGGAGTAGCTTGTAGATACAGAGAACAGATTGGTGGTTACCAGGCGTGGGGTAGGGCTTGGGTAAAATGGGTCAAGGGCATCAAAAGGTACAAATTCGGCGTTACACTCAAACGAGTCGTGGGGACGAAATGTGCAGCGTGGTGACGACACAGGCAGACCTCGGGGATACTGCGGGTTTGCCTCCAGGCGGCCGCCATGAAGCAAGTTGTAATCCTGTTGCTGGTGGACGGTCTAAAATAAGTTTTTCGTGTTTTCCAGCATTCTTGTGTTTCCAGTGAAAAGGCACATATACTATCAGTTTCTTCAACGTGGCTGTAAACAGAATTCCAAGAGTGCATTTGCGTTACATAAAATACTGTATTAGGAGTAAGAAGGAGCAGCGGTGGCGCATTTTCTTTCGACCATTGAACTAGCTCCAGTGAATTTTCACTTTGTAACCCTTAATGTCTCCGTTTCTTAAACACACACACACACACACACACACAGAAAACAGCGATTACCTAGTAACATAAAGTATTTTATTTTTCTGAAAGTTTTATTCGTAAGAAAATGGTAAATTACAGATGAAGTGAGTTTGAATTTATACAATGAGTTTTAACGAAGTATTTTTTTTTGTAGGTGCAGTCATTGAGTAAATGTACTAATGATTTCTCTGTGTGAAAAACCTACTTAGTAAAGGGGGTAGCAAGTAGCAACTGAGATCTGGTGAACTTATGAAATGTGGCAGCAAGAGTAAGCAGCAGTGGGAATTCTCACAAAGCACCCATTAAATCTTATTTCAAATTCCCAAGTTAAAAACTTGGTTGATGAGCTAACCATTTCTTTGTGGATTTTATAACTAGGTTAAATTTCCTTCAAATAGAGTTAAACATTCTTGAACATGCAGCAGCTCAAGGGATGTAGCTTCATGTCCCCTTGCATGAGATGACGGATTCTGAGAGTTGAATTCATTTAATAATAAAACTAGGCTAGTGTAAATGCTAGGTTAACAGAAAAGCATGTGAATGTTATATGCCCTGAAAAATGTAGAAATGATAAAAATAGTGTGAACAGAGAAGAGTGGGAGGGAAAAATGTAGGGAGGGATAAGTTCTTTGCTTACCTAATTTTTATTAGCTGGATGTTGAATTAATTATTTCAAAGCAGATGAATCAAGAAATGTAATAATAAGCCCATTTAAAATAAAAGGAAACAGAAGAGATAAATTATTGACTAATAGCAGGTCATAAAGGAGAGGGATAAAGGAAAGAAAGAGGAAACACTCCAAATTTAGAGTAATTTAGAATAGAATAGAAATTGTTGACAGAAATAGAGAACTAAGGGTCTTCTATAAAGTTATAGTAACAAAAACAGAACAGGAGAAAATTACAATTTTCTAGATGTCAGAAGGACTATGAACAAAAATATTAAAAGGAAGGCAGACATATCATGAGACCTTAGTATATAAAAATAAAAAAATTTAAAGGTATAACATTATATGACAGAAGAGTAAATGACTTTAATACCATAAATTATAATGGGATTCATCCAATTATTATGGGGGAAAATGATTGTAACATTGGATCAGAAAGCAAACTCAGACTCTTCTTTCTGTATGTAATAGATACATCCAGAGAATTCAGTTCAAACTAAGTGAAAAAAAAAAAGATGGACGATTTAAACCTTTCAAGTCAAATGTGATTAGAAAGGAAGCACAAGCAATGACTTAATATCAGACAAATCAAAACTAAAACCAAAAAATGCTGATAGAAATAAAAACATTTTATAAAGCTAAAAGTTGTAATACATGATGATGTTATAAATATCTATTCTCTAAGTAACATAGACTCTACATTCCATAAAACAGATACTATCAAAGATACATATAAAATTAGAGCAAAGACCAGTAATGACATCAAAATTTCTGAAAACTAGAATGCTGAATATATCTTGAAAATTTCCAGCAAGATATTAGGTTTAGAAAATATTTTTAATTTTGAAGAAAAAATTTCTCCTAAAGAGACTTTGATCTAGAATGCCCTGTGTAATTATATCCAAACCTTCCCATACTTCCAGAATTCAACCTGATTCTCACTTCTTTCTTGTTAATAATGGTTGGCACACATGACTTAATCATGTTCCAGACACATGTATTCATTTACCGTGTTGTCTCAGGGAATCATCACAAAGCCGTACGTGATAAGTGATATATACATGCAATGGAATATTATGAACCTTAGAAAAGACATAAACCCCGCCATTTGTGACAACCTGATGGACTTCTGAGTGAAATAACCCTGGGACAGAACACCAAATACCACATCATATGGCTTGTAGGAGCGTCGAGTAGAATGGTGTTAATCACAGGGTACAAAGTTTTAATTATACAAGATGAGTAAGTCTTAGAGATCTACTGTACAGTATAGTACCTACAGTTAATAATACAATGTTGTATACTTTAAATTTGCTAAGGAAGTAGATTTATATTAAATGTTCTTACCACACATGAAATAAGAACAAAGATGATGGAGGAAAACTTTTGGACATGATGATGTGTTTAAAGCGTATAGACAGAGGTGTCGTTTTGCGAATGTATCCTTATCGCTACACTCATCAAGTCGTATACATTAAATATACACAGCTTTTTGCTCATCAGTCATCACTCAATAATGCAGTTTTAAAAAATCATAGAAAAAATAAGGAAACAAACATGGCTCATAAAGACATTTGCTTCCAGGCACCTTGCTTGTATGTGGTAGAGCCAGGAACAAAGGCAGCGCTTCTCACCTCCAGTTTACCTCTTATCCGATTCTGGTGTGGATTAAACTATCCTTTTTCTGAAGGCTCCCAGGTTCATAGAGTAGTACGTCAAATTTAAAATATTAAGTATATATATTTTATATTTTATTACCATGTCTATATGTTTTATTTTTCTCTATTCCCCCATCCAGGCAATTTCTCCTTTGGAAAAAGAGCTGTACATCTTTCGTGCGCCTTGTACTTTCCCCTTGAGGTGAAATAATATCTACCGTCTCAGAGACTGAAAGAGTAGATCTTGTTCAAGCGATTTGGGGAAACATGAGATTTGTGTAGGAGTTCTTGCTTTTCATGGTTCAGTTCGGAAGAAATTCACAGCGTAGGCAATACAATTAAAAGAAAAAAAATGTACAGATTAAAAATCAAAGCTTTCTTTCTACTTGCTTTATCTCCAACGTGGCTGGATTGCTGGCTTCCTTTCTTCCTTCTTTTCTCCCTATTTCCCTCCTGGTCCCCATCTGCCAAGCTCATCACCCAGTACTCACACGCCAAGTATTGGGTAAGCATCCTTTTCGCTAGTGTTATCCTGTAAGATGATTGTTTTGCTTTACTTTTCTTAAATGGCACAGCTACACATCTTCTGCTTCTTGTTTATTCAGCACTATGTTTCTAAGCTACTGTATGTATATGGCTGTGCGAACATCTTTTGTGTGTGTGTTTTGTTTTTTTCTAGTGCCATCCAGTATCTCTATAGGGTCCCACATTTTCTTATCCACTCTCCTAAAGTTGTCACCCAGATTTTCTGCAGCTCCTTATAACCACAATCATCACCATGAATAACTTCATTCATGTCCTGTTACAAAGCCATGGGAGAGCTTCTTTGGGGTGTAGAAGTGGCATTTATGGGTCATATAGCATGTATTTAATTTACTTAATTAAAAGTGTGATATCGCTCTCCACAATGGCATCACGACACTACATGCCCACTAGTACGGGGGGTTATTGTAATCCTAGATTTCATATTCTACTTTTTGATAACAAAAAATATAAAATGACATCACATTGCTCCTTTTCTCCCTCTGAAAGATATTCTCTTTCAGTAGAGACCTTTGACGTCATGTTTTTTACAGAAAACATGTCAGAGTTTACATAACTTAGAAATCTAGAGGAAAAAGCATTCTGTTGGCAGTGATCATTTTACCAGAAATGGGTGGTTTTATAGCTAAGGAGGGGTTCAAACATAAGTAAGTGACTCTACCAACAATTTGTTCCCTGCACTTTTAAGAGAGCAGAGAATATCCATCTTACTCCTTCTAATTATAATAGGGAAGTGAATCACAGTTCTTTAAATGTAATAAAAGAGAACAATTTGTCAAAGAAGGAGGTTGCTTCCTGACAGACTTATATAAATTAGGATAGAAAAATAGGCTTGGTTTAGGATTTACAAGAAATTACCCATAAATTCTATTAATTAAAAGTATATATTAACTATTGTAAGTGGGGGCAAACATATATCAATACATTTGAAAGGTTTTTTACCTTTTAAATTCACTCAAAATTATCCATTAATAGCAATTCTGAAAAATATCTTCTTGAAAAGTAATAGTGCTGCTCAACTAGGAATCCATTTTTTTCCCATAATTACTTCCTCCAACATTTAATTGATATAATTATGTTCTAAATAATTAGTATAATTCATAGGTAAATATATCAGATTATTTCATCATTGATACACTTGTAAGCCCAATTAGTAAAAGGATAGAATATATTATTGACCAGAGAAATTACCACCTTTGAATATAAATATTTTATATTAATGTATCTTTTCTACTCTAATGATAGTACAGCTATGCATGCTGTATAAACAGAAATCTCAGTCTCATTCACTTCTGAGTCCCAACTGCTTATAACACTGCTTGGTCTAGAGTTGATGTTTAGAGAATGTATATTAAAATAATATATTTTAATGCATATTTCTGATACCAAAGGTGTAATGGATTTAGATGTAGGATTTCTAGGCGTTAGTGTGGCATTATTTATTTATGATGATACTGAAATAAATTTACACACAAAGCTGTGTGATTCACCTACCTTCTGGGGGGCATTGAACTTATTTCAAAGCTGTTCTGTTTTCTTAAGAGATATGGTCTGGCTGCTTTTGTAAGGCATGTTTTAAAAGAAAGAGCTATGCCACAGAAAGGCAGCTCCATGAAAGAGTGCCAAGCATGGGTATCACGATTCCTTTTGAATGGAATAATCCTAAGAAATAGGACCCATCGGCCAGTAGTAAGTTGCTTGAGAACCTATGAAATGGATCAGAAGCAGGCTCAGAAATGAGAAGAAAGCGGGTTGCATTTACCCAGCTACAAATGTAGCTTCAGAGAATTAAAATGTGGCACTACAGTAAGAAGAATCTGAGATCTGAAATCATATGGTTAGAATTACAGCTTCATCTCTTCCTGCCTATGTTTTCTTGGGCAACCTTTAAACAGTGTCCTCATCTGAAAACTGGAAAAAATAATATCATGATCCGATGTGGGTTATTGTGAAGACTAATGCATGTGAATTTTACAATTTGCTATTAGCACTCAATAAATATTAAGTGTTATTATTGCAATATTGTAGCTACCTTTTAAGATGTCGACCTTAACACTGTATGTGTGTATGCTACTGTATTTTGACTCTGTTTATTTTGACCCTGATTCTCAACCAGTATAATGCAATGGAACTTGTATTTTAAAGAAGCTGTGTAGGAACTGTGTGTTTATAGTTGTCAGTCTTCCATTCCTTAAAAAACCATAAGATGTGGGTAAGCTACCTTGAAAGGTTCCTTGGTGACAGCTGTTCCAAGGGCATGGAGCACCTTACAATGCTTGTGCGTCTTTTATCATATTCCATATGTGCTCTGGGTCCTTCTGGCTTCTGGACACTGAAGTCCAAGGGTAGCAAGTTCAAGGTAATATTTTTTTTGGAAACCACTGAGATCTTGATGAAGAAAAAACATGTATAAATATAGGTAATAATATGAAGTATTCCCTTCTCATTGTCTTCTCTCCATAAATTATTTTTAAGCTGTCAAGACATACAATGTCCAAGAGAGAATTATTTACCTGATTCTCAAGTCTATTCATGCATTTTTCAGGAACTAGCAAATACATCCTAACTTCTCTCTTCTTTACCAAATGCTGTCTGACACATATCCCATTTAAATTCAAAGGCTCACCCAAGAACCTGCATCATTCCCTTGGGCATGAATATCTATAACAAATCTACCAGTACTTTGGTGGTAAAGAGAATTAAGAATGCATCAACTATTAGTATTCTGTGAAAGACACGCCTCACGTGTGGAGCAGAATGGAAAGTGTAACATATAGACTTTAGGATCAGCTGCTTTGATCATTCGACGTTGCTAGTGATAATGAGAGCATATTGCGGTATCCTTGAAAAACAGGGCTGTAAGCTCAAGCAGAGCCCTCAGAACAATGCTGTACTTATTACAACACTTCTAGAGCAATACTCAGTAACATCTTATCAAATGGCAAACATCCGGGTGATCTCTGGCCTGGATGGCCATTCTTAGAGTTTACCCTGAAGAGTAAGAGGGAGGTAAACAAAGCTGTTCCTTCCAAAACAATAACAATCCTCACAACAATTAAAAAGTATAAACAATATAATTTTTTGACAAGTGAAAACTGATTAAAATAACAACAGTACTTCATGCTAGAACACTATGTAAGCAATAAAAATTGTTGGTGGAAATACATGGATGTAAGTATATGGATAATACACTCAGACACAGATGGATTTATGTATTTGTGTGTGTGTATATATTGATCGGTAAACAGGTTTATGACATATCTGTAATGCAAGTCACCCAGAGTTTTTCACCTTTCTGTAGTGTTGTTTTCTTCTAAAAATCTCTTTCCATGTTTCTAGTGTTTAAGTGGTGAATCGTGGAAAATCCCAAACTCCACCACTATCTTTATAAAGGCCATCTTTCCCTACCCAAGTATTTGCAAAAGCGGAAAGCTGATCTCAGCTTTGCTTCTGAATTGGTTTATACTGTGGCTTTTAAAAATTTATTTATTTAAATTTTGAATAGTTAATATACATCCATAAGCTTAAAATATCAAAAACTACATAAACATATGCAGAAAAACCTCCCTTTTCCCCATCCCTTTGCTTTCTACGTATCTTTGTCATTGTTTTGTATTTGAGGTGAACTTCTTACAGACATCATATTAAACTGTGTTTTTCATTACATTCTATCAATCTCTATTGTTTTAATTGGCATACTTAGATTTTTTTTTAACATCAAAGGTAATCATTGATATGTCCTAGTGGCTTAAGTCTGCCATTTTATTACTTGTTTCCTCTGTTTCTCTTGTGTCACTGGACTGTGGGTTACTTATTCATTATTTAGGATTCATCTCGATTTACCTGAAGTGTTTTTGAGTATAACATTTCGTATGAGTTTTTAGGGGAGACTCTAGGCATTATAGTATGCATTTATAACTTACCACATTCTAACGGTATTGGCATTTTACAATTTTGAGTGATGTATAAAACCTTTCTTCATTTGGTTTTTTTTAATCTGCCCAGCTTTTTAATTGTAATTGTCTTAGGCATTTCCTCTACATGCATTGAGTACCACATCAAATGATGTCATAATTTTTGCTTCAACCATCAAATTTGATTAATTAAACTACAAGAAATGGGCTGCTTTTCATAAGTACCCCTTTTTGACCTAAGCCAATGTTCTTCTTTCCTTTCTGGCATTTCAAGACTTCTTTTGTCATTATTCTCTCCTGTTTGGAAACCTTCCTCTAACCATTTTAAGGGTAGGTTTGCTAGCAACAGTTATCTCAGTTTTCTTGCATCTGAGAATTTCTTTCTTTCTCTCTCGTTCATTCCTGAAGGATATTTTTCACAGAATATAGAATTTGCTATTGACAATTCCTTTCTTCATGTTTAAAAATGCGGTGGCTTGCCCTGGGAACCCCTATTCCTTCTCATCATCTTCAGGCTCCTCTTTGACTCGCAAGAGTTGTCTTTCAGTAGTTCCAAACCATTATAGCTTTTTGCAAAGAGACACGTCTGATGTTTGAAGCCCTCCCTTTGGCCACGTCCAGGGAGCCCTGTCTTCATCAACAAAAATACTCAAGGGGATCCTTTCCTAATCAAGACATCCACCCCAGTACATAAGCTTTAAGAAAGTGGAAGCCTGGCAACCAACTTTATAGTGTTTAGTTTGCTGTTTTCTATGAAATGAATTTTTATGAAGCTAAAACTGTTACAATAAAATTGAATTTAATTTTAAAACATTTATGGATATACTTGTATATGCATATAAAAATCTCAAGTGTGGTTCCCAATTCTTGTGATACATTAGAATAAACCAGAGTGCTTTATAAAAATGCCAAGGCTGGGGCCCTAAACCCATACATTTTGGTTTAATTTGCTTGGGTGGGTCCAAAACTATGCATTCACCTATTCCCAGAGGTTAGAATCTCAGTCATCTTGGATTCCTCTTGCACTCTTGCAATTAGTTCCTTTACTTTGTAACTAATTGTTGTATATACCTTTGTGATATTGTTTTCAATACACACTTTTCCTTTCTGTATTGCTTACCACCATGCTAATTTAGACTCTCATTAATATTTACTGGAATTATCCTAACAGCCTCCTAAATAGTCTCTAATTTTCCACAGGGCAGTAGGTCTATAACTGAAATGAGTAACAGTTGCTATTTACTGAAGACTTCTATCACTGTAGGCATATTATGTTATTTAAATCAACAATGACCTTGACATCTATGTATCTACATATCTATATGTGATTTTATCTCCCATATTACAGGGATGGAAACTGAAGCACTGAGAGATTAAGCAGCATGTCTAAAAGTGGCAGAACCGTGAGTAAAATCCAAGTCTATTTGATTTTCAAATGTCTTCCACTGAAACATTCCTTCTCTCCCCCTCTCTCACTCTCCTTCTGTATGAGATGCTCCCTTGTGTTAAAATTACATGCTTCTTTGGGCTTCTCTGGTTAAATGCAAGCTCCCTGAGGGCTGGAACGTTACATGCTTTCATGCAAAAATTGCCCTGCAAGTTTTACTATCTTTATTTAGTGAAATTTAAATAATAGATTACTTTACAAGATAATTTTTATTTGAAATTTTTAGCAGTCATGTTGTATCTTCTGTGAAATTATATTCTTAAGTGAAACATGATCCTCCATCTCTATATTAGCTTTATTTTTATTTCATTTTTAAAATTGACATACAGTATTGTATTAGTTTCGGGTGTACAACGTAGTGATTAGATATGGATATAATTTGTGAAGTGATGACCTGGTAAGTCCAGCGCCCATCTGACACCACACAGAGTTACTACAGTACTACTGACTATATTCCCTAAGCTGTATTTTACATCTTGGGACAGCTTTTATGACTGACAATTTGTATTTCTTAATCCTTCATCTTTTTTACCCCTTCCCTCGACCCCTCTCCCTTCTGGCGACCATCAGTTTGTTCTCGGCATCTATGAGTCTATTTCTATTTTGTTTGTTCATTTATTTTGTTTTTTAGATTCCACAGATAAGTGAAGTCATATGGTATTTGTCTTTCTTGGTCTGATTTGCTTCACGTAACATAATATCCCCTAGGTTCATCCATGTTGTTACAAATGGCAAGATTTCATTCTTTTTTATGGCTGAGTAGTGTTTCATTATATATGTGTACCGCATTTCTCCATTTGTCTGGCAGTGGACACTGAGGTTCTTTCCACATCTTGGCTATTGCAAATGCTACAGCGAACATATGGGTGCATATGTCTTTTAAAATTAGTGTTTTGCTGGGTCATATGGTAGTTTTATTTTTAATTTTTTGAGGAACCTTCATACTGTTTTCTGTAGTGGCTCCATTAATTTGCAATCATTCCCAACAGTGTACAAGGGCTCCCTTTTCTCCACATCCTTGCCGACACTTGTTTGGTGGTTTATTGATGATAACCATTCTGACAGCTGTAAGGCGATATCTCATTGTAGTTGTAATTTGCATTTCCTTGATGATTAGTGATATTAAACATCTTTTCATATCTCTATTGACCATCTATATGTCCTCTTTGGAGAAGCTTCTAATTAGCCCTCTGCCCATCTTTAATTGGATTGTTTGTTTTTTCTTTTCTTTTCCTTTTTTTGGTGTTAAGTTCTATGAGTTCCTTACATATTTTTTGTATTGACCCCTTATAAGATGTATTATTAGAGAATATCTTCTTCTATTCAGTAGCTTGTTTTTTTTTACTTCATTGTCAATATTTATGCCATTAATTTGAATACCCATTATTAACTATGGTATAAAAATAAATGTTACCTCCTTCATGATAAAATCTCCATTATTCCAAATTAGTGAATCACAACATTATGAATGACATTATTTAACTGCCAAAACTGACCCTTTGAAATTAAAATGGTCTCATGTGAAAATTAGATGCCACTGATACAGCCTAAGGCGTGTATTATTTTTAGAAGAATAAAAATTACTTTAAGAATTGGAAATATAAATTTTCATCTATTACATTATTCTAATTATATACAGTATATGCATAGCAAAAAGACAAGCAGAATATGGCACTGAAGTGTTAACATTTTGTAGGATGATGAGTTTTATTTTTACCTTCTGCCTTTCTGTGTTTAAAAAAGTTTAATAATAACCATACTTTGTACTTGAATGGAAAATAGAATGTTTATTTTTGAAAGAGCCATATATTAAAAATAATGACACATTTCCCAATGAAATCAAAAGTAAATATCCTAGTAAGATCAAAAGAAGTTTTGAGTTTCCTCTCAAAAATTCTTTAAACTCAAAACTTCTTTTGATCTTATTTCTGAAGGATCCTTACCAAACAACCAAATAGTGACAGGGGTGAGAGGCAAATAAATTCTATCATAGACAGAAGAATGTTAGAATTTTAGCCTAGATGTAGGAAGTTTCAAAATATAAATATTGAAGCTGAAAAAATCAACAGAGTTAAGACCCAAGAAATATCTCTTATCGTATTTCCTGAAACAGAAAGTCCCTAAAACAATCAGAGCCTAAGGCCTTCCTGGGCTAATATTTTTTTTTGGAAGAAGCTACAGCAACACAAAAACCCAATGGAAAATGTCTCTGAGTATTCTGTGTAAGCCAGAGGATGAATATCTAAATCATAATAAAACTATTTTGATACATGTCACCTAAGCAGCTGTACTATTTATTAAGTTCCACTGTTTCATAGAAATAATGATGTTTCTCTATTAGAAGAAAAATGTTATTAGTATAGGATAGAAATTCTGAAATGAGTTTCCAGAATGAGCTCCCCCACCTTTCTGAAAAGTCTTTTTTGGGATATTCTCTATGGCATAAAAAAATATTCTCTCTCTTCTCAAAAAACCAGATCTGTATACCAAGGGCATAAAGCAACATTTCATAATCCAATGAGGCAAATAAGCCCTATTACTCTGCATTTGTGTTTCCAAGAGGGATATGTTAATGACGCTTCACAAGATGTTGGAAGCATAATATTTAAATTTTTAAACTTAAATTTTATTTTATTATTATTTAAAAAATTTTTGTTTTTCAATTACAGTTGTCTGCATTTTCTCCCCATCCCTCCACCCCACCCCAGCCGAACCCACCTCCCTCCCCCACCTCCACCCTCCCCTTTGATTTTGTCCATGTGTCCTTTATAGTAGTTCCTGTAAACTCCTCTCCCCACTATCCCCTCCCCACTCCCCTCTGGCTATTGTTAGATTGTTCTTAACTTCAATGTTAAATTTTAAATTATTTATTTTTATATTAAAAATTAAAACCCTACCTTACATTAGGCACAAACACATAAAAAACATACTTGACAATTTCAAATGATATTAAAATTATACAAAGATATGAGGTCTGTCTGGAAGAAGTTCAACCATTGTTAATATAACAAGAGCGGATTGCATGATGTCAGTGTAACCGGGCAGCCAATGAGAGTGGACTGGAGTGCGCATGTGTGAACAATGACAGCTTCACTGTACTAGTCAGTGGGGTCAGTAGACTCTGTTGAGTGAGCATGTGTAACTGGGTGGCCATTGCATTCAAAATGACTGAGTGAATGAGCAACGAATCTGCATCAGATTTTGTCTTAAGCTTGAACCTTCCTCTGTGGAAACTGTTCAGATGACTCAGAAGGCCACAGTTATGGGCAACTGGTGATTGGCAGCTTCAACACGACAACACGCCCACTCATGCATCATGTCCCATGCAGAGTTTTTTGGTGAAAGATCAAATCACCCAGGTGACTCAGCCCCCCTACAGCCCAGATTTGGCACTCTGCAACTTGTGGCTTTTCCTAAAATTAAAATCACCTTTGAAAGGGAAGACGTTTCACCATCAACGAGATTCAGGAAAATATGATGGGGCAGCTGATAGCGACTGGGAGAACTGTGTGAGTTTCCAAGGTGCCTACTTTGAAGGGGACTGAGGCATCATTGTCCTGTGTACAATGTTTCTTGTATCCCCTGCAATAAATGTCTCTATTTTTCATACTACATGGCTGGATACTTTATGGACAGATCTCATATGATAATGCATAGAAGTTAATACTAGTAATGGAAAAAGAATTCTGTGGGTCATAGTGAATTACTCTTAACACTATATTTTACACACTGTAGGAAACCCAAGAAAAAGGACTAAACAACAGAGGTTAGCTATGCAGTGAACAAGTATAACTAAGATGAGATCATGGAAATTTTCAGTTCTCACAGGGGAATTATTAAAAGCAAACGAGTTCAGTAAAAGTGAAGTGTGTGAGGCAGTAGAGCTGTTTGTAAAATTTGGGTTCCGTGTTAGATTTTGGGACTGCGGGACACATTGCGTTGAATCCAAACGGTAGCAGACGTGAATCTGGGGCTGTATCATAAAGGACTACGCAGAAGAAATTAAAGATCAAAAAAGGGTAAAATATTTGGTGACGGATACAAAGGAAAACCACAGAAATATGTTTTATCAGTATTGAAAACCACATGGTTTGGACATTTTAACAGTCAATTACTAACAATAATTTGGGGAGGAGGTTATTGGTACATATTATAGGCAATCTTGAAAAAATTTGAAAATTGGGACTAAATTCCAAGATTCAACTGCACACATAAAAGCCAAAACAAACAAACAAGAATTTGCCTTTGGTGTTAAGAATTCAAACATAGTGTATCTGTACTCACTTGGAATGAAAGTAAACAGACCACTAAGTGAAAAAAACATGTTTATGTTCATTTATAACGCAGTTCATCTGTTTTATAAAGATACTCAGAGGTATTTTTGTTTGCTATCTTGTTTTCCCTCTTTAATAAGCCCCTTTTAAAAAGATTTTATTTATTTTTTTAGAGAGAGGGAAGGAGAAAGAGAGGGAGAGAAACATCAATGTGTGGTTGCCTCTTGCACGCTCCCTACTGGGGATCTGGCCTGTAACCCAGGCTTGTGCCCTGACTGGGAATTGAACCAGTGACCCTTTGCTTCACAGGCTGGTATCCAGTCCGCTGAGCCATACCAGCCAGGGCATTTTAAACAGTTGCCTAATATTACTTTTTATCCAACTTACAAACATAATAAAAACTGGTACATAGTGAAATTTAGGTGATGTTTCTAGTTGGATTGATTCATGCTAGAGGAATAGTTTAGTACCCCCTGGCTTGTGATAAATGCTCTCATGCAATAAAAACCTTGAGATTTCTGCCCTTATTGGTGTGGCTTCATGAACTGAGTGTTGTCCTGCAAGCCAAAAGGTCACCAGTTCAAGTCCCAGTCAGGGCATGTGCCTGAGCTGAGGGCCAGGTCCCCGGTTGGGGGCATGCAAGAATCAATGGATCAGTTTCCCTCAGTCATCAATAATTCTCTCCCTCCTCTCTCTAAAAATAAGTAAGTAAGTAAACAAACAAACAAATAAATAACTCTTTAAAAACATCTTGAAATTTCCACGTTATCCGTAGCAGTATGGGTTCAACGCCTATGCAAATATAAATACTCTAATTACAAGCAATAGAATTTAGAACAAGCTAAATTGAACATCTGTGTCTTTTGGGTGGATCTTGGTGATGAGAAAGAGAAAAACTGGTTTTCGAACTGTCTTTCATTATCTTCTCAAAAGCATAATTCCCAGAGATAATAAAGCGAGCATAGATGTTATGTCGTCAACATTACAGTCATGTGCCTTATAATGACTTTTAGTCAACAGTGAGGTGCAAATACAGCTGTGGTCCTGTAAGTCTACAATGAAGTAGAAAATTCCTTTTTCCCAGTGACGTCATAGCTATTGTAATGTCCTAGTGCAATGCATTACCCATGCGTTTGTAGTGATGCTGGTGTGAACAAATCCACTTTGTTGCTAGTCATATAAAAGTATGTAGCCCATACAATAATGTGCAATACATAATACTTGATAACGATTATAACCACTATGTTGCTGGTTTGTACATTTTACTGAACTATTGCTCATTATTTTAGAGTGTACTCTTCCTACTTACAAACATAAAAAGTTTGCAGTGAAACAGCATGCCGTATTATGCTCACAACAGCCTCATCCGTCTCATGTTTGCCCCACCTCTAATCACATCATTTTCTTTTGTGCTCCATGTAATCTCATATTGTTTTGTTCATTGTGGCCCCTGAGCATCCAGAATCCACTGCCGGTGTTGCCAGGAAGAGGCCACATCCAGTGCCTGACCGGGAGACAGAATGGAGAGTGATTAAGGACGACAAGGGTGGAAAGTCAGTGATGGTGAGTGCTCTCCAGACTTGTCCCCTTTCACAAATCTGAAGAACAAGAACAAAGGGATGGGAGCTGTTGAAGAATCTGCTTCACCGAGGGCAGTGAGGCTAAGAAACATTCAAAACGGGTGTGTATCAGACAGGGAAACTTCTAACACCCTGAATTAAAGATATGACCCAAAAGCTTATCCCTCTCAGCCCCAAGACCATGGCCAAAGCAAAAAGGGTTAAGTTTTTTTTAGTGATGTTGAAAGCAATAGCTGAACCCAGCCATAATATACTGCCCAGTTACATATACTGCTAGCTCTGGGTTGTTCAAGCAATTCAAGACCAATTATCCATCACATAATGTGAAAGTGAAAGTGAGTGGCGCGTTTGCCAAGTGCCAATGTGAAGGCAGCCGAAGAAATTTTGGAAACTCTAGATAAGCTAACGGTGGAGGAACATTACTTGTCAGAGCAAATATTCAGTATGGATGAAGCCTCCTTGTTCTCAACACATATGCCCGAGAGGACTCTCATCCATAAGGAGGCCAGGTCAATGCCAGATTTCAAGGCTTTTAAGGACAGGGTAACAGTCCTGCTTGAGACCAATGCTGCAGGCTGCGAATGGAACCCCTGCGGCACAGTGAGAACCCCACGGCCTTCAAGCATATCAATAAGCACATGTTGCCAGTGTGCCACAGGGGGCAATACGACATCTGGACAACCCAACTTTCCTTCTAAGGTACCCTCCTGAGTTGCTGTGCCATGGCAAATGCTGTGCTCACTGACCATTGCTATGCTCACTGACAGTGCAGCTGGTCACCCAAGAGCCCTGGTGGAGATGTGCAGTGAGATTGATGCTGTTTAATGCGTGCTCATACAACGTGCGTGCTAGTACAACGTCCATTCTGCAGCCCATGGATCAAGGAGTCATTTCAACTTTGAAGTCTTATTATTTAACAACTCCATTTTATAAGGCTACGGCTGCCATAAATAGTGATTCCTCTGGTATGTCTGGGCAAAGTAAATTTGAAACTTTTCTGGAAAGTGTTCGCCGTTCAGATGCCATTATGAACATTCATGATTCATGGGAAGAGGTCAAACTATCAACATTAACAGGAATTTGGAAGAAGTTAATTTCAACCCTCATGGGTAACTTTAAGGGGTTCAAGACCTCAGTGGAGGAAGTAACTGAAAATGGCAAGAGAACTAGAAGTGGAACCTGAAGATGTGGCTGAATTACTGCAATCTCATGACAAAGATATGACAGGTGAAGTGTTGCTTCTAGTGAATGAGCAAGGAAAGTGGTTTCTTGAAATGGAATCTACTCCTGGTGAGGATGCCGTGTAAGTTGCTGCAATGACAACAATCAGAGTATTACATAAACATACTTGATAAAGTAGAGCTGGATTTGAGAGAATTGATTTGAATTTTCAAAGAATCTCTACTGTGGGTAAATGCTATCAAAGAGTATCTCACACTATAGATAATTCATTTGCGAAAGGGAGAGTCAATCCACGGGCCAACTTCGTTGTTGTCTTAGTTTAAGAAGTTGCCACGACCACCCCGACCCTTCGCGACCACCACACTGACCAGGGGGCCATTACCATCCTTGAGGCAAGACCCTCCAGCAACAAAAAGCTTACAGCTCGCTGAAGTTTCGGATGATGGGTAGCATATTTTTAGCAGTAAAGTGTTTTTCAAATTAAGGTATGTGCTTTTCTTTAAATAAAATGCATTGCACACTTAATCAACTACAGTATAGTATAAACATAACTTGCGTATGCACTGGGAAACAAAAATTGTGTGACTCGCTTTACTGCAAGCCGTCTGGAACCGAATCTGCAGTATTTCCAAGGTATGCCTGCAACGTGTCCTCCTCTGTATCTCGAACAAAATTGGACTCTTTTTTTGTCGCTGTATTTTTTAGCGTGCTCCTCTAGTGACAGTTGGTTTGCCCCTATCATCGGAAGTAAGTTGTTATAACTAAGCAATATTTCTTTCAAATATTGTTTTCAAATTCTGTAAACTGTCACCTGTTTTCAGGTGACCCAGATTATGAATTTTATTCATGGGAGGGGAAATAAAGCTGAGGAAGAAAAACAATCACATTTTTTAAAAAGACAATTTATAGTTCAACACAGAGAGCCTTAAATAGGACAGAAACATCAGGTTAGAAAGCTCTTTCAGTAGAAAGCCAACCTAAAAATAAATACAAAAGAAAACGCCTAACACCTGAGCAAAACCAATGTGTGCTGTTGAAGAAAAGACATTGAACCATATACGAGCCCTCCTTTCTCATTCATCATTACCTTATCTTTAAAAATATGTGTGTATATATATATAGTCTAAATACATTTTCATTGAAGTGTTCATTCAATATCTATTAAATATCTAAAAAATTTGAAACACATGAGTAGCAGAATAGGAAGTAAAAAGGAATTACCACCTTTAAGAACTAGATAGCCCTGTAGGAAAGATAAATCACTAAACACACACAATTTACTATGTATTGAAACCACGTAAAAGATAGTAGATAGTTAGGTGCCAAGATGAATACTGGCAAATGGGCACTGAAGGAGATTAGGGGAGAGAGCAGTAAACACAGATTAGAGGAGAAGACTTAACAGGATTGGAAAAAGATCTTGTAAAATGTGTTTGAGAATTAGGTTTATGACGAGAGGAGGCTTTTCTAGATAAAAAGCCCAGCAAAGCCGAGGCACAGAGGCAGAAACAGTGTTGAGGGGACACTGTGTATTTGGCTAATAGTAAAAGATGAGTTGTATTAGGGAGTGTGAAAAATAGTAGCAGGAGAAAAGGAAGTTCCTAGCATTTACTGAGCATTACCAGACACTTCACAGATTCTCACACACACACACACATCACGTGGTAAGTACAGTGATCTCCATTTTAATAATGAAGAGATAAGTTCGGGTCAACAACACTTCTACAAGAAGGAAACACTGCCGCACGCGAAGCCAAAGAGGCGTTTTGCAGAAGGAAATGCCGACAATAAGAAAGAAGAGAATAGAAGTTGGGAAGCCGGGACAGTACTCGTTTTGTGAATTAAATTTCATTTTTCATAGACCACTGACATTTTAAAAACTAATCTATAAAGTGAATCAAAGAGAGCCAGTCTAGGAAAATTCCTAGCTTCAGTGAATAAATTCATAATATTAGCACTGAACAGTGAGAAAGCAAAAGAGCTTCTTTTTGAGGTAATGGTAGATCTCATTTGATACAATTTTTTAAAAGAATTTTCATTCACCATGAAGGTGCAGAAATATGCCATACAGATTCAAAGGTCTGTCACTAGCTAAGTAGGTATTATACCCACAAAAAGTCTAAATTTTTCTCAGAAACAAAATGGGAGAGGTGCAGAGGGCAGAAGAGCCGGACAAAACTTACAGAAGATAATGGACTTAGACATGCTTTTCTGCTGTGCTCTAAGTTTGCAGGGCTCCTCTCTCTCTCTCTCTCTCTCTCTTCCCCCCTCTCCCCCTCCACCCCCCTTCCTGTCTCCTTTTTCCTTTCTATCTCTCTGCCTTTATTTATTATTTTCTTTTCTGATTTGGATGTTGGTGTTCATATTATCATTGGGAGTGCAGAGAACGGGTACATGATTATGGACTTATGAAAATAAGAGTGGAAAACTTAGTAAGGGTCTGAATCAGATGAAGGTGATGCTTCATGGGAAGAGAACAGGGTAGTTTACTTAGCTGAGTGTCTTCTCAGTGTTTTCTGTTATGGCAAGCAAAACAGAAAAGACTTTCTAAGATTAGAATAAATGATAGAGCATCTATAGTTTTAGGGCACTGCTTTTGAAACTTGACACATTTCACTAACAATTACAAATATGCCGAAGGAATTTATGATAGTTATGAGGTGGAAGAAGTTAGCAATCTTAGGCCAGTACTTGGATGTTAGGAGAAGCAGTAAGAATGTTAAACTCAAATGAGAAAATTTCATCTGGATCATCAAGTTCTTTATACAAGTTCTGTCATTTGGCAGCTTTTGGTAACTATTAATATATCTTTAATTTGAAGGGTAAAGGTTTTCTTTCTAGGTTATACAGTTTCTAGCTCCTTAATTTTAACATAAAATAAAGAGTAACTGTTCAAAAACATCTCTAGTAAATCAAGGGATTAATATTTAGAATGTAGATTACAAATCTTTGCTTTATTAGAATATCTCCAGAACTGTATTGGTAATATAGGATTAATTGGGTGATTTTAATTTTAAATATAAGAAATACAGAGTAAAGAGAAAGACACTGGCCTTGTGAAGGTCGGTCTTGTTCTTCAGCTCGGTCAGTATCCTCAGTGCTGCCCTCCTTGACCAACCGCCATATTAATTTTGAAATTATGTGGTTCTTTGTCAGTGAACCCACCAAAGACAGTATTTGTGAAAAGCCGTAGGCCCCTAAAAAGAAAGGAAACAAACCAAATCCTTTTGCTCTCTGGCTTAACAAAACCCTGACCACAGTTAGGTACCTTGAGGAGTCCTGTCATTAAGAAAATTCATTACAATTTTGAAGTTCTATCAAAAGAACATATCATATTCCAAAGCTTATTGTCCAGCTCAGTCGCTCTCAACAAAGAAATGATCCAACAACAGCAAAAGAAACAGGAAGTTACCTGAATTGATCTCTGTGGTTTCAGAAAGTTTATCAACTCAGTCACTGATCTTCATTTTCCTGGGTCTTTGAGAAAGCCATTCAGAAGCCTTCACATGCTACAAAGGCACTTAAGAAACATTCACCTTATCCTAATATTGAAAGTAAGGTGATGCACAACAATTACAACTGATAAACTCGACGCCAGTCACTTTAATAACGTTAGAAAGAAATAGTAATCAGAACATTTGTAAATACTCAAAAAAGAAAGCTATGCTTATTTGTCAGCAACATGGTTGCGCTGAAACTAGTCATTACAGACTCATTTATTCCCATTCCTAAATTGCCTAGCTAAGAATGATGAACGGAAAGCAGAGAGAACATCTGGATTTTAGGGAGGTGATTGCCAATGTTCTCCCACCTTATCCGTGAGTCAGATGCAGGGATGAGGCTTTAGGGAAAGCAGGTCCTTGTACCCCGAACACTACGGGATGCAACCAGACAGCTTCTTTATTGTGATCTGTCACTTAAATCTCCTCTGAGAGGGATGTACTTCCACCTTCCTAGATGAAACTTGGGTAATTCACTGTGTTGTCTGAACCCTCTTAGCCAAGTATTTCATGGCCATTTTATGCTGCAATTGCACTCAATTTAGACATTAAACATAAAGTCACACAATAATAAAACTCCTGTACTTCAAAGTAGTTAAAATAATCTCCTTTCACCCCCTAAAGGCAGCCTAGGTAGGAAGCTGAGGCAGGTGACACGGTCCCTTTTCTTCCACCCCCGATGCTCACTACAGCTTTTTTACCCCGTTCTAGTCAAAGGAGGGGGAGGAATGACCCATCAGGAGGCAGGAAAATTCTTAATTGTCTACTGTGTCTTAAGATGGTTTCACCTTCTCAGACCCAGCGAGTGTTGAAAGGCAAATCTTTTATGAATGTTGTTCTGGATTTGCCATAAGCCCACCATGTAAACTTTAATCTGTGTTTCCTGGATAAGGCGTGCTCCTCCAGTTGGGCCAGTTTCCCCTGTTTCTGGTTTCCGGGTTTGTCTTAGGTGCTGCGCTCTACCCGGATTCTCACTATTGGGAAATTACTGGCCCTTGCGTATTCTTCTTGGACATGTTTTCAAATGGCTCCAGGCTTTCTCCTTTTTTCAGTATTTGCCCTTGACCCCCTCTGTCTGACAGCATCTATATTAATCAGGATACTTCAGGATTATCTCTTGTATTAGACTTTTCAAGTTTCAATGTAAAGGATTCTTACTCAAGTGGCTTAAGTGAGAAAGGAAATTGATGTCTGTAATGTATGAAGGGTGCAAGGCCAGGCCTCCTTCATCTCTGGATCTGGCTGCTGTGAGGGACATGTGTCTGTCTGTTCACCTCTTCTGTCCTCTGCAGTAGATGGTTTCTCAGATGAAATACATGGAATAGCAAGATAGCCACCCATTCCTCTAACACTCTGTCTGTGGTTTAGCCATGCTGGTGGAAAGAGAGATTCCTTTCCTTAATAGTTCCCGTTGCAATGCCAGGGTAGCTCAGAAAGGCCTGTGTTGAGCCCATGTCTCCATTTTGGAACCAACTGCTGTGGCCAGTGGCTAGGTTCAACTCCAGTGGAGTCATTTGCACACAAGGAAGACTTAAAGGAAAACAAGGATGGAGAGTATGCAGAAGGAATTCCAGATGCTACCAGAAAAGGGAGCATTAATAGACTGATAGAAAGCTCTCTGCTCTACTGGACACATTTTTAAAGAATTTTGGCAAACAGTAGTGAATTCAGTGAACTATAGATAGAATAAAAGAGATTTTAAAACATGTCCTACAAAAGTTAGTGAAAATTAGTCCTGGCTGTTGTGGCACAGTGGATTGAATGCCAGCCTGCAAACCAAAGAGTGGCTGGTTCAATTCCCAATCAGGGCACCTGCCTGGGTTGCGGGCCAGGTCTCCAATAGGGGGCATGCAAGAGGCAACGACACATTGATGTTTCTCTCCCTCTCTTTCTCCATTCCCCTCTCTAAAAATAAATAAACAAAATCTTTAAAAATTAAAAAAAAGTTAGTGAACATTAGTTATGTTTTGGTTGAATAAGTAAGAGAAAGGAGAGGATAGAGTTGAGACATTAATTGAGAGCTGTTTTCAAACATTATATAAACCAGTATATAAAGGAGCTTAATCAGTTTCTAAAGGCAAACCTTAGACTAAGGGTTGGAATTTGCAGGGAAATTTATTTTTATATTAACTAATTTTATAAAAATGTGTGGCTCTGTCAACCAATTGAAGATAAGGTCTCTCATAGACAAATTTATTTCTTGTCATTAGTAATACTCAAAGGTAATACCTCAGGTATTTAGTTCAAGAAGTACAAGGCTAAGGTGGTAGCAACAAATCAAAATGGCACAGCATGAAAATGAATTGGACCTCTCTGCCTGCCCAGCGTTGCCTCCCTAGCTCCACGTAAGGGCGATAATACTGCTACTTTCAAATGCATATTTTTGCACAATGTTATTTTTGCACTATTTTATGCATCATTGTAACTTTTAACATTTTCTGACCCGTAAAAGGAAAATTGCTAATTCAGACTGAGCTTTACTAAGGCCAAATTGTATTTCAAAATTTTATAACAGTATTTTTTTCATCTATTCAGAAAACAAAAATTCAAAGAGGCAAATTAAATAGCGGTTTTCTTATGAAGTTAGAAACTAATTTGCTGCCAGAATTTTGAGTGGGTTGAACTATAATCACCCCGTGCAGTAGGCATGACTAATGTTTACTTATTAGCCTCTTTGTTGTTCTAATTATCTATTTATGGGTCATCATTCACTAATTTGACTCGTGGAGTAGATTTGAGTGTAGGAGGCTTGAGATGGGTCTGCAAATTCAAATTCAGTGTTCTGCAAGCGTCTTAGAAATTAAATGCAACCCTGTTTATTGGCACATCGAGAATCTTTAATATAAAAATAGAGAGGTAGAACATTTTACATTATGTTTCTGTGACATCTAAGAGGAATGAATTATTTCTCTTTACATTTGAGTATACAGACACACAACACATTTCTGAAAGTGGCAAAAAGGAATATTTTACTAAAAATAAATGGATGAGGTTAGGGGAAAAAAGGAACACAAGGCCACGACCTGGACTAGAACTTAAGTCCTTGGAATCTGTGCTACCCAAGAGGAATGCATGTCTTTGTGGGTACATTTAGGCATGGCGTCCGTATGTTTGTACAAATAAGTTTGTACATATATTCACATACCTGTACTTCACGAACATCAGCAATAATTTCAGAGGAAACAGATCGTTACCCCATGCTGGATATGCCACTCACGGTATTTACTGCACTCACAATCTTATCCGGGCAGGCCTGTGTTTACCACATACACCTCACCTCACTCGCCACACCTCATGGATCCAGGACTGGGCACCACACCCAAGGAAAGCCAAGAGAGAGTTTGCTTGTGACTATGAAAAGGCTATTGGAAATTAGCCCAAATCTATTGGCCAATCAGATTTTCTCTCTTGGGCATTTGACCTTGAGAGAGTAGAAAATATTAGGCAGAAAGAAATGTGTAAAGGGGTAGTTCATGAAAGAGTATCGCAAAATGAAGTTGCTTTAAAGTAGAAAAGATGACTATCATGAACTGCGTGCTTATGTTTTCCCCAAATTCCTGTGTTGAAACCCGACCCCCAGTGGACTGGCATTAGGAGGTGGAGGTCTTGGGGGGTGATTAGCGTTAGATCAGGTCGGGAGACTGCAGCCCCCATGATGGGATGAATGCCCTTATAAAAAATGGAGACAAGAGATCTCTCCTTCTACTCTCCACCAGGAAGCGAGCTTTCTGTCAAACACTGGGTCTGCCAGAACAGTGGACTTCTCAGCCTCAAGAACTGAGAAATGTCTAATGTGTAAGCCCCTCCCATCCATGGCATTCTGTTACAGCAGCCTGAGCTGCCTAATACAAAGCAGCAGGAACTCAAAGGAAGTTTATAGACAAGAGGGTAAGAATCAATCATCTGTAGGAGAGTTGAAATATTTATAAGGACATCATGAAGAATGGGTTGAGGTGCTCATCTCTAGAATTGTCTCAAATTCTAACGATGCTAGTAGTAGTTCAGGGGAATTCCCATCATCTCTCGTTGACTCTTTCCTTGTCTATCATTTACCTTAAATTTCTCATTCTTGCAACTCAAAAATATTTCCAAATTTATCATGAGTCAGCATAAATAGGTTGTTAAGAAGAAAAAAATGAGGCTTCCAATTGCAGTTCCGCTATTTACCACCGGTATGACCTGGAGCAAGTTAATGGTCAGAGGTTCAGTTTCTCTCTCATTTCTTTTAAGGTAACTTCATTGCACTATAATTTACATAAAATATACCTATTTTAAGTATATAGTTAGAAGAGTTTGAAGATATGTCTGTATCTATTGTAACCACCACCACAATCAACATAGAATGGTTTCCTCAGAAAAAGCACCCACGTGCCATTTTGTAGCTACTGTCTCCTGTCCCCCAGTCTCATGCAAACGCTGGTCTTTTTTTTCTGTTAGTTACATTAATTTTTGTTTTTCCAGCATTGTACATACGTGCAACATTACAGAATCTTATTCATGGATGTTGTATGTTCCTTTTTATTGCTAAGAACTATTCCATTGTGTAGATACACCACAATTTATTTATTTAGTCATAGATTGATGGAAATTACTTTTCCTGGCTTTTTTTGTTATTAATAAATGCTGTTATGGACATTTGTGTACAAGTGTTATGTGGCATATTTTTAAAAATTTTCTCTTGGG
Organism: Desmodus rotundus; assembly: GCF_022682495.2. Classification (NCBI taxonomy): domain Eukaryota; kingdom Metazoa; phylum Chordata; class Mammalia; order Chiroptera; family Phyllostomidae; genus Desmodus; species Desmodus rotundus. Next base: position 149,200,831 of record NC_071392.1, read on the forward strand.
TTTTATATTGAGGAATGGAATTCCTGAATCATGTATGTTTAACTTTGTAATAAATCGCCCAATATTCTCTAAAATGGAAATGTGTAAGGCTTCTAGTTTATTCACATTTCACCAATACTTCATAGCATTAGTCCTTTTAATTTTCAATAGTCTAGTGGGAGTGTATTCACCTCATTATGCCTTTATTTTGTTTTTCCTTGACAGCTAGTGACTTGGAGCATTTTTTATGTGAATATTAGCTGTTTTTATATCTTCTTTTGTAAAGTATGTATTTCACTCTTTGCCTATTTTTAAATCAAATTATTATTCTTGTAATTGTGGAGTAGTACAGTTTTTATATATGTTTATTACATTTATTTTTAAATTTATTTAGAAATACAATTTATTTTGATAAATTCATTCTGATACCTTTTTATTTTTAAAAGTCTTTAGGGTATTCTATATGCATAACCATATTGACTAATAGTAAAGGTAACTCTACTTCTTTCCATTCTAGGTGCCTTTTCTTTCTTTTTTATTGCAGTGGCTGAATACCCAATACACAATTGAATAAAAGAGGGCAGAGTAGACAACATTATTATGAGTAGATATTGAAAATTTTTACGTTTATTAAGATTATATTACTCTTCTTATTAATTAACTTAATTTACGAATTCTATTGTTTGGTTTTTTAATATGAAACTTGAATTCCTGGTATAAACCCTTGGTGGTCATAATATATTACCCTTTTCATACATGTATATTGCTAGATTTTCTCGCAATATTCTGTTAAAGACTTTTATATCTTAGTTCATGAGGGATCTATTCTTTTCCTTTTTTTTTTTTTTTTTTACATGTTTTTCTGGTTTGGGTGTCGAGGTACTTCCGGCTTCATAAGATCAGTTGGTCAGTGTTTCCTCTCACTCCGCTTTCTGGAAGGGCATGTGAAATTTAGGGGTCAGTTGACGTCATTTCTTCCTTGAATGTTGAATCGACAAGTACAGTCACTTGGACCTGGAGTGTTTTGTTTTGTTTATGAGAAGGGTCTTTTTAAGTTATAAAATCAGTTTTTTTATGGGTGACTATCCAGATTTTCTTTTTATTCCTCTGCAGTTTTGGCTGTATGTGTATGTGACTCCACTTCTCAATCACAAAATGAGGATAATAGTAATACACTCCTAAAGCGGTTGTGAAGATTATGTGAGTTTGTGCATTATAAATATATAAAGCAGGATTCGACATAGGGTAAACAAGCCCAAGGGAAACGTTTAGCTATTAAAATACAATAATTATTATTACGCACTGAAGTGAGAATAAAAGCACACAGGATAGTCTATTAGTCTAGTTAAATCCGGAGAGGTAATAATTATAACAAAAAACAACAGTTAATTTAAACCTATTGGGCTTGTGACATGTCCCCAACTCATAAACAAATTGGATTTCTAATAATCTTAATGGGATGTCAAATTAAATTTTTAGAAAAACTAAATTAAATTGTTAGAAGGCATTTCAAATTAATAAACAGGAAGTTTTCAGGTCTGTGAAAGTAGAGATTTATTATGTCCTTTATATTTCCTATTGTTCACTTAATAAAGAGGTATCACTGGGCCATGGAATTTTACACATGAGGTTAAGACTGAAGAGAAGGAGTTATATATGAAATGCTGAATGACAATGCTTGATTTCGTGTAGAATTGCGAATGCTTTTGTTTCCTAGCAGAAAGCCGTATCAAAGTGGCTCTTAAAAACATGCAACATATTGGTGTATGTAACTAGACATTTAGAGTTAGTGTTGGCTGCAGAACTGGTTTATCTAAACGTTCATAGACTTCAGCCTGGCTGGTGTGGCTCAGGTGGTTGGAGCATCATCGTGTATACCACAAGGTTGTGGGTTTGATTTTCAGTAAGGGCACATACTCAGGATGCAGGTTCAATCCCCGGTCGGGGATTGAATACAAGCTCACATTGATGTTTTGCTTTCTCTCCCTCCCTTCTACTCTCTCTAGAGTCAATGGGCATGTCCTTGGGTGAGGATTAAAAAAAAAAAAGTTCATGGATTTCAAGTACCCGTTTTTTGTCCTCTTTATTGTCATATTCAACCTTAAAACTGGATCCTAAACCCTTTCTTTTATGTTGAACAATTATCCCCTTCTGTTTGAAGGTGTGGAGAGTGGGTCAGTGTTAAAAAATATATATATATATGCCATCCGTGAGCCAGTAATTGCCACCGAGTGAATATCACACTCTAAATGGCTCAGGCCTGGCTGGCTTCCTTAACAATCATTTCCAGCACAGGTGATGCTATTACCGTGATTGCCTGAGACTAAACAGGGTCCCCTGCTAGAAATGGAACCAATTCCCTGAGTTGCATTGCAGTTACGCAGTGTGATAAAGGTGGGCTAGGTCTTGTGTTATCATTTACAGTATCCATTATCCTTTATCTTACTGTATTGTTATGCCCTCCCACATTCCATCACTTCTCTCTTCCTTAGTAAGAGAATACTTAGGTTCCTGCCTAGGTAGATGGTTATACGGTTCATTTCTTGTCAAAAAGCGTCACGTGCAACACAGTATTCTTCCAGGAGATATACTTAAATAAGGGGCATTTTCTCCTCATTCTTGTCTGTTTCTGAAGTGTGGGCATTGATTTGGTGGCCACTGCTTGAAAAGCCATCTGTCCCACGTTGAGGATGGCTGAGTAAGAGGAGCCAGGTCCCTGAAGATCGTGGAGCTCACAGCAGCCCTGGATTTAGCTCCACACTTCATCTTCGTGAGGGACAGGAACACATTTATATTTTATTTCAGCCATTATGTTTTTTCAAGGGTTTTGGCATTTATAGATAAATCTAATGTTAGTTAATTTTCCAAAAGCTAATGCCTGCATTACATTACGGTACTTTATAAAAGACTCATTCTCGTAGTATAAATTGATTGGGAACATTATTTGGGGTTGTGTAACTCAAAGCTGTATTGTCATAGTTGAGTAACTTCCTATTGCTTCTTAATACGGAAAAAATCTCTGGTTCCTTAGGCAAACACCTGCAGGCTCTCATCTGCTAAATCTCTCCTGCATGCAGAATACATGTTAGCCTGTGTTTATTTATATATTAATACCTGAAACACCCACCCCAAAGGAACTGTATATGTAGGATCTCTTTTGGTTATCAAACCTGAGTAATAGCTATAGGAAATCAGTGAGTCCCAGTTATCCACTCTGTTCATTCCTTTGCACGTATGTTCCTCCAGACTCGTTCATCAATTTCACTTTAGTTTATCGCAGTTTCTATTTCTGGCACCTGTGCGATACTGATGCTTTTTGTTTCTTGGTCTGCTCACCTCAGCCCTCAACCTCTTCCCGCTCAGTCCCTATAGGAATACTGAGGCTGGAGAAATCCATCTTCCAGCTACCAGGAACACATTTATCTGAGGCCTAACAGACCCGATCTTTATCTTTATCTCCAAAAGTTAGAAAATTCGGTTACTCTGGCAACAACTCAGGGATTAGTTAGGTTCTCCAGGTTTAACGTAATAGAAAACTAACTAAAACCCTTTTTGTTTAAGATGATCAGACAGAAAACAAGGTCCCCTAGAGGGAAAGCAAAGTCCTGAGCTAAACTTTAAGGTGCGCATTCCTGGGAGGGGAGGGCAAGGGGAGCCTGGTCCAGCCCTCTGGCTGCCTGGCTGCCCGGCTGCCTGCGGAGTCTCGGTGCAGAGCATCATTGCAGGGCTGTTTCAGGTAGTAATGCGCTGCTCTGGTCCGGGGCTTTGTCTTTAATTCACAACACATTCATGTATCTCAGCAGGGGAGGGGGACTGCACAGTTGCCTGCCAGCCTGTCCTCTTTGACTGTCTGCCGAATAAGCCAAATGGTAACTCTCCATTAGTGATGGGGGGAGAGTGAGAGGGGGGGCTGGAGAGAGGGAGAGAGACACGCACACACTCAGATAGGAAGAAAAACCACGCAAAGAGGAGGGGGAGAGGAGGGGGACTAAGGATGCTCTCCGGCACACTCCTATGTTAGGTCTCCCTGCGAAGGCAGAAGGCTGCAGGAGCAGCAGCAGCGACAGGCTTTCCGGCAGTGATTCCAGCTACTGCCCGTGCACACCGTGGTCAGGACGACTTTGAAGAGGCAGTTTATTACTTATGCGTAGAGCACTAGCTGTGCTGAAACTGGGAGTGCAGACACCCCCTTGTTTTCTAATTTAGAGACTTGCGTCTTTTCAGCACTCCACACTCTCAAGACACCGCTTCTACAGGTAAGACACAGTGAAGATTTGCGTATTTGTTACATGGTTGTAGTTTTACACACTTTAATCATGACTACTTTGAATATAATGCCAGCTCTCTGTTGAACTGCTATGTTTTTTCTTATTAGTCTCCCTTTAGGTAAGTATTTTTATAAAAGCTGCTGTTAAATGAAGGTACTAGCAAATGTTTCCTAAGGGGAATGTGTGTGATGGTGTACCTTTCCATGGGCTCTGAGTTCCTAGTTGGGAACTTGATCTCAAACTGTGATCCGAGATGCAATTCATAATACATGGTACTTCTAAATGTACACAATTATTCACTATAATCTGCATAAGCCATACTTCTCCCCTGGTTACAGTATCATGCAGTGTATATGTTTCATTGTATTTTTAATAAGTTTATAGTTTGGGGGAACCAATGATGAGGGATGATAGACTTTGTAAATTTTGATCAGATCATTACAATGTGGGGTAAGCACTCACTCACAACCATGTGCTGTAATAGTCTTACATGGGGATTATCAAGAGCCTGTGTGTACAATTAACAGGTAGCACAAACATGTGAAATGCTTGTGATATTAAGAGAAAATGCAAGGACATTGTAATTCATGCACTGTATCATATCACTGAGTCTCAAGTTTGTTTTTCTAATGAAAATTTACCTTTGTTTTTATAATTCTGCTCCATTTTTACCTGTCATCTTATAATTATGTACATATTTATATACACATATGATTAACTCTTAGGTGAGGTCACTCAATATTGTTGATATTGCTTAGAAAACAGTAGCCACAGGGACATATTAAGAATGTGTTACGAGTCTGTAGAGAACACAGGAGTACCAGTGTCAACAGGTTTGTACAATCTCGCTCGGCTGAGTTTTGACAAGAGCATCTTGCACTGTTAGTCCCTTGTAATTGGATTACGTCCTGCTGTCCCGTTCAGGGTCCCAGTAACTTGGTAGTCTGATTATATTGCTGTGTGTGATAAGCGCTAAAAGCCTGGACAATTTTAATCACAAAGCCATTTTTACTTGGCATTTTAACCTGAACCCTAATTAGTGCCTGTGTATATTTTCTATTCCTGTGTGGCTGTAAATGCTCCTTCTGTGAACCGTACTTTAGAGAAGAGTTGCTCCTAATCAGATTCCCTCACATGAAGTATTTAAATGCCAGTCATCTGCAATCATTAGAGTGACACTTGGCAGTCAGCGGCTCTCGCTCTTCCATACCATCAAATAGGTAGCATAGGGTTAGAGCATTTCCTAAAGGAGCACACGTTTAACAGTAAAGTATGGTGAAAATGGAAGCATTTGCATACACAAATGCTCACTTCATTGGAAGACCTGTGATTCTTGTTCCCATGCATGACTTAGGTCATTTTCCAACCTCACTTACAAAAGGTTTAAATCCGTGGGGAGCGCGTGCAAAGTGTCCCATGGACGGGGGATGTGAAAATTGGAGGAGGACTGATTATAGCTGCAGTGACTCGAGGACGGTTGGGAAGCCGGTGGCTGGTGCGAATACAGAGGATTCATTGCAGAGTCTCTCCTTGGGTGCACTAGGAAATTAAGAAAAGGTGATGTGACATGCATGTCAATACGTGACAGTATTTGGAAGAAAAAAGTAAATGGTGAAAGTAGAGAGGACGTTTATAGTCTATAAAGAAAAGAACATTTTCAGTCAACAGTGAATAAACTCTATTCTTCTATGACTGGAAGGAAAAGAGATGTATCAAAAATACCATTTCTCAGGCATGAATGAAATCCCATTTGGCCAAATATCTGACTGAAAAATAATGTTGGGTGGTTTTTTTTTTTACTTAGTTACCATATTTAAATATGCAATTACCAATTTTATATCTTGCCTCAAAGATTTCTTCGAATTGTAAAGTTATAATTTTAAAGTTTTATTTTGGGACTTTTCAATATTAGTTTTAAAATTACTTACCCCATATGGTTCAGTCCAATGTTTTCTTTTATCCAAAAAGAGATATGTTCTACATTTCCGTTTTTAATGTGCTGCAAAAGCACCATCTTTGTATTTATACAAAGCAGCGTAATATGCATAATTACATAATTTATAAATGCTTGGTATTATGCTGATTTTGTCTTCATTTCCCCAAACTCTCTAGTTTTCCCAGCTCTGTGAGAACTTTAAAAATGTCTGATAAGAGTAAATTCATAATTCACAGGATTTCCAAGGCACTGGTATTTTCAAATATTTCAGTTAAAAACCGTTTTAAATTATAGAGAATATTCAGTATATTAATAATACTTTAAAATATTTATCCCAAAGTTGCCTAAAACATATTGGCAGGAATATGTACATTCTCTCAATTTCTTTATAGTTTCAAATTTCTGATGGACAAAGTTTGGAAAAGTTTCTTTTCGATATTATTTCACGTCGAGCCACGTCACTAGCTGGAAGTTTGTCTTGATCTTTCAGTGATATGAGATTAGGTGATACAGTAACTGTTGCAGTACCTGTGACCTTTGTTCAGCTCTAATGTGGCAAAGAGCATGTCAGCTAAGATGGAGCTTGGTTAAGTTAGTTTTGAGGCTTGTCTGATGTAACAAAAGTAAAAACAAAACACTTTGTCTTGTGATCTAAGAGGAGGTTAAACTCTATTATCAATACGCATATTATATCAACTATTTGTAATTTGTTGACATAGATTTGGTTTTCATTGATGTGGCATTGGTCTGCTGGTCTCCTTGATTTTCTACAGGAATTTTATTTTAAAACTTCTGGGGTATCATATCATACCATGATTTCATTTGGAATCCTGGACAATTCCTCTGAAATTACAAAAAAAAAAAAAAAAAGAGAATTCCAAGCCCTTTTCATGACTGAAGCATGAATACAAAAAGCTACAACTAAAGAAATTCTGAAGTAACAAGCCAGAATAAGTAATGAGAGACCTCCAGCTAGTTTTCTGGTCCAGTTACTTCACTTAAAAATATTCCCAGACTGTGATGGGGAGCTGGGAAGTCAGAGCTCCTTGCTGATCTTAGTGACATAAGACTGGCAGATAGCAGCTTCCTCATGCTACCCACAGGCACAAGCTAATGCTGACCCTTAAGGAGAAATTTTTGAACTGAAATCATTGTTGTATTTTAAGTTATCTAAATGTAAAATGTAAGAGCCCCCCAAAGTTAAGAATATTGTAAAATGCTGATTGCCTGTTTTGAAGTCAATTGCAGCTGACATTTTAAAGGTCATATTACAGAAGCCTGAAATAGTCATAAACATCCAATATCAAAAATACGATCTCAGTATTCCTTGAATCAAATAATAGTATTTCTAGCCATGTATCACACAGCCATCTTTAAAAATATAGGGGCAGGTGTGCTTTTCTTCAAAGAAAGGAAAAACAGGAAAACCTGTTCATTCAATAAAATGCTAAATTACCAAGTTTATTACTAGATTTAAAAGTATTCTCCCCCCAAATCTAGTTTAAACAGTTTTTAAAAACCAGCTTACTAAAATACATTCAAGACCATTAATTTTATTAAAAAACTGTTTTCTCCACACCTCTTTCAGAACTTCACCACCAGGCAGCAAGGTAGATTCGCGAACACAATTACGTGAATGTATGTGTGAACTCATAATGGAAACAATGCTAATGTTAAAACAAACTGCCCATGTATTTACTTTCCTAAAACTATGTACACGCAGAATGCCAAAACCACCTGAGGTTGTACACTTATTTGTATGGTACATCCTAGCAGCATATATAACAAGACAAATGAACTTGCCCATACGCAGAAAGGTTAAATTGTTAGTTTTGTAGTGTATGAAAGTCGGCGATGAAAGAGTTTTCCTTACATGAACTTTCTTTATCAGATTAAAGGGTTCCTGACATTTCAGGAAAGTTCTGTTCAAATTAGCTCCCAGTGCTTTCTTCAAACTGCACAGACAACTGTTACATGCTTTAAGGTTACTCTTAGAAGGTTACAGAGTCCAATTAATTAGTTTCTGCTGATAGATACATACATTGTAAATATAAGCCGTAGGGTTCCAATAGAGAGATTAATTCAATTTCTACAAGAGAAGACTGAGATCAATATTCTCTTTTAAGTATTGTAAGAAACATACTAACCACTAGGCAATTATTTAATGAAGGACAAATTCCAGTTGCGATTAGAAGAGATTATTTTTGCACTTCAAAAGAGAGTACTGTAATGCTTAATCTGTTTAATAAACACAGAATGTGACTTGGAGATTTTTTGAAATTGATATTATTCCAGAGATTCTTTTCCGTTTTAGAATAAAAGCATTCATTGATTTTTTTTTTTAAGGAAAGCATTATATAAAGAGATTGACATATAATTCAATCTGTTGTTATTTTTGTGAAAACAGTAATTTCAGTATGTCCATTCCAGTTTAAAACATCATTGTACACCCTTATTTGCTACAGTGAATCCCAAGTCCTATTTGTAGAATGCGTTTCTCAGCATCTGGAACACCTACAGAATGTCATCGCCATCACTTCCTTTTTTAAACCTTGGTCTCCTAGACGATGTTTCCTTTCCAGCTGAAAACATGTGGTAAGTGCAGATGTTCAAACACTCTACCTCCCCAAAGGCTTACAGTTACAAGTTGATTCAGGCATGGCTGTGTATAAACATACACATCAGATTCTTAACTTACAGTTAGAACAGAGGTTGGGAAGGTGCATAAACAAACATGGTAACCGACATCGCTGTCTGTAAATTCCTTGTTTAAATGAAAGTGCACTTTCCACCCCATCAAGGCCGCACATGCGATGGAGTTGGTAAATTCTGACGGAAGTGTTAATATGCATGTAAAAGGATAGATAACATATACAGCTTTGTTGTCTGAGTGAGAAATATGATTTACCTGGTAACCCTATTTTAGGTAAATTTTGAATGGTATCATTGGTCCAATTGGGAAATTCCAGGGTTGAAACGGTTTAAAGTGACACATGCTGCTAGTAATTTCAGTGAACCAGGCATAAAGAAAGAAGTTGGTTATAAGAGCAATAACTTAAATGTTTTGATGTCCTAATAGTTTATTCAAGCCTCATAAATAACAAGAAGAAAATAAGGAAAAGAACTCCTTTCCCTAAGGAAAGCTGGTACTTGCTAACTGTGGATGTTTATCGTGCTTTGCTGGTTAATTCATCCAGACAGATAACACAAAGGTTTATGCTAAAACAACAGTGAAACAGCAGCCAGACTGAGGGGCCACAGGGTGATTTTCCTGGGAGGCCCCCATAATTGAGGTCTTTAAAATCATGCGTTTCACCACTTCATTTTTTTCTCTCTTTCTATCCACTTTTTATAGTCACATTGCCAAGAGTTTGAACAAGGATAAGAAAACCCATCTTCAGCGTTTTCTTGGTTCAAAATTTATTACGCCTGTTGTAATCAGACCTCCTAAACCAGTCAATAACTTTCCTTGTGGTCAAAGCGCTGTCACCAGGCCAAAACTTACAGGGTGAAATGTCCAAGGGGAACTCCATCATCGGTGATCGGTCCGTGGTGTTGGTTCTGGGAAAGGAAACAGACTATGCCAGTGGGTGTGGGTCAAGTTGTAAGAAACAGAGTCTCAGGATCTAAGTAATCCCCTGATTTAGCTCTGCCTTCGGTCAGTCTTTGGCTCACTCAAATTAATGCAGGACACACCTTACAAAGATGGGGAAAAATAATCACCTCTCCTGTAAAATTTGATCCAGGAGTAGAAGCATGTGGCTAATATAATGGACACAAAATGTCTTTCTTATTTCTAATAGAACAGGGTGAGGGGAAAGAAGAGGCCAAACAGATTCAATTAGCTGCTGCCACCTTCTAAACATCAGAGTACACAGGTCAAGCTGTAATTAGAGAAATAGCGCCTGACGGAAGGGAACTTTTATAACGACTAATAATTACTACTACTGGCTCTGATGTTGCTGCTACTTATACTGATTGAGCATCTTACCATATGTCATCCTAGACACTTTATGTGTATTATCTCATTACAAAATATGTATGAAGTCAAAATTAGTTTAAACATGACAAGGTAGACCTGCTTGTCTCCCCAAACCTGTAACCTCTAGGATTTGGTCTTTAGGATTTCATTCTAGGGATCTATAGACTATGTAGTGGGAGTTTATAAGATGCTAAGCAGCCAGTAGAAAAACAGGAAGGAAGCAATCATAAAAATAGAAAGCTTAAAGGGTTTCAAACATTTACAACTAGTTAATCAACTTCGGTAATCAATCCTTGCTAATAACTGTACTCACTTTCTTTTTCATATACTCTCTCTTTTTTGTCTATTTCTTTTACAAGTCTGCAATGTATGCTTCCTAAAAATGCTGAAACCGAGCTGAGTGCAATTTTATTTTCATCCTCAGAATTTATGAAGTAGTTATTTTCAAGCAAATTGTCTAAATCATGGACATGTCAAAATATCGTTTCTGTCCTGTCATAAAAATGTGTTCATGTTCTTTTTGTGGCTTACAGCCTCCAGCCAAAAACAAAGGATCTGCTTGCTGCATTAAAGTTAGGCTGGTTCACTGGACAAAGAGTCGCTATAGTGCCCTCTAACATTCTTAAGATTTTGAACCTGGCATCATCTATGCTGTGCAGATTACAACTCTTTATTTGTTACATTTCTTCAATCAGAGCCAAAGTAACCTAGTCAGTGCCAATCTTCACTTCAGGTATTCCCACTCGAATCAGTTCCTTCGGATGTCAAGCACTCTGAGTCATCCCAATTCATTTCATGGAGTCATTTAAAATATATGGATGACATAGAGCCCTGGCCAGTGTGGCTCAGTTGGCTGCAGCATCATCCTGCAACACAAAGATTATGGGTTCAATCCCCGGTCAGGGCACATACCTAGGATGCGGGTTTGTCCCCAGTCCAGGTGCGTACAGGAGGCAGCCAATCCATGCTTCTCCCATGCTTGCATCAATGTTTCTCTCTCTCCCTCCCTCTCTCTCTAAAAAGCACTGAAAAAAATATTCTCAGGGGAAGATGAAAAAAATTTAAAAAAATATATAGATGATATAGAATCCACAGATACTTTAAATACAGACTACAGAAAGACTACAGTCATGTGCGGCATAAGATGCTTCAGTCAGAGATGGACCGCATGTATAGCTGTGGTCCCATAAGATCTGGCAACTACAATTGAACAATAAAAAAAAAAGTTGTAGTGAAGCTGGAAAATTTCTGTCACCTATTGACATCACAGCCATCTAGTGTTGTAGTGCAATGTATTATTCATGCCTCCGTGGCGAGGCTGCTGCATACCAACCTACTGTGCTGCCTGCCGGTCATGCAGAAGTACAGCAAATGCAAATGTGGACAGTACCCAAAACCTGGTAAGGGTAATAAACAGCTGTGCTACCAGTCTATGTATTTACTATCCCATAATTTACGTTGTTACTTTAGACTATACTCTTTCTACTTATAAAAGAAGTTTGCTAGGAACCAAGATGGCGGCATAGGTAGACACACTGCGCCTCCTCGCACAACCAGAACTGACAGAGAATCGAACAGCAAGGGGGACTGACACCAAGGAAATAGAAAATAAACATTCATCCAGACTGGTAGGAGGGGTGGAGACGGGCACCCGGGTCGAGAGGACTCGCGTGGCTGTGGCGGGACTGAGACTGGAGGAGTGTGGGACAAATGGCGCAGGCAGTCTGAGCACTAGCAGACCCTGTGGCCCCACGTTTGCACAGATAAACCCAGAGGGCCGGACTCAGAGTGGCGGAGAGTGGGGCAGGCAGAGCAGCGGGTAGCACCCTGCGGCACCACATTTGCCCACAGATAAACCTGACGAACGGGGGAGCGAAGCAGACCGCTGCGCAACCCAGGGCTCCAGCTCGGGGAAATAAAGCCTCAAACCTCTGATTGAAAGCGCCCCTGGGAGTTGGGGTGGCAGCAGGAGAGACTCCCAGCCTCACAGGAGAGGTTGCTGGGAGAGACCCACAGGGGCCTAGAGTGTGCACAGGCCCACTTACTCGGGAACCAGCACCAGAGTGGCCCAGTTTGATTGTGGGTATCGGAGTGAAAGATTGAAATCCGGAGGAGAGTGAGGCGGGCGCCATTGCTCCCACTCGGCCCCTCCCCCACGTACAGCGTCACAGTGCAGCCACCAGCATTACCCCGCCCAGGGGAACACCTAAGGCTCCGCCCCTTAAAGTAACAGACGCGCCAAGACAAACAAAAAAAAATGGCCCAAATGACAGAACACTTCAAAGCTCCTGAGAAAATACAACTAAGCGACGAAGAGATAGCCAACCTATCGGATGCACAGTTCAAAGCACTGGTTATCATTATGCTCACAGACTTGGTTGAATCTGTTCGAAAAACAGATGAAAAAATGAAGCCTATGCTAAGAGAAACAAAGGAAAATGTACAGGGAACCAATAGTGATGAGAAGGAAACTGGGACTCAAATCAATGGTATGGACCAGAAGGAAGAAACAAACATCCAACCAGAAAAGAATGAAGAAACAAGAATTCAAAAAAATGAGGACAGGCTTAGGAACCTAAAGGACATATTTAAACGTTCTAACATCCGAATTATAGGGGTACCGGAAAGAGAAGAGGAAGAACAAAAAATTGAAAACTTATTTGAACAAATAATGAAGGAGAACTTCCCTAATATGGCAAAGGAAATAGACTTCCAGGAAGTCCAGGAAGCTCAGAGAGTCCCAAAGAAGCTGGACCCAAGGAGGAACACACCAAGGCACATCATAATTACATTACCCAAGATTAAATGCAAGAACCTACATCCAAGATTACTGTATCCAGCAAAGCTATCATTTAGAATGGAAGGGAAGATAAAGTGCTTCTCAGATAAGGTCAAGTTAAAGAAGTTCATCATCACCAAGCCCTTATTATATGAAATGTTAAAGGGAGTTACCTAAGAAAAAGAAGATCAAAAATAGGAACAGTAAAAATAACAGCAAACTCAGTTATTAACAACCACACATAAAACAAAAACAAGAGCAAACTAGGAAAACAACTAGAACATGAGGGTTGTCAATAAGGGAGTGGGAGGGGGAGAGGGGGGTAAAGGTACAGAGAATAAGTAGCATAGATGATAGGTGGAAAATAGACAGGGGGAGGGTAAAAATAGTGTAGGAAATGTAGAAGCCAAAGAACTTATAAGTATGACCCATGGACATGAACTATGGGGGGGGGGAATGTGGGAGGGAGGGGGGTGGGAAGGATGGAGTGGAGTGGGGGGGAAATGGGACAACTGTAATAGCATAATCAATAAATATATTAAAAAAAAAAAAAAAAAAGAAGTTTGCTGGGAAACGTGCTGTGTTACGCAGACAGCGGCCTCATGCCTCTTGCGTTCGCTGTGCCTCTCGATTGCATAGTTTGCTCTTGTGCTTATTTACATTCTCTGCAGGCTTGTAGTCCACAAGCCAGAGGCTGTACCGTACAGACTAGGTGTGTAGTAGCCCATCACAGGCAGCTTGTGTAAGTACACTCTGCGATGTTTGTGTAAATACACTCTGTATTGCACGTTGACAATCGCCAAATGGTGCATTTATCAGAATGTATGTACATCATTAAGGGGACACTCAGGTCTTAGAAATATGCAAATGCCTCAAAAACTCAACAGTAAAAGGCTTTCTTTTATACGATAAGAAGGATCAAGCAGTAAGTAAAGTGAAGTTGGGTGTTATGGCTGAATGGTGTCCCCAAACACATATGTTGAAGCCCTACCCCCCAGTACCACAAAATGTGACTGTTCGTAAGGATGAATGCTAAATAAGGTCAAGCGGATGGGCCATAATCCAATCTGGCTGGTATCCTTACAAGAACACAAAATTTGGACACACTCAAACACACTGGGGGTGCAAGTGAGGACATAGCAAGATGCTGACCATCTATAAGCCAAGGTGAGAGGCCTTAGAAGAAACCAAATCTGCCAACACCTTGGTCTTGGACTTGTAGCCATCAGACTGTGAGGAAATGAATTTCTATTCCGTCACCCAGTGGTGTTTCATTATTGCATCCTAGCAGGCAAATGAGGAAGAATAGCAATCAGTGGGGTTTGGTAGGAGATGTGTCTCAGAGTGGGCAGCTGATGCAGAACGAGTCCATAAGGGAGGCGTGCTCTCCATTTTAGGGTGTGCTCACACTCAGGGGCGGGACGAGTTCAGGGGCTGTGGAGAGGGGAGAAGCCTGACAGAAGCCTGGTCAAGATGAAGCAGAGGGCACGAAATGGGCAACTGTGAGCCTTGGTCGGGTGCGAAGTCACGTTGGCAGTATGTTCACAGGACGGAGTGAGAATGGCACTTCCCCTTCATGGTCCTCCCCCCCAAACCCCATAATCCCAGTGCAATCACGAAAAAGCAATTGGCAAAAGCCCCATTGAGGGATATGTTGCAAGGTCATAAAACACAAGAAACATCTCAGAAACTCGTCATCAACGAGAGCCTAATGACACATAGCTACTAAATAAGAGGTATCTGCAGTGAGACCCTGGAATAGAAAAAAGACATTCGGTAAAAACTAAGGAATTCTGAATATAGTATAGTCTTTAGCTGGTAGTAATGTATTGATATCGGTTCATTAACTCTGACGAATGAGCCAAAGTAATGTGTTAGTCGTAGGCAAAACTGGGCGTGGGGTGTATGGGAATTCTGTGTCCCATCCTCATGTTTCTGTAAATCTAAAACGATTATAAAGTAAACACTTTAACTGGAAAATATGGAAATATATAAAAATGAAGAATCTCACCAGTCGTCCATTTCAAACAACAAGGTAGCACAAATCCATGATCAGAGACTTCAAATCAGCCTTGAAATATTGCTGTAAAGCATGATCCAGCTACCACGTTAGCGGGTTGTGGCTTTAGAAGAAAGTATTTCTGTATTAACCGAATTCTGTGAAAGTAATATTTATTTCCTTTATGCTCATTGTCAGTCAATGCAGATATCAGAATACTAGCTCATGTGTATTTAATTCTACAACATCTTTTCCCTCCAGGTCTCCAAACACAACTTGATTTGGCCTGGGCAGGGTCACTCCAGTACTCTGGCCTTCACAGATTGTCCTCAACAACCATAGTTTTGAAGGCCTTTTTTGGTAGGGTCCTTTTGGTTACTCAGTGCTAGCTCTCCCTCCCCATCCACCTTACTAGTCGACCCATCTGTTATTCTACAAACTTAGAAAAGTACTTTTGTATTCGTAACCCTAAAGGCAGTCCATCTAATAAGCATCCCACCTTTTCCCTACACAAAATTCCGGTACCAGCAAGAACAAAGTCTGTTCCACGTAACTACTTCTCACGTGCTTTCCTCAAACAAAAACGTTACTTTTCTTTCTGCTGCTGGTATGTTCCCTACATGTGCAGAAGAGATGAATGCTGGCTTTGTTTCTAAGTGACAGGAAGCCCTGTTTCATTGCAGTATTTCCATTAATGAAAATACTTTCACGAACCATTGTGAAACCCCAGCTACCTCCTGGTTAAGAAACCACCGTGTGGGGACACCTGCAGAAACAGCTTTTGTGCCCGCAGACTTGAAAATTTTATCATCTTCTTCAACTGGCATCTGTATTTGATTCTGTCTTGCTTGGAACTTTTGAAATGTTATTTCTACTTTCTCAAGGATCGTCAAAAGGGAACTAAAGAAAAAGCTGACTGGGCAAAAGATAGTCATTAGGTCTTACTGGCTATTTGTCATGTTTGATGCTCATTTCATAATTAAAATCTGAGTGCTACAGGAAAAAAATAATCTCCCATGAAGAATAATGTCATTGTTTGATAATATTTTTTATATTTAAAAAAATGAGTTTATGCTGGCAAGTTTGAATTTTTATAGCTATAGAATTTTGTTTTTCCTAGGTTCGGTAATTTCCTGTGATTAGCCCTTTGGGAAATGACTATATTTCAGTAGCTGGAAAACATGATCTGTATGTATGTATTACAGTTACAGTTTGATTAGGACACTAATGGGGTGCAATTGGCGATCTGATTGGGGAGGAACTGGTACAGTAAATTTCTATTAGCAGACCTGAGTATTTCTCTTCCAGCTCTGTATTCACCCAACCTCAGAATGTAGGAATTATTACATTGGGCATCTGCCATCTGGGCCTTTGGAAACCATCCGCCTATAAACCACCAAATGAATTCGAGTTCAGAGTCAGGGAATACTGTAAGACTCAACTACTTATGAATTTACCTTAGAAGAACAAACTATGGAACAGATTAAACATGACTATTAATTAGAACTAAAAATTCATTACAGAAATACATTTTGACTGATGTATAGAGTCATATTTATTTAGCTGGAATTCATATTTGCATGAGTGTC
Source organism: Desmodus rotundus (assembly GCF_022682495.2). Lineage (NCBI taxonomy): Eukaryota > Metazoa > Chordata > Mammalia > Chiroptera > Phyllostomidae > Desmodus > Desmodus rotundus. Next base: position 149,217,363 of record NC_071392.1, read on the forward strand.
TACATATGTACATATATGTATCTGTAAAAGATGGGCGGTGTGGCTGGTACATGGAAGAGACACACATTTCCAGTGTCTAACTTTGTTTTGGAAATCAGAGTTATTTGTCACCTTTCTAGACAATTTACAAACTTGTTGATGTCATTATGCTCTGACACGTATTATTTTCTTTAACACCAGTGCACTGGTCGTGATTTATAGCAAATTTATATTTTAAAGCATTTTCCACACTTTCCAACTGTCTGAGTCTTATTCTCACAGGCATCATAAATTCTAATGATAATCCTATCAGACATAGAGCTGGAGTTGATAGGATGAACCAAAGTTCTCCCTTGTATTGAATTTATTGGGGTTACATTATATAATAAAATTATATAGATTTAAGATGTGTAATTCTATAATATATCATATTGTGTTGTGTGTTCACCATCCTGGTTGAATCAACATTCTCATTGATTGCTGTGAATAAAACCAGCATTCCATTGTTAGATTTCATTATTGAGCCAAATTCTATTATTGATAAAACATTGGATATTAAATCTAATCAATATAAGACTTAAGGTGTATTTTGTTTTCTTGCTAAAAGCCAGAAAACCTGTTTAAACCATAAAGGTCAAATCAGAAGTACCAATAAATGCACCAGTATTTATTTACTAAGGAAGCAAGAAATGACAAAAAATATTAGTAAACAGATCTACCATGTAACAGACATTGTGTTAAGTGGTTTACCATTTTTATTGTCATTTACCCTTTAAAAAATCCTCTGAGTTGTTATTACCACAATTTTCAGTGATGAAGATTAGATACCAAGAAGTTTAATAATTTGTCCAAAGATACAAATATAGTGAGTGCTGAAAAGGAATTTGAACCTAGGCCAGCCTGACTACAAAGCCACACTTTTATTATTTTGTCAGACTACAACTTAATTAGCTATGAATGAGCAGTGCTTTCCATGGAAAAGAAGGAAAAACTGATTAAAAGGGTATGAAAATTAATTTGAGGTGAAATGAATGAAATTCATTGGTAAGGAGGAACATCAATTCATAATTTCTACTCTGCAAAGTACCCCAAATCTGTGAGTACTTCATAAGAAAATGTTTTCCAAAAGTGACTACTGCTATAAAAAAGTAGTACATCTCTCCTTTTAAAATTTTGATATGTAAAATTGTAATATTATTAGAAAAAAATAATTTTTCTATTATATTAAATATGAGTATGTGTGTAGTAGAATTGTTTTTGTGTAGCGGTTGCCTAGATCACTAATTACTTGAGACGGGGGCAGGCCCATTAGAAGGGGAAGTAGCAGAGTTCAATTAAAGGTAGATTGAACCCACTGACGATCAATCCCAAATGAAGGTTAAGAGTCTGGGAAGATAATGTAAATCGATAGAAAATATGATTGGACTGCAGAAGGTGTGATTTTTTTCAAGCTGCTTTTCAGGAAGCTATCTATTGTGTAAATTAATATGCCCGAGATTTTACCTAAGAAGTCTGCAGATAGCATGGTCTGGAGCTCACCTAATCATCTCGCCAGTTTTGATCCCCCATGTCCCAAACATGTCGTATAAACTGTGCTTCCAAGTTCTAGCTTTCAACAAACACTTGAGCATGGCTGTGGGCAAAGTAAAACGCTAGGGCCTGAGGATACTATGGGAGACAATGATTTAGTTTAACCGTTAGCCCATAGGCAGCCCACGGTCTCGTGCATAATGCGGTGTTGAGTGAATGGTTAGAAACCCCAAACAGATCATGTCAACATACTGATCAGGGCCACACAGCCCCCATACTAGGTGCCGTAGGGCCTCACCTAGTCATGGAGGACGTCCGAGTTTAGGATACAGCTTAGCTATAACCTTAAAGCATGACAGAGATTGAAGCACACTTCATCTCTAACCCACGGCTGGTCCACTCACAGAAATTTATTTCAGACTTAATAGCTGTTATTTAAGAAAACCATCTCTCAAAAGGCCCTTCGGAGAATGGGTTGGACTTCTGGGTTTGATAAACTCTTTCTTTCCACCGCATGTTATGTTGGGCAGGCTTTCGATCCCTCTTCTTTAAAAAGGGGTAATCAATGTGCCTACTTACAATTTGGTGTAAGAATTGAATGGGTGTATGTGAGATTCTTGCGGCACACATAAATGTCATCGAGAATTATCATTAGGCTCTATTTATAGTGTGACTAGTTTTCAATGTTTAGTTGAATAGACTGATTAGCCGATTAGATGGACCATTCATGAAGAAATAAGAGATGACTTCAAACATGAGAATTGTACACACATATGTACACAGAGAGAGTAATCTTCTTTTGAATATAAAATCTTAAAGATATTAAATGAACTAAAATGCACATGAGACCTCAAACTTCGACAATCCTTAGAGAAACTGAGATCACCTTATTTTCATTAGTAAAAGCCAGACTTTCATATTTCCGTCTGGGAGAGCATCGGAGAGTGAATGCTCTCTCTGAGCATTTTGTGATTGTTATTTAATATGGCTTTCGGAAAATGAAACATCTGTCATTTCCTTTCGACTACAGTTAAGGCATTGTGTGAAAAGTATGGATACATGAACACAACATGTTTACTTCTAATATCAGCATCCTGAAACAGATTCTAAGTAACAGAAAAATTTGAAACGTCTATACATTTTTCTTTCATTTAAAGTCTCTGCACACACCATGGATTTTTTTTATAGCTCCAGAAAAGTCTACACACTTCGTGTTGACACATGCTATTAAAATGTTTAATTTAACAAAAGAATGTGAGTTAGAAACATTCTTCTTTAGCAAGGCATCTTAACCCAGGGCAGATTCGCTTCTGTCCGTGGTTAGGTCAAAGTTTCGGCACTATTATAAATTATATTAAAACTTGATGGATATGTACACATGTATGTTTTGTTATTTTTGCCTTATTCCAGATTCTAAGACAACTTTAAGGGGTTAATAACAACAGTCAGAAGGGACATTTTCCCAACTGCATCCAAGTAAGTGAGATTGTTTACCTTAATTGTTCTTTCGCCTTCATTTCTTCAGACCTACAATATTGTCGTCAGTCCCTTTCGAATTCAGGGTTTTAGATTCATTTTAGAGTAAAGAATTCATACATCTCTCTCCTGAGTCACACATTTTCTCTCAAGCATCATCTAGTAGGTACATAGTACCAACCGGATTAGTCTCAATTGTTTTAACACTGGACAGCTCATCTTCTCTTTCAGATAGGCACCTCTCATTTTTATTAATGAAAAAAACCCTCCTAATTAATATATCGTGGTTTTTATTCACACACTTACTGAAATAACTAGTCTTCCTCTAGTTGTAGTAATTGCTCATTTGTCCCATAGTATATGGAGAGATGGCATAAAGATGACATCTTGTTGACACTGCTGAAATTGCTTGAACAAGATTGATGATGATGAGGGCTAAAGTGAGACAAATGTATATTTTGTGGTTGGGTACTTTTTTAACAAAGGAAACACACATTTGTCACACAATTTCTTAAATAATTCAAACAATATATGAACGAGTGAGGAGCAAACAGAATGACTTATTTGCATGAAATAAGGATTAATTAATATACTAGTCTGGATGGACCACATCAGTTATCTCTTACATTAAAAAAAAAACCCACATAAAACTCAGTGATCACTTTTTTCTTATTGGTCAATAAATCAGTTGCTTTACTCTGCTGATCTGCTCCAGTCATGCTTGGGAAACATGCTTGCCCAAGCACCTGGGCTCACCTGGTCAGTCAGCTGGAAGCTGACTGGTCTAGGATGGTGCTGGCTGGATGACTCAGTTCTCCCCACGTGGTTTCCGATCCTATAGCAGTCTAACCCAGACATGGTCTCTTGGTAATGTCAGATATCCAAAAGAATTAAGAACATGTGTGTTCTTTGTGAAGCTGCTGCTTGTATCAAAATTTTATTGCCCAGATAAATAGAACGATTAAGACGGTCAACCCAGGTTGCATGTGGCAGGTAGGGCTCTGTCAAAGGGAAAGAGTGCAAAGAGGGCGTTAGTTGTAGCAATTGATGCATCGAAACTACTACAACCCCAGTTACGCTGTTGCAACACATGACTTCAATTTCAGAGAACTGACACACAGGACAGAGATATATGATAGTCATTCTCGAATACCACCTGTTGGAGGCACCATTCAATTCAAGGCGATAGGAAGCACTGGTTTTAAAAGAAAATGATTGAAAGCAATCTAAATTCCCACCGTGATGGGAATGACTAACGGGATTATGGTCCAGATGAACCTCGGTTCTCGAACTTAATTTGTTCTGGAAAACTGTTCGAGAAGTGATCTGCTCAAAAACCGAATCTCCTTTGTCGCCTGAGGGGTGCGTGATGACTGATTGTATAGGTGTCAGCAGGAAGGTTGTCTGGCAAGGAACCTAGACCTGATGTTTTATTCAGCAACTGAGACGTTCCTTCCACCAACACTCTGGTCAAGAACCAAATTGTTTGAGAATCAAGAATGCTACATAACTATAGAAATTAGTTAGGAAAAATGTGCTTATAAGAGTATATGTTATACATGGAAGATACATAAGCGGATGAAGAATATGGTAGCCCTGGCATAATAAAGGAGCAGAAAAAATACACACACATGTGTATAGACCTTATTGGGTGTTCATTAGTCTCTAGAAGTCTAGACAAAAAAAGGAAAATAGTGGTGTGGGAATAAGTAGGCCAAATATCAGGAGTCAAAGGAAGTGTTTTCAGAGAATATTGTCTTAGGCTTTTGAACGTTTAAATACCATAGTATTATTAGTTGATAAATAAGTAAATACATAAATTATTAAAATAACAGCAATCGTATTTGTATTCTAATCCTGTTCTACCTGTACTTGAGAACTCAATCAATTTACATAACTGCTATTTTTTTTTTTTTTTTTTCATGGATCCTTTGAAGCTTTATTTTTTTTTTTTTTTTTTTTTCTTTTGGGATAAGAATGTTTAATATCTACTTTCTCAAATAACTGCTATTAACTAGGGTTTTCCCCTTTAAAAGTGAGGGATCACAATACCCGCTTCCCATAATTGTTGTGCGGTCAGAAGGGGGGAATTTAGGTGCTTAGCTGGTGTCTGACACATAGCAGCTGCTTAATGAATTTAATATTCTTGCTGCCACAATTATTTATTTCATTACTTAATCATAGGAAATTAACTGTAAAGTACCTTAGGTACACGTCAACATAGATTTCCACTGAGAATGTTTTCCTAGGTGGTTGTGTCGTCTCTCTCTATTTTAATGCCTTACTTGGAATGTAACCTTTGCTTTCTTTCTGATCTTTTCCCATCTTAATGTTACCGAAAGGTCAAAGTCAACAATTAAAACATGGCATGCATATATATATATGTGTGTGTGTGTGTGTGTGTATATATATACATATATATAAACTATATTCTTTAATGTCATTCTAGAATTCTCAGATACCTCTTCCTCATGTTTTCTGCGTAAGACAAATGAATTTGAAAAATTTCTCCTTGTAGAAAAGTCAGTGGGATGATACTGAGTTGGCCAAAAAGTTCATTTGGTTGTTTCTGTAAGATGGCTCTAGTCGCACTTAGTGGTCTTGAATTTCATTCAAAACAATTTTGTTAGATCGTATTGTGACAGTTGTCATATCAGTGTGCATTTAAAAAAAACTTACCAAAATTCATGACTTTTTTGTAGACATTTTAATATTAAAGATGGAAGAAAATATGCAACATTTTTAGCATATTATGCTTTATTATTTCAAGAAAGGTAAAAATGCAACTGAAATGCAAAAAAGATTTGTACAGCTTATGGAGAAGGTTATATGACTGTTCAAACATGTCAAAAGTGGTTTGTACAGTTTCATGCCGGAGATTTCTCAGTGGAGGATGCTCCATAGTCTGGGAGACCAGTTGAAATTGATTACAATTGAATCAAGACATTAATTGAGAATGATCAACATTATATCACATGAAGAATAGCCCACATACTCAAAATATCCAAATCAGTAATGTTATTGGTGAAAATGAAAAATGTGTCTTTTATTTTATAGAAAAAAACTAAATGGACTTTTTGGCCAACCCAATGTTAAATTTTCTTGTGGAGGGAATTTAGGCTTTTTTCATTAATTTTTTTCTTTTTTCATCTCAGTGGTCTTAGATGGTGCAAGTGTTAAATAATATGGTGCCCTTCACCCAAGAGAAGTCCCTCATTTTTAATATAAACAAACACATTGACTTTTCATTTTAAAGCTTGTGCTTTGGGGATCTTGTTTAATTAGTCTGGGAGGTTTTGGTTGTTTTTGTTTGTCTGTATTAAATAGTAGAAGTATGTTTCGACCAGTCAAAAAAAATCAAACATAAATTGAGCATTGAATGACACCAATGAATTACTGTTAATTTAGTGTGACTATCTAAGAAAATATTCATAACTTTTGAGATATCTACCAAAGTTTTATTGAGAAGCAACAGTGACTAAGCTTTGCTTCTACTATATCAACTCAGTCTCAAAAAAGCAGAAAAGTAAATGTGGTATTTTGATAATTGTTGAATCCAGATGATATCTTTGTAATTTGGAGTTATATAAAGGTTATATATGGCATTTCTTGAAATCTAGAAAAATTCTACACTCAAATTATTTCACATGTGTCATTCTCACTTGACCCTCGAGACACTCAGCCTTTAGCTCTGACCCAGTGTTTTAGGGGTGTGCTTTATGTCTGAAAGCCTTTTTCAGAGCTCAAATAATCAGCCTTCACTGAAAGGAAAAGCTTCATTCTACATAATATGTTAGCACAAGAGCATACACTTATTTACTTTATGTTCAAATAAAATGGGAAGAGCAAACACGAGCCAGTTGAACTTGCTTTGTTTAAACACCTTTTCTTTGTCTTCATACTGTCTGCCAGGACCCGTTCTGTTGGCTGCCCCGTTCGCGTTAATGGCACAACCTTCAGCGAGGTTTCCACAGCTACCCTCCCAGCCCCAGAGCACAAGTATACATTTTTCCTGTACAGCACTTATTTTATGATTATTTCTTGTGATATTTCCAGCACAGAGGTGTGTGAAACAAGTATTTGTTGGGTGAATAAGTGAATTAACATAGAGATCAACAAACGCTTCTAAGATGTGAAAAACCCAAGGGCAAATTTGTGTCTGTATATTCCAATGCTCACGGCTTCCAAGTATGTAGAATTCTTTAACAAGTATTGGAGACCAAATCTTGACTTCTAAACCATAAATACACTTACCTAAAGCCTGAAGTACAGCGTGAAGCAGTTACGTCATCACAGAGTTTTGCTGCGTCTAAGAAACTATTGTTTTAGTTTTGTGCCCGAACTTGAGTTTTCATATGGATGGCCTTCTACATCACAGGTACTCTCAGTGATGCTTCCTGGGCCCCAACATATGAGTCTGATCACACTAATTATTCTTTTTCTGGTTAAGCATCGGGATAAGGGAAAGATGCAGATGGAGGCACTTAAGCAGTACTTGCAGTCTACATCGTTTCAGGTGTAGGCATCCTTGGTCTCATTGTTATTTATCTTAAGAGTAGAATGAACACAAATGTAAACAAGGAAAAGAGTTTTACACTTACTCTCTAAAAATGAAGAGCATGCCACGTAGAGCACAGACGAAGAAACTTCAATAAATAACCAACAGTGCATACCTGTCAAGGAGGAATTCATTGCTTATTCATCACAAACTGGGTTTTGTAATGGTTTATACTTGTTGCAAAGTCCTATTTTTCTAACCCCTAAGTTAGCAGGGTTTTTTCCTAATTAAATTGGATTTCTTCCAGTATGCCTCAGACTAGCCACCAAGATTTATTCCTCTTATTTTTTCCCATGGAGTGAAAATAATATAAATAGCAAGTATAAAGACTTCCCTTCATCTGCTTATAAAATTGTAACTGAAAGGTTTCTTCCTGTATTAATGTATTCCAGCCACTTGATAAGATAATGCCCCTCTGACATTGTGTATCTGATTTAACCTTTTGCCTTTGTCAGGAAGGAAAATATTTTTCCTGGAGATATCTGAGTTTAAAAGAATGCAGTTGGTCTTTTGGATAGTAGGTCAGGGAGTTGGGGCATAGCACGCGCTATATTTCGGCACAGGCATGTGCCACTTTAAATGAAGTGCTTCATTTATAAAGTAATAAGAACATCGGCTAAATTTGTTTTCCTAAATGTGAAGTCAAATAAAGATCTTAATGCAAACAAAGTCCCAACTTGCCCTATTGTGGGATTTTTGACAGTTGCTGATTTTATTGGCCATTTTTCATTAGTCACAGGGAGAATTAAAGCCTTTCCACAGTGCAATTTCTTCAGTGCTGGAATCAGCTGTTGTCTGTCCTTTAGGATACTTGACTTGTTCCTCTGATTAGTAATCATTCTTAATAGTCTTCTCATTAAAATCTTGGTTTGATAGGAAACGACCTAGCTATAATTTCATTTACAAGTTCTAGAGAACTACTTTTGTATGTTCATTCTCGCTTCTGAATACAAATAAATGCTCTTTTACTTTTAAAGTCAATGGGAAGTAGTGGGACAAGCCTAAACTCTTCAAAAAATTAATGTTCCCCCCCCAAAAAACTAGAAGTGTATTATTTTGTAAAACTATATTGTCTCTCCTATTCTGACTTCTCTTCAGTTAACATCAAAATATCCTGTTTATTCTAATTTTGTCTTTAGTTAATAAGTCTATAGAAGTAAACTAATGTAAATAGAGATATCAGTATTTTAAAGTGTTTTTTCTTAAGCTGTTTAAGAGAGTAAGGTTCAAAATTGTATCTTTAGACTAGTGAATCATTTCCTTTTATAGTCATTTTACAGCTGTCATTTAAAAATTAAGGCCCTTGACTTTTAATTTTAACAAGCAGAAAAATGACTTGACCTGGCATATATCCTTTATTCCAGAAAATGTCTACATAGTTGTTTGGAACCTACACATGCATCAATTAGCAGTGGTTCTACTTTGTAGTGCACTTGGGTAGGTCACAATTCATAGAGTTCTAGTCATTTTAGCTTTGAATTGGTATACTTGATTTTTAAATGATTATCATACTGTAAGTTTTTATAAGATTTAGCTCACAACTCCCCTTAATTTTGCTGTCACAGAGTTTAAAGCTTGGAGCTACAAAAAAAAAAGTGATTTTAGTATACGAGAAAAATAAATTTTGTTATTCTACAAGTGAGGTGAATATTTAGAAAAGTTTAAACTGTTTTCAACAGCAAAGTTAAAAGTTTGCATGTCGTTATTAAAGGGAAACCACGGCAGTCAACTAATACGATTTAACATTTATGCAAACGGATGACCTAAAATCAGATTTAGATCATCATGTAATCTGCTTTCAGGTGCATTACAATCGCCACATTCCTGCTGACCTAAAATGGCAGTATGAAGTACCAAGTATGCCACATCGAGTTTCAGTTTTTATAATGTAGAATATAAGGTTTCTCCAAGTATTTGAGTATGTATTATATATGTGCGAGGTTTATGTTCCTGGACATTCTTATTCTAAAATTGCAGCTAAGCTTTCCCATTGTTGGTAGTCTAGATAAATAGGACATTGCTCTTGTGAATAACTGTTTTATGTGTCATTACGGTGCATATCCCAAGGTGATACAATAATACATCTTAGGAAATGCTGGAGACCTTATGGATCATCTAACAGCATCACTATTCTGTGTATATGGCCCACTTTTAAATATCCTTGGTACCCTGCCAGCCAGAGTGCCAACAAGGTGATAGGTCGGTGTTTCCTGATGCAGCACAGTCTATTGTTGTAGCCCAGGTTCCTAGATGTTTCTTTCTACAGCAAAAATCTTCCTGCTGGGAGCTTCCATGTAGTTATCCTTTCATTTTCTCTCCCAGCACAATACTGCCCAATCCCTTCCATGGCGGGACTTCCCAAAAGCCGTCTCATGCATTCTCCCCACCGCTGGGAATGGGAGGTGTGAGCATCGTCATTCCTTGGCTGAAGGTATGGAAAAGCAGAGATGCCAGGTTGATAGGCCAAACTAGATTTTTCTTCTGCTCAGTTTACTTTCAATCCAGTCTTCTTTTCAAGATGCTTGTCTTTTTCCTTTTTCTTATTTGAATAGAGCCAAAGATCCCCCAATGAGATTCTATATTTAGGTTAAATGGGATTTATGGCATGGTTTTGGTTTTCTCACCACCTCAGCCAAGTTCCTTGGAACAATATCTCTTGGTCTCTTGCTTAATTGTATCCCTTTCTCTCCTGCCTTCCCCTCCTATGCTTCCTCCCAACCTTCTTCTAAATATTTGTGGGACACCTACTCCACGTTAGGCATGAGGCATAATGTAGTAAATAGGACTGACATGACCCCTGCCTTCATGGAGCTGACAGTCGAGTGGAGAAGGTAGACACATTTGATACTCGGTCATTGTAAGGATAGTGAAGGAAACGAGCTCAGCATCAGGAAGACATGGGGAGTTTGTACATTTGTATAAAGAAGATACTAGGGCAGGCATTTTTGAATGAGTGACACATCTTCGTTCTTCAGCTTTAGCTTCAAATTTCAATAATATCCTTAAGATCTTGCTTTTAAAATCTCCAGGAACATGCCTCTTATGAATTACCAGTCCTCCTCTGTGTCTCCATTTCTACATCCAATGGTGTTGCAAGTCTGGGTTGAATGCATTGTTTACATTCACAGGAACTTTATATCTGTATAGTAGCTCTGACAAAAACAAATTGAAGAAAAGTATTGGCGTTTGCTTCCCCAATAGAGTATAAGTTCCACGAAGAGGCCATACTTATTCATATTTATAAACGGGTTTGGTATGGTGTCCAGCATATGGTATGTGCTCAGTAAATGCTTTCCTGAACTGAAAAATTAATTAATCTGTAGGCAAGGTCCTTCAAACATATCCATACAAACCATCCTTTGTCTTATGTTTTTCCCATTTTTTTCAGTCATTTGACCAATTAATACTTACCATTTACTATAAGCCAAGTTACAGTGGTAGGTACTGAACAAGATTTTTAATGTCCCAGCCACCGTGAACTTAGTTATTTTCTGGGTCTGTCAGTCTTTAAGCATTAAAAATTCCTTTACTAGCTAAAAATATTTTAGGACATAATCTCATTGTCATATTATTTTATAATACCTGCTCCAATTACAGTGATCAAAGTTTTATGGTTCCTGATTTTGTCATTGATTTCCTGTAGGAACCTCCAATATAGAATATAAATATAAATAGCCCAGAAGAGAGAGTAAGTTTGAGGATTATGAAAAAACTATAATACACATACACAAACACAAAGGAGCTGTATTACAATTACCTTTTGGTTGTCTTTATGATACAGGTTATGTTTTATGGCTTTGAATATACAGAATAACTAAATAATGGAGACCTATATAATTTCCTGCAAAGTCTCCCAAAAGCTGTGCTAGTGCCCTCAGCCAAACCTGGGTCTCAGCATTCCCCACCGCCAGTGCATATACTAAGCAAGGAGACTTCTCAGGTGGGGGTTTTAATCAATGTCCAATTTATTAATAAAGTACTGTGGTAGTAGTTAGCAATTCTCAGTCCACCTGGCCCTGCAGACTTGGTATCCAAGTCCTTACGTTTGAGTTTTATGCATTTGCATAACGGGCCCCTGCCTACTATATGTCCCGCACAATAGACTGTTCCTTCCTCCTTAAACTCCACTTTTGCAATAACTGCCCCCTGTAGTTGGGTACCATCAAATATTTGAAACAAATGGTACCATAAGTGTTATTTTCCCCTTTCTCTCGATTGTGCATTACTTGGAAGAGAGTAAAACTAGTGGGACCGCAATTTCAGGTAGTTGGACCAAGGGAGCAGGTGCACCTCCACGGAAGCATTTTCTGAGAACTGAAAGTCTGATTTATCCGAGGCCACAGGTAAAGCTTCCACTCCATGCAAAATAATGATTCCTTTATTGACAAAATGAGCTACTTCTAGCAAATAATCATATTTAATTAAAAAGCTATGTTATAACCCTCTAAATTCCAAAACACTTGTTAGAGAACATGCGCTGTAAATGAATTGAAAGAATTCTCTGAGAGCAGAAGAATTGAATATTCTAACAGAAGGGTAAAGGCTTTTTGTTTGTTTATTTTGGGGTTTTTATTCTGCTTGGTATATTTGACAAAATTTCTCAAATGATTATCTAAGTAATAATGGCCAGGGATGTTTCGTGTAATAAATTGATAAAATATTCATTACTGGGGAATAGAGTTAATGAAAGATTTTGTGAACAAGACACCCTGTGATAGAGTTTAATATGTATAAATTAAATCTTCTACTTGGAAATATACTAATAAAAGCAATGAATTAAACATCAGGACCAAGAGATTTGGGCTTATTAACATGATGTAACTCTATTTAGCAAACTCTAATTTGCTGAACACTGGAACTACTGGTGAAATTAATAAGTAGAAAAAGTGTATCCAACAAAATCCAAATGTATAAAATATTAAACTTTAAAATTTAATAAAGAGATAGTATAATATTAAAAATCGGAAGGAAAAGAAACTTCATAACTTTAAATAGGTGGAATGGCATTATTGCTATATTAGCTATAGGAAAACACGTTGCCAGTGTTAAATTTTCAGTCATGCTTTGCAGGCTATACTCAGCAAGAATGAGCTCTCCGAAGAAAAAAATGTCTCATTTATCTCTTAAAATTTTGAGATTATTAGAGACTGCATTTCAAAGCCATCTAGAAACACGCCATGCACTGGCACTGACCACCACCAATGAAATCAAAAATTTCACAGCATACTGAAGATGTAAACGTGATAAATCCTGTGTTTTCCGGTCAACAAAAGAATTCCTCTTACACTAGGAGTTTTAATGATGTATGCAATAGAGTATGTGAATGCCTTCTAAATGTCAAGCACTGTTCTGCGTGCTGAGGATACAAAAGCAAGGAGACCTCCATGTATTCAGCCATTATGGAACATGTATTCAAGGGAGACAGACTGATAAAAAACAATTAAATAAGCAAACTGGTAAGTGATAAAAGAATAACATTTAAAACTGCGTGATGAGCCCTGGCTGGTGTGGCTCAGTGGATTGAGGGCCAGTCTGCAAACCAAGAAGTCGCTGGTTTGATTCTCAGGGCACAAGCCTGGGTTGCAGGCCAGGTCCCCAGTGGGGGGCCCACAAGAGGCAACCACACATTGCTGTTTCTCTCCCCCTCTTTCTCCTTCCCTTCCCCTCTCTAAAAATAAAGTTAAATTAAAAAAAATAAAATTGTGTGATGAAAAATGGGTTGTCCACGGTGGAGAAGGACCTCTATGAGGTCATTTTTCTGTGGCCCATGAGGCTGTGTAAGTACAGGAGTAGCAAATCGACCCTTCTGGGTAGAGTGGAGGTGGTTATTTCCATTGCATTGGGACTTACTAGGACCGTTTTTGGAGGAGTTTCCCGCAGAACTGCACTTCTGGGGGAAAATCAACGCATGCCTTCTGTTTTCCAGAGCACCCCAGTGGTGCTTCCTTTTAGGGAGCCACTTTGAAGCACTTGCATGATTTTTAATGAAAGCATTATCCACTATTCTTTAAATAGTCCAAGTGCGGAAATGCCATCTCTTTTATGAACTTTACAACTCAGGAATCAGCTTTGTTATTTGTTTGCTGTTTGTTGTTGTTATTGTTTTTATTAAGGGAGGGAGAATGACTTTAGTTTTAGTTAGTTAGAAATACTGAGTTGTGAAATAAAAGAGACATTTTTAAAAAGTTGAAGAGCTGGGGCCATATAAGGCAAACAGAACCAGAGAAGGGCGCTAAAGTTGGAGTATTAATTATGGAATTTGTATGTGTGTGTGTGAGAGAGAGAGAGAGAAATGAGATAAACAGACTCAGCTGTGTTTGTGTGGGCATTGGTAACTATTAAAAAGAGAGATCTTTGCCCCAGCTGGTGTAGCTCAGTGGGCTGAGTGCCAGCCTGCAAACCCAAAGGTTGTGGTCTGATTCCCAGTCAGGGCACATGCTTGGGTTGCGGGCCAGCTCCCCAGTGGGGGGCACGTGAGAGGCAACCACACATTGATGTTTCTCTCCCTCTCTTTCTCCTTCCTCTCCCCTCTCTTTAAAAATAAATTTAAAAAATCTTAAAAAAGAGAGAGAGGTCTGAGAGTGTCAGGTGCCAGATTTGGAGTAAATAAATGCTGAATGAGTTCTAAGAAGGAAATGACCCACGGAGGTCACTTTTTCGAGAAACGTGGTGTTAAAGACTAAGAATCCAGTGATAGAATGGCATAATAGCTCCCCATGTTCTCTCTGTTTTAGACACATTTTTCATACTTGCAAAGTTCATCTGCTTTAAAAAATTTTCAATTACTTTTATATTCAGTATTATTCTATATTAGTTTTAGATGTACAGTATAGTGGTGAGAAAATCATGTACTTTACAGAGTCATCCCCTAATGTTTCAAGTACCCACCTGTCCCCATCCATACTTACCACAATATTATTGACTGTATTCCTTGTGCAATAATCCACGTCTCTGATATTGTTCTTTAACTACCAACTTGTACATCTTCATCCCTTCACCTTTTTCACCCAGCCCCATACCCCCTATCCTCTGACAAGATTTTTAACACCACTGAAACTGGGATACATTATAAAATTAATAATGTCTTACTGTTTTTTCTTAGTGAAATGTAAAATGATAGTGGGTCTCATGTTGATGGTATTTGAAGGTTTGATTGAACAACTACTCCCTCAATGGTTAAGAATAACTAGTTGAGAAGCTTTGGGCAAGATACTTAACTGGCAAGAGCCTCAGAGCCTCTGTGTTTAAAGTAGGAACAGTGAAAAGCAGTTAATCGAGTTATGGAGGCCAAATAAAATAAATTATGTAAAAGTGCTTTGTGAAACGCAAAGGGTTACAAACATGTAACGATATAATTACCGTCATTATTAGTCTTTGACCAGAGAGCACTTGCTCTTTGGTTGGAGGGCAGAATGCATTCAAACAAGGAAACCTGGATTGATTGTTCTAGAATTATATTAAAGCATTTCTCAACTACAATTTATCATATAAAGCATGACAGAATATAATAAAAAAGCACATTAACACACAACAGTTTTTTCCAAATATAAAGATGTGTGTTGAGATTTTAATGTTAGCTCTTTATAAATATAATTCATTGATAGTGGAACACGCCAAGTCTGAGCATGTTTAGTCACTTGCATATTCTGATTAGACCCAATTTTACAAAGTAATCCCAACCTTAAATGAGCTATAATTTTTTTGTTGCTGTGTAGCCCTTCCTAGGTATTCGACTATGGACTCTAATGGAAATCCCTCCCCCCTTCCCCACCAGTTCCCTGCACTATTCAGGAAAGAGGGCTATCACTTACACACAGTCTCGTCACCCGTCAGAATGGATACTGCCCGAAGATGTACTGTAGGAGATAAAGAATCTGACCCTACGGGTTTCCGACATCAATGGATTGAATGATTGCCAGCACAAAAGGCAGAATTAAGAATCCTTCCTAGGAAACAGCTTTAGCGTGTGGCCTTAGGCAGTCCACTTCATCTCTCTCCCTCTGTCCTCTTAGATAGCCAGTCTCCAAAACAGGGTTTATGATTTCTTCCAGCACCTATGGTTATGAAGATGCGATGTATATATATATATATTTTTTTTTTGGTCAGAACATAATCTGCATACATACTTGCATAAAGGAGTTAGGATTGGTTAAAATCAAATTATACAGAAAATAAATAGATGATGTATTTGTCCATACAACTGAGTTTTCCACAGCAGTGGCATGGTGGTGACCTGCCATGTGTCCTGTATCAAATAACACCCTGTGGACTGAGAAATGGAGGAAGAAATAGAGACAGAGAAAAGACTAAGGAAATAGATGAAAACTTAGCGAGCTGGTAAAGGCCCCCCCTGGTGACTGAAGCACATGGAAATAAATACTAGAAATACAGAGAGCACCAGGTATATACCGGCTTAGAGAATGAACATGTATTGTTGGTCAAGACCCTCACCAATATGGGATTCAGGGGCATTGCTGTTATGATAGGAGGTTATTTTCTGGGTTATGTTTGCTTCATTTATCTTAAAATTTATAAACATTTTCTGACATCCTGTCTGGCATCTTATAATTACTCCCACGTTTGAAAGAAAGCAAACATGATGCTATTTACAGGAAATTCCTAAGAAAGTTTTCTTTTGTGGTCATTTTCTATTCTCACTGTTTCTTTCTCACTGATGCCACTTTGGAGTTTTAGTTCTTGCTAATAGAAGGTAAAGGTCATTCAATTTCTCACTTATTGCCAGAAAGGGTCTTTTACTGCTACTTTAACTATGAAAGGATCCAGCATTAATGTCTTAATATTTCATGGAACATTGAGAAATGTCCAAATATATGGCACAGTCATTTAAAAGAAATCTCTATTTTCATGATAGACATTCGTAAACATTGACCATGGAGTGACCTGAACAGAACTATCTTTGGCAAGCGTCTCTCTCTCTCAATTCTTCATAAGATGTCTCATGCCAGAAAGCCTCCCTAAAATATCGGTTGCATTAGGTCACTTTTAGCTTAAAGATCGTTCTCATTACTAGAATGGAGTCAAAGTGTTTTTCCCTTCCAAGGCCCTGCTCTGAGCTCAAACTTCCTTTCCGAGGGCATTCTTTTTGACGCTTGTGAAGAGGTACCATAGTTTCAGCCAGACTTGTGTGGTCAGACAAACAGTAGCCACTATCTTGGGGGGTGGTTAATGTGCTCATATACTTACTCTTCACAGAACCCCGTGAAATAAGTATCTCTGTTTGAAGGTAAAGCAACTGAATGAAAAGCACTTTGTCTAAGTTTATGTAACTCTTAATTTGTAGGACTAAACATCATGCCAGAGTGTGTTGTTTCTCCGCCAGGCTGAGGCTAACTAAGCACAGGCAGCAGAACGCCACGTGTCTTTCAGCTGCTCATGCTTCCTGCCCAGGGAACGTCGTTTTCCTTCATTTCCACTGCCGTCCAAATCTCACCCTCTGTTTTGATTACGTGACAACCTTCTGCGGACGGCCAAAGCTGGGTGTGTTATATTTTCTGTTGTACAGGGCAGGGCAAATATAGGTTTCTAAGTACACAAAACACAGGGTTTATTCCTGTATTATCATTTATTAATTACTGCATTATTTTCCATAAGGACAACTGTAAACCTCCTTTGCCCCGCCCTGTATTTATTGAATCCCAAAGAGATGCTGATGGTCTTATGATGACCATGAGGGGAGACCCTCCAGGTAAGGAAAGAAACACCTGGAGGTGAGCAGGGTATAGGAAGGAGAATTTTGACCGTGATGAATGAAGCCCCTGAATAATGCTTCACCTGAATGAAGCCTTCCCAGCTGCTGTGCTTTCTAATTCCATGAGGTAGTAAGTCCTCTTTGTGTGTCCACTTACTGTCTTTAGCCAGGTTCCATTGTGCATTGTAATGCTTTTAGGAGAGAAAGCTCCAACAGACACATCTGTAATATCACATTCAAACCGGCATTTCCTGTTAAATAATGACTTCTGCTGCAGTAAAATTGGGGCAAGAAACCTAGAACTTCAATCCTCTTCATTTTGTCGAGTTGTTCAAAGATGCAAAAGTTGAATCTTCATCTCAAAAAAAACTTGTCTGTAAAAAGGTTTTGTAAACAAAATGAATTAATGATTAATGTATGATAAACACTAAAAGGACTAAAGAATTCCTGACAAAAAAAAATTTAAAAAGATAGGAAGAACTCATGGAAATGGACACCAGTGTGGGGATTGTTGGTGGGGGAGGCATAGATAGAGGTAGAAGAGGGCATGGGGGGATAAATGGTGATGGAAAAAATTAAATTAATTAAAAAAAATTAGAAGCCAGTGTGGCTCAGTTGTTTGGAGTTCTGTCCCATAACTAAAATGCCGTGGGTTTGATTCCCAGTCAGGGCACATACTAGGGTTGCAGGTTCGGTTCCCAGTCTGGGCATGTATGGGAGTCAACCAATTGATGCTTCTCTCTTGCATTGATGCTTCTCTCTCTTCCTTCCTGGCTTTCTAAAAAGCAATAAAAGAGTGTCCTCAGGTGAAGATAAAAAATGTTTATTTTAAATTCCTGAGAAGTCCTTGGAAAAATAGAACAATATCTTAAGTGCTTCTTTGGCCTCTTCTAATCCAGCTACGTATACTTTTTAAACTTTGGTTAATATTTTCTATTATCTGATATAATATTGTTGGACTCTACTATTCATCTTAAAAACTCATATTAATGGGTAAACTTATTGACAAACTCTTTCAGTTAATTTGGGTCTATAATTCCATAGAAAGAGCTTTGAGGAAGTTAAGAATTCTCATCAGAATGATCACGAATATTTGTGGAACCTAATTTCATATTAGCTCATACCTCCTTCTATCCTTATTTGTGTGTAAAAAATATAAATATACAATTGCTTATGTTCTAGGTGCTCTTTTCAAATTTTAAGTAGTTTTATATATCTTTATGCATAGAGATACATGTCACTTAATTCTATATATCTATCGAATTTATGCATAGAGATACATCTCACTTAATTCTATAACATTCCTAAGACGTTGGTATTGTTATAAGACCCATATTATAGAGGTAGAAACAAGGCACAGAAAATTTCAGTGACTCAAGTAAAATATTAAGGTTGTGAGTAGTAAATGAGTTTAATCCATTCAGATTGGCTCTCAAGTTCTTCCTTAAGAACCTCGCTATCCTGCCTGTACCATTTGTATGGCATGAATGACACATTTTACTTCCTTAGATAAAAGTATAGGCAAATATTTGGGAGGATCAGTACCTGTCTTCCCTCCGAGTTGTATAATGCAACACACTGTGAAAGGCATGTCTTTTCGGTCTTCCTCTCCAAAATTAATGTCATGCTCTTCAAGGACAGCAATTTAATCATATGTGTTTTTGTATTCCTTATTGTGCTGGGTAAGTAGCAGGTTTTCAGAAGGTGTTCAATACTTAATTAATAATTTATTGCTTATTTGGGTGTTTTTAGTATAATAATTATAATTTTGAATTTGCTAGTATGTGTGAAATGGAGTGGCATTCAATTGCTTCAGAGACAAGGAGACTCAGGGCACTTAATTAAAGAGCAATAACCAGGGTGGGGCTACCAGGTTTCTAGCAGTGGGCAAACTGAAGTCAGAGTCCCATGTGCAAAGTCTGATACTCTCTTAAAAAGACAAGGTTACCTTGTTAGGTGAAAAAGTCCCTAAATGCTTGACAGGTAAATTCTGAGAGTCCCTTGGAAGATATTACATAATTGGCTGCTGACATTAAAGATTTTGGTGCATCTGTGTATTGAGGAACACACACCCACAAAAACACACACACTAAGGTAATTGTTGTGTGTCTCCTCTATGCCTCCAGGACATTCATGGAAGCAGAGGACCCAAACACCCACCGCCCCCCCTCCGCCCCCCATCATACTAATCAATGCAGGCAGTCCGGTGTCTCTGATGTTTGATGTTGACAAACCGGCTCTGCGGAATAGCCCTGGTCAGCAGTGCTATGGGCCATACAGACTTTCTGAGTCTCTCATCGACATTAGGCCCAGAGCCCAAAGCGCAAGTTGACAGTCTTTTCTAACAGTTACTATGTAGCGGTTTGGGACTTAACACTGTCATTGCACTCTGAGCCTCAATGCATTTCCAGAACGATCCTCAGGAAGGTTGAAATCCTCATCATGCAGGCGTTTACATGTGCATCTCAAAGCAAGATTGTTAACTCAGCATTACGACTTAGAGTGTAAAGCTCCAAAAGCCAGAAAATTCAACATCGCTGCTCCCAGAGCAATTATCCCGTAGCCCCTTGCACGTAAGTGGCTTTTTATTTGATTAGATATAATCTGAGTTGTTTTTATCTTGATATTTATATGAAATAAATGTCCTCAAATGGAAAAATGTGGCCAGTTTTTACATTGTTTTTTTTTAAACAAGAATTTGCTAAAATGTAGTTGGCCAAAACTTTTTTAAACCCATGTATTTGATGAGGGAGATAGAAGGAGATTTTAAATTTAATCAATAAAGTTATAAATTCAATCTCTGGTAAAGAAGGGTGAAGTGGGAGAAAAAATGGGACAAAATGCTTAAAATACTGCAGGAAATAAAAACATCTATATTTTTCTTGAGTCCTGATCCAATAGCAAATCCACTTATCAGCGTTCTTCAAATTGACTGAGGCACAGAACTGAGGAACCTGGGCAGGCTCCTTGTAGGACAGGCTTCCCTCACTGTGTGAATGTTCTGGGACCCAGCTGTGTCCGTGTACCAGCTGGCATTGCTGTGAGAAGCTCCGTTTGGCTTCAGTGAAATTTTTTTGAATATTTTTTTAATGTGTTTGCCCATTTCATGATGGGTGATTTACAAGCACACCTGTCCACACCACGCTGAGTTGTTCAGCAGTTTTTGACCAAAAATGGCATGACTCCGATGTCCCACCCTCCCTATTCACCCCATCTTGCCCCAGCGACTATTTTTTGTTTCCCCAGATGAAAAAAGTCCTCAAAGGGAAACACTTTGCTGATATGAAACAGGTGAAACAAAATGGCAGAAGCACTAAAAGGCACCAGAATCAGTGAGTTCAAAAACTGTTTTGGGCAGCGGAAAAAATGTCTCAATACGTGTACTGCATCCCGTAGAGAGCACTTTGAAGGTGACTGAAGTTTAAACATGTAAGAGTAAATACACAATTTTTTAATAAAGAAATTCTGTTTTTTGGGGGTCCCCCATTGCATATTGAGATAGAATGAGAGAGTAGCTAATTCATTACTCCCTAAGAAGATTCTAGAAGTCAGAAATTATACATCTAAATTTTTTTTGTGTTAATATATAGCATCTATTCAGCGATAAAGAGTGTTAGGTACTCCTAAAGTCTTTATGTAATTAAGATGGCATTTCTTATTTCGATAATGGAGCTCCTGTGCACAGCTATGCATTTGTTTTTTAGGGGAAAAATGAAAAAGGTCCCAGTGAAATAATTCAGAAATTAGCATCACGCCTTGGCTTCTCTGTTTTAGAAACATCTAATACAGAAGAAATTAATTGCATCACTCCTCTCCTGGGAGAAAACATTAACCATCCTTAACTCTCAAGAAGACCTTAAAGTTTGTGATTAGGTAGATCTGTGAATATCTTGTCCAGAAAAGCAAGAGATTTTTCTGAGAAAAGTGATTGTGCATGGAATAAGACATGTGGCTCTTCTTGTTGAAGAATGCAGATGGTGGAATCGCACTAATTATACCAGCGATTACAGTTTTTGAGAATGAAATTGTACTCTCATCAGGTATTATACATATTGAACAAGAAAGGAAAGGCCAAAGTGAATAATATTCTTTCAGAAATTGCTGTAAAGCTCTGTAAGACATTATAGTTTAGCTGATAAGTGCTCAGAGTGGTATTTTGCATAAATGTTCCACAATATTGAATATATTTTTCTCTACCTGTAATTAGAGTTCTGATTTACTCACAGAAAGAAGTTTGAGGTAATAATTAGAATGCATGCCTCAAAATTGCCAGAATATATATATATATCCAGTCTCTTGATTAAAAAAATTAAAGAAATTCTCTCCTCAATCTCTCTCTCTGTCTCTCTCATACACACAACTGCTTAAAAAAATTAAATATTTTCAAATAAATTATTAGGTGCAAGCATGTGACTTTTATAGCTTCATTTGAAATGAATGTGAATCTGTACAAGATATTTAAGTTTTATGTCTGCACACACAAGTAAATGTAACTTTAGGGCAGGTAAACTATTTGAAATCAAATTATATGCAAAATTTGGAAATGTTTATCTGTGTAGTGTAAATAGGGAAGGAGCAGTGTGGTCAGCCCTCTCAGCTTTAGGCGCAGTGTTGGGACTTGCGCTAACATTTGAATACGTTTGTGAGTCCTGCGGGTGATGAGTTTCTTCTAGTGGAATATTGGAACATGTTTTTAGGTTTTCATGCCTGCATGTACTTTGCATGTTTTTTTCTCCTGGCTCAGAGAATGAGCGAATCCAAGGTGAAGTCTCTAAATTAGACCAATTGTAATTTCCTTCAAAGTAAGTGGACGTTGATGATTCAGTGGCTGAAGCCTAGAGGTGTGAGAAAACCCAAGTGCTCTGGGAAAATGTGTTTTGCCTTTGGGCAATGCTGTTTTTTTTTTTTTAAATCTCCAACCTAATCCCCAATGGGGAAGGGAACCAGTAACTGTATTTGATATATTTTACAATGCCGTAAGTAATGAAATGGAAGGTCGCTGTGATTTTCTTATTTGGAGCCCTATCTTTCTGAAATGAGAATACGTTAATTTTAGAATAAAATTACCCATGGCAAGACTTGAGAACTTCCTAAACACTTTTTTTATGTTTTAACTCCTTCGCCTTACCTGTGCAAAATTATTCTCCATATTTATGTTACTATGATACAATCTTACATTCTTACTCTTCTTTCACTGACTTGCAAGAACTTTCACCTCTGTCAAATAATGTTACCTTAATTAATAATGCAGCTGTACAGCACTTTACAGTGTAGAATAGATAATATTTTTTCCCAGTATAAAATTAGAAGAATTCAGAAAATACTGGAAGAATATATGAATGTGGCCCTGACCCGTGTGGCTCAGTTGGTTCGGCATCTTCCTAGAAAGCGAAAGGTAGCCAGTTTGATTCCCGGTCAGGACACATGCCTGGGTTGCGGGTTCGGGCCCTGGTCGAGATGTGTACGACAGGCAAGTGATTCATGTTTCTCTCCCTTTCTTTCTCCCTCCTTTCCCATCTCTTTAAAAATCAGTCAATAAAATATATATTTTTAAAAGGAGTGTATGAATACAAAATCACCCCCATTCCTAGCACCTGGCACTCAGAAATTTGTAAGTGGTTTCCATTTATCATTGTATTGATCCCTCTGGTGACCCTGCTGAGTAGTTATTCAAATAAAGTTGCCACTCTTTGGTAGATGATAAAAGAGGTTCACGATGGATAAGAGCTGTTTAATCATGACATTGGTGTTTAAAAAAAATGTCTTTATCAGGACCAATGACTTCTGTTTGGTCCGATAGATACTTAATTCTGCTTTTGAAGGTGAGGTGTTGCTGGATGTAATATGTGACTTTTAGTTATAATGTTGACTTTGGGTGAAGAAAACAGTGACATTTGAGGAGTTGCATATAATTTTCAATTAAATTATCATCTGGTCTGGCAAAGAGGAAGAGGTAAGGAGGTGATGGAGGCTGAGGAAGAGGGGGAAGAGGAGGAAGAGGGTGAGGAGAAAGAGGAGACTTATAATATTGGCTAAAGAATGACTAACTGGTAATAGAAGAAATACAATACAGATTAAATTAAAAAAAAGAATGATCTTCATATTCTATATACCTCATTTGATTCATGTAGGGTTACTTGAGTAGTGTTTAAACCTCACTAGGATTTTGTTATTATGCCACATTGGATCATATATGTTCTGAATTTGAATGAATCTTGAGAATTAGAACCCCTAAAGTCTTTAAATGACTACTTACCAAAATGTAATGAGATAATATCGTCTTATGAGAAATCTGAAACTTTTTTTACAATGTATGAAATGTCAAAGTCTATTAGAAAACGTTAAGAGGGAGATGGAATGCAAGTAGGTTGTCTCTGTGTACGTTAGTAAGTGCTGACGATATTAACAATAGTAATACTTTTTAAAGGGGCAACAGATTTATCTACAACTTCAAAAGGACTACCAAAATATTTCACTTGGTGTCCCATGGTAGTCATAAAATAGTTTCCACCCTCAAATGTACCCCAGTTCCTGAGGTGCCCGTTTATACATTATAACCTGACGTGTTGTCCGCTGGGACAAGGGGTGACAGAGCTGGTACCATGTTGTCTGAACCTCGCCAGGCTTTGCCAAAAGATAACGATGAACTGCTCAGCCTCAGAGAATCAAAGGCTCTTTTGATTCAATTCCAAATCAGCTAAGCTCTTTGGCATGAAATAAACCTTTTCACAGGCATCCTGGAATCACAATCATTCCCAGGTTTGTTGTGATCATAATTTTCCACAAGACCTCAATAAGTTTAAGAAGTATTTCCAGATCTTCCCTGGGGAAATAGGCTTTTTTCCTTGGTGTCCATTTTGGGTAAGAGCACACCTGCTCTTATAGATGCTTTTGCATTTGAAAGTAGTGAAGACAGGCTTTTTATTTTTACCCTTTCGTCTTCTTTTTTAAAAATTCACACTGCTCATCTTTCTTTCCATAATTTAAGGAATACAGTTGCTTTATTTCTAAAGCTGCTCTTTAAACAGATCCAAATCATGGAATTCTAGAATTTAAACAACTTTTGTATGCTTGGGAAATATGCAGATGAAGGGATTGGTGGGCTTGTGTTACTACAAAGGTGAAATAAACTCACCAGCCATGAAATCACAAGATAAACGGAACGACAAAGGCAGGCAGTGGCAGTCGACAAAGATAGACGATGGAAGAGATTGTGATTATTTACTCTGGCAGAGAGAATAGAACCAGGACCAAAAATAATGGGCTGCAATACGAACACGTGTGAGGGAGAGAGAATCCTGATAGAATGGGGGTAAAAAAAAATAATGTTCTGCCAGAGAGAATTAGATTCAGAAGTACTGTCCCTGAGGGAAATGGTGGAAAATGCATTTCCCAGAACACGTGTACAGCCATCTTACTTCTGTCATTGTGTTGGACCAGTTCTACAGAACTTCACCACTTTAAACAGGTGTACCTGGAAAAAGTGAAATCTCAGGAAATTTTGATGGAAGACAGAAATGGTGGTGGGGAGCGTAATACACAGTGCATTCACTGTGGTGGGTGAGACCAAGGATGACAATTAGCAGGAAGATGGAGAGTCGGACACAGTTATAACCTGGGTCCCAGGGCTCTGGCACTCAGTGACACATCCAGGTGGCTCTGGTGAGGCTGGCCCGTCTGCTGGATGGGAATCATCTCTGAACAGACACTGGGTTTTCCAACTGGCTGAAGGAAATAGACCAAGAGCCATTTTCTCATTATTTCCATTCTCCACAAACAAATAGGGCTAATGTTCTCCATAAACGAATAGTGCTGATGTTTCTCTTGAATAATTTGACACATTATATTATAACTGAATATTTGTATTAGTAAGTGTAACCTGAAGCTCCACTGTGATTCACCTACTGTAGCTGCAAGGTTCGCCAGAGTGAGAACCAAAAATGTCAAAGCAGATGGAGGCAGACCAGAGCGGCGAAGGCCCGGGAGGGAAGAACACCCCTTGTTGCTGTCAGATACGCAGCAAACGTCTTAATTTCTCTAAGTCACCTTATCGATACTAAAGTGCCTTCGTGACTGCCAGCGGAACTTCTAAAAAGATTAAGTGTAAACAAATGTCTAACATCATCATTAGCACTAAGTAGGGTCTCAATAACTAGTAATTCCAACTGTAGAACCTTGGTCTCACAGGTTTACTCTGGGATTTATTTGAATGTCTTTTGTAAACTGGATGGCATGAACAGTTCCTTCTCTGCTCCTCAGTTTCATTTATCTGTAAAATTGGGAGTGAGGACGAGAGCTCTGTGACATCAGTGGACCCCACATTGCTGTAGGGTCAGACTCCTATTTTGGTGGCAATGTGGGGGTGATGTGTCAACAGCCAAAATAAAAATGCACACACTCCTATCCCGAGCATCAGCACTTCTGGTTAACTTCACTGGCTGGTCTTTTTCGAGCCATTGTATGCCTAACTATATCTAAAAATAAACAAGAAAGGAATGAATTAAGTAATATTCCCCAAACGTATTTGACTATGGGAGACATTTTTTGGCAAAGCATTTCCTGTAACAACTATTCAACAAAACATATTTTGGGGAAAGCTGATCTGGGGAGTAGACAGAATTTGTAAAGTCATAAATGGATTCAAGATAATGAACATGAAGTCAGTCTTCAGTTCTTGGTATCTGTTGGGAGGATACTGCATCTGAATATTTTTTCCTGAATGGAGGAAAAATGTATATCATATAGTAGTTGATAAACACATCAAGTGATAACTTTAGAAGTGATGAAGGCTGCAAAAGTCTAAGTAGAAAGCAGTAAATGTTCCAGACTGATATACGCATTTAGGTAAATAAGTGGATAAAACGAGACTAGCAGCCGTTCGTTTGGTGCCTTCTCCACTCCAGACACGCTTGGCTCGCGCTGTGTCAGAGGGCTCGCTGACAAATAGTCACGCCTCTATTTTAGATATAAGCTAACTGACTGAGACCCAGAGAAGTCAAGTAACTTGCCCCCAGGTTTCTGAGTAAATAAACTGCAATTTGAACACCACTCCAAAGAGTTCTGTATTTCCCATGTTTTATTATAGTGCATTGCAATCTGGGGAGAAAAAGACCTTTAAAAGTGAAAAACAGAGAGTGTCACTGTATGTTGACCATAACTGTGATATTATTACAAACTTTTGTGTTCAGGGCTTTAAGTATCACGTGGCTTTTTGATGAGAAAGAAGGGAGGAGAAGGCAAGGAAGGGAAGGAAGAGGAGGAGAGGGAGAGAAGAGAGGTGAGAAAAGGCTTCCATTTTTTAAGAGGCTATTTATCATGCATTGTTAATGCTAATTTTGAAGGGAGGTGGCTGGTGACCCAGACTGTGAAAGGTAGTAAATTAATAGTGGGGAATATTCAAAGCTGGGATCTCTCTTTTATAATTGTGGGCATTTCATTCAGAAGTACATCATGCATCTCAGCTCCCACATTTTAAATTAAATTTCCTTATTACTTTTTAAGTAGCTTGTCATGGATTATTGAGTATTTACTGTATGTTTATATTGTAATTCTCTGAAATGACATATAGTAATTGCTTTAGCTACTGCATCTGATGTCTAATTACTGTAAATGCATGTAAAGAAGTAATTAAATGGAAAAAATAAACTTTTTTTCATAACTTCTTATTACAGATTAAACAGAGGATGTAAGTCCCCGGTTTTTGTAAAAACAAATAAGCTTGTGCAAGCAGAATAATAAACAAGCTGTGGGGATAAATTAATCTGAGATGTGGCTTAGTCAAAATGTTCTGGCTAAGTTCCACTGCAGATGGCAGAATGACCCTGACCCTGAACCTGAGCACGAGCTGTGAACTCCTGCCGTCCCCACCCACACCCTAAAGGGAAGCCACGACCTTCACTGTTCAAGCATGTTCCTCCTGCACCTTGCAATCCTGATCACGAATGCAGCAGGACATCTCAAGACATTTGCATAACACTGACCTTTCGAAATTTCTGGCCCAGTTGTGCAGAGGAAAAAAAAAACACAACATGAAAAATGACACCAAATAACATTTTAACAAATATTTAGTTGAAGTTTGCAGAGTCTGGTTATTTTGTAAGTGATTTGCAAACCAGTGGCCTGCAGTTTTATGGATGATGTAAACTATTAAGAGCCAGAGGATGATAGAAACTGACTGGATAAACTTCGAGCAGGAGTAGCAGAGATGGGGCCTATTTTAACTTCAAAATCAGCATTACGGTACTGGTTAGGCAATGCCCCAAATCGTCAAATTGCCTCTTCCACAGGAAAAGGGATCACAGCAGGGTGGATTTAAAGGAAGATCCAAAATTAAAGACTGCATTATTTCTCTCCTGCTTCCAAGGGCGGGTGAACGCAGAGGGGCATTTTCAACCACTGAGGTAATAATAAAGGCAGACACAAAGAGCCGTTTGCAATCTCGCTGCTGAAAAGTTTAAGTTGATCCAGTCTTTTTCTGACCTTTTGAATTGCCAATTGGAAAACACGCAAACGGTTCTCAGCTGAGAAGCAGCTCAGTGAGTGTGCTAGACAACCTGTGGTCATCCCCTGGGCAAGGAGTTTGAAAAGGGACAGGATCTCTCAGAAGGGGCAACTCTCTACTCAGTGGTTTGGTGTGGACGTGTGTCTGGTCGGGCTGTCCTGTCTAACTAAACCGCACTCCATTATTGACTACCCCCACTTTTGGATGCCATAGAAACACTCTGCTACTGCCCCCAGGCGGGCAAAGCTGAAACTGCAAGAAGCCCATAGTCACAACATAATTTCGTGAATGTGAACGAAGTTCACTGTTTTTGCCTCCGTTACAACCGGTTAAAATGAATACTGAGACACCCGGAGAAGGTGTCCCTTGGCTACACTAAAGAATGGAAGTGGGGAAGGGAAGTCTGAGGGATTGTCTAGAAGTGCTTGACAAACTTTTTGATGTATGATCCTTATCCTTTTGCTCAGTATATGAACTCGGAAAACAGCCAGTGCCCAGCCACTCAAGTATTTCGTCACCAGCCCCATTCTTCAGTCCTCCACAGTCACCTGTTGAGTCACATTCTTGGGGAACCTAATTTTTAAAACTTTGCAATTTTTCATTAATACATTCATTCACTTATTTGTCTGTATATTTATTCATTTGTTCACTCAAAAAATATCTTCCCCCCAGCTTTATTGAGAAATAATTGACATACTGATATACCGTATTTTTCAGACTATAAAACGCATTTTCCCCCCAAATTTGGGAGGAAAATGGAGGTGTGTCTTATAGTCCAAATGTAGCTTACCTGGCCCCTGGGCGGGGGGGGGTATTTTTTTTCCTACTCTAAAACCTAGGTGGTCTTATGGTTAGTGCGCTTATAGTCTGAAAAATACGGTATGTTTACATACTGTGAGTTTAAGGCCCACATCCTGGTGGTGTGATTGCGCCAGCCACTCTGCTAGGAGGCTAATCCTATTTTATTTAAAGCCAAAGGATGACAGCTCACCTTCCCCAGAAATACTTGGTCCAGGGAGTCACAGGTGAAAAAGACTGGCTGGATAATCTGGCTGCATGCACTTGTTCAAATAATTCCTCTTCCACTGGTGACAACATGGAGCTAATGAAGTTTAACTTACAGGTTCAAGGTCAAAAGGGACTTGTGAACATTAGGGTAGTCAGTGTTCTCATAGTTTTTCAGACAAAAAATATGTGCCTTTAATGCCTTAAGCTGTGTGAGTGGAATTGGATGTATTCATCTTCATGGCAGGAGAAGTGTTCGACAAATCATAACGGCTAACATATGTCGTGCTTTCTGGTACTCTTCTTGGCTTGTATCTAGAAGACATTCTAGACAGTGGGGTTGGAGGGGACGTCTATAAAGCAGATGCCACATGCCGCAGCAGAGATTGCTAATTGATCCTTGCACTTTTCCCACCGAGCTCCTCCAAACACTTTCCAGCCAATTTTCAAAAAAAAAAAAAAACAAACGCCCGAAGTTGACATGTTAGATACAAATCTATTTTGTATTCCTAATCGGGAATAGGGACTGTAGAAATAAAAGCCAGAGGGAATCAGAGTATGGCACAAATAAATTGGAGGTGCTAGAAAAACAAAGGACTAAGGTGTGCCTCCTCACAATTTTGTTTAAGGCTAACCCCAGAAAGAATAACTGTTGTTTAAATCACTAAAATTATTTCCTCAATCGACAAATACTGTTTCTGAGACCTCGGCTAGAACTTTATGCAGCAATAGAACAGTGGTCTTATGACCCAGACAGAGCAAATGTGTCTAACTTAACTATGCCTGCGTAATTGCTGGCAGGGAGCTGCATTCCTGCAATTAGGGCTCATCAGCCAGGCTGGCAGCTTCCCAAGACGATGCTCATGCGTTCGTTCCATCCAGCCTGCCGAGTGAGCAGGGCCTGGGCTCCATTGTCAGGCCTCTTTCATTTGAGTTACAAGAGGAGCCACGTCTGGACCATGTGGATAATTGTTTGTTTGCTTTTTGTCACATTTGGAACCGATGTAAATAAACCCAATCTGTAAAACAGAAAGTAAAAGCCCAAAGCACCTGGAGTGTTTTGATGGAACTCAGTAAGCTGAAAGCTTGCTGGCAGCCATGAGGGGAAAAGTGACAAATGCCGCGCTAGAGGGAGTAGGGAGATGGGTTGGATGGTCACTCCCTGACGGGGCCGCATTTGTCATTTTCTTCAAAGACAATAAGGACCCATTAAGACACAGTCCCTGCAATGGAAGGAGATGGTGATCTGTATTAGAGATGTTATTTAATTGCTCCATATGAAATACAGACTATTTTCTTCTAAGAAATTAGTGGGCATTAAGGAATTGTTTTTTTTTAAAGGACATAAATTGAGGTGTTTGTAGACATAGAATGCAAATTCATAATAAAACAAAAACTCGTGAGAAAGGGAAAACCTGTCTAATGGAGAGCGGTGTCCCCATTATTTCTGTGCAGAAAGGGCAAGAGCAGGAGCTGCTTGGTAAGGAGTAGAAGGGACTTACCTAAGGGTAGCATTTGCAGAGCCTTTTATATAAGATTAAAAAATAAGAAAAGCGTTTGTCCATATGAAAGAAATGAAAGGGAGAAGCTTACCTGAGTCATTTTTCTCATCTCCTCCCCCGAAAATCCTTTCGATACTGTCACTGCTTGTGGCTTTTTGGTTCTAGGTAGCTTGAGAATTTGGTAAAATTTGCAGATTGTGCTAAGTTTATCTCCATAAGCCAGCCCCTTGCATTTTGTTAACCTTTACCTACTCAGTAAGAAGGCTCAGACTTGCCCTGGCCGGTGTGGCTCAGTTGGTTGGAGCATCATCCTGCAAACTAAGGTCATGGGTTTAATTCCTGTGCAGGGCACATACCTAGGTTGTGGGTCGGCCCCAGGTTGGGGTGCATACGAGAGGCAGCTGATTGATGTTTCTCTCTCACATCTGTGTCTCTCTCCCTCCCTCTCTCTTTAAAATCAATAAGCATATCCTCAGGTGAGTATTAAAAAAAACAAAAAAAGAATCAGACCCCTGTGTCCTTCCCCTTAAGATATATAGTGCCCATTTGCTCCTTGCCTTCATTTCTCATAAAATACTGTGTTTTCTGGAAATAATCAAATACCACCTCTTTCTACCTTGTTGTGAGTTTTTAACTACAATATTTCTCTCAAAGGGTATCTAGTTACAGGACCTGTGAATGATGAAATTTTAACTCTTTCACAGTTATTGGGGTTATCTTATCTCTTTTTCCTTTCCACAAATAGTTTTGAGCAAATACGCCATACTCTGTGGTCACAGAGAAAGTAAGATACAGACAAAGTCTTCGAGGAGATCATAATCCCATGGGAAAGAAAGGCAAACCAGAGAAACCCAGGGGACAGTGTGACAAGAGCTACTGTGGAGGCTGGAGGGGGTAGTAAGAAAGGGTGATGAAGAAACATTTCACCCCGCCTGGCATGCCTTCCAGGCCTGAGCCTGAATAAGACAGTGAAGACGAGAAGGTGCCTCTGTCGGAAGGAACTTCAGAAATCAGGGCACAAAGACTGGAGGGCATAGTCACGTGGGCAAACAGTGCAAACACCGAGTGCTTCACTTCCCCTACAGCCCAGGACTTTCCGTGGAGGTGAAGGTGGGAAGTTTAGATATTAGACTAGATTCGGACAACATCAGGAAGAGGGTTGCATGCACCTTCTTGCAAATTTCTGACTCTGTTTTGAAGACGAGGGACTTGGAGCCAGGCAGTGATTGGAGAGCACTATTTTGATCCCTTCCCCACGAGTACTCTGAAATTCCTCTCACAAACCCTTGCTTGCGTAAAGAGGTAGCTCTTCCTGTGCAGCAGCAGGGGTCA